>NW_024351073.1:7652617-8121557 GCF_902729225.1 Pteropus medius
TTCCTTCCTTCTTTTTTTGTGAGATTTTACTTTGTAAAGAAATCATTCAGAACAAATACTGAACTGTGATGGTAATGAAACGACAAAATTGTGTTTACAAAATAAGAAAATAATTATTTTTATCCATCAGATAAGGATGGAAATAAATATAGTCTTACTCAACTCTTCCCACAGTCCCAAATGCTATGTACGTAGTAAATATGTTAATGTGCCGAGAAAGAACAGATGCCCTCAAAGGGTGCTGTGAGGAGTTCCCCTTGCCAGTTAAATACGTATGCCAATTAAATACGTCGCTGTCATTTTAAGCTACCTTCCTGCAGTACTCCCTCCAACATAAGGCTCTCATTTAAGTGGGAGGAGCTAATTTATTCTCTTATAAAAAGTCCATTATTATGCTCAAATGGCCCACACAGTCCTTTTTACTACAATTATAAACTCTATTGCATGCTTGAAAATGGTTTTTCAAAAATGAAAAACCTACATTTTCCTCAGCCTTAAAATCTGCATTTCTGTGGTCAAAATAATCAAATCATTCCTATGCCCTCTGCTGTTCTGTATTTCTCAGAGAGAGTCACACTTTTGCTTCTAAGATATCACAAGTGTTAGTTAGCAGCACATTCATAAAATGCTTGGCTCAAACAGAAGTTCCTTGGAAATTCAAACCAAAAGAGAGATAAAGAGGATACAAGTATAACATTTTCCTTTTGAGCTATTGAGTAACTATTACTATATAGAATGCACATAAAATACTTAATGTGTGACATGTAGAAAAACTTGGTAAAGTTTATTTTTATTTACTTTATAATCATTATTATTTGGGTATATAAAAATTCTGAGCCTACTGGTCACTTTTTTTATCTTGACTAAATATATATATTTATATATTTATATTTATACATTTATATATTTATATTTATATATTTGCCATATTTGTTATCAGGTGGGGTGGGCTGTCTTTCTTTTTGTCTTTCATTTTGATATGCCACATATAGGATTCAAATGGGCGACATATTTGGTCAGTATATCTTTTGTATACTTTGGGTTGCAGGTGTCAGAAGGACACACAGTTTATCTATTTAGCTTGTAGTACAATAAAGATAATAGAAGGAAAAGAGTTGACATTCTTCAAGGCACTAAAAAAAACTTCTTACTTTGATTCTCATGAGAGTTCAGACCACTTTTTTAAAAACCTGCTCCTGTGGTTATTTTATGATCCATGCTGGATCATTTCTTTTAGGTGGCGATTTTTTTTTTTTAAGGATAATTTTCAAATTTTCATTCCATGTTGGTGAAGTGTAGGGTTTATAAACAGGTTAACAATGTGATTGTGTTTATAAAGTTGTATTTAATAGTAGCAGTATTTATAAAGTAGAAAATGTACCTTGTGTAAAAATGGCAACTTTGATTCTAAGGCTATTCTTATGTTTCCCTCTTATGTAAAAATTCACTTCCTTATCTCTTTTCATTTTACTCACTTGGACACCTCAGTTTAATTTTTTCTTCCTATAACTTGTTAGGTCTCCTGACCATCTTTTGGATGATCTACCAATTTGGGAAATTATAGAAAGACAAAAACACAGTGCTCTTCCAAGTGATAAAATATGAAAATAAACCGTACTCTCTGTAGTGGCTAGCTTTATATTCTTCATCTTTATAAGTTATTCTTGTCTACAAGATAGCACTGCATATTGTATAAAGTATAAATGCTGCCCATTTATACTTTACATCCAATTTAATAGTTACATTCTGGCTTCAATTAAGCTCTTTCTCCTATAAATCTCAGCAAGAGGATCTGATTAATAGAAGAAATGAGCACACAACACTGTTAGTGTAAAGATATTAAACAGATGAAGCAAAGTAAAAGTCTTAAGCAGCTAGAGTACTGGCTGTATCTGGTCCCGTCTGACCCAGCCATTTTGGCTTAAAGAACTTTACTCCATTTTTCTTTTGTAGTAAATGAAGGTGCATCACCTTTTTGAAGAGTTATTTGTACTTTTCCCCTTACCTTACCTTGTTACTTTGTGAATTATGGGTTTACAAAGGCTATATACATTTGGCTCTATAGTTAATTAGGGAGAACCTGAAGTTTCTCATATGACTGTTTTGAAAAAGAGAGCATTCCTAGGAATAGGAATTTTGGAAGTGTAGGCCAGATAAACTTCGTAGGAGGAACGCTCAAACAAAAATATTACTGGTTAGATCCAGAAAAATGCCTCAACTTCTCATCTGTCTACAAAACAGAATAAAAATCCCAATGTAGGAGGAAAAAAGATGAAAGAAGGAAGAGAAAAAGAAACAACCCAAGTCCTACATTCTATATTCTCTAATTTTATTGGAATAGTGTTACAACTGGGTGCTCTATGTATTTTATTCTTTTAGCAATTTTCCTATTAGCATGATGTTCTTGAGTCTTCGTATTTAGAATCGTTATTCAGAAAAAAATTTGAAACCAGAGAAGTTTTGATTATCTACATTTTCACCTTTTTGCGAAGCAAATAAGGTAAGCTTAGTAGACACTAGCTAGGCTGAAATGCTATTAAAAAAATGCAATTCAGACTGAGTCACTGTTCATTATTTTTAAACGAGACCCTAATTCTGATCGACCCCAAAGAATGGGCTGCCGTGACTAAGCAAGCAGCATAAGGCAACTGGCTTCTGCGGATGTTATCTCATTTGGAACACATTTCAAACTTTAGAACAGATTTTTAAATTAGAAGTTGAAACCTGCAGACTGTTAGAAGAAGCTGATTCACTCCCATAGAACTTATCTTACTTTAAGTAACTGAGTTTTTTAAGAAGTAGGTTACCTAAAATGTGTTGTGATATATCAAAGAGAAATAACATAGCCTTATAAACAAAAAACTCCTCCTAGAAAAAGGGTGACATTTGCATCTAAACAGTTTTTGGACTTTTAATATATGCATATTTGAATGGGGACTTCTTTAAATTGGAAGCCTTGTTTAGTACAACTTGTGAATGCTCATGGGTCTGTGAAAGGTTAAATTTTTTTCTGCAAGTATTTCTCTAGTGGCGGGGGTTCTTCACGTGGAACTTTTTGAGTTATAGCTAAAATGCCTATTATTATCGGGTAAATGTGAATGAAGGAAGTACAGTCTTGGTAAGGTCAGAAATAAGGAAAATCTTATATTGATGGTGGTAAAATTCTTTTTAGTTGGCTATTGCTTTTATTTGGAATCATAGATAAGTTACCATAAGTCTGGATTCCCAGAAAACTATGCAGATATTCTTGAGTTCCTTAAATTAGAGGAACTATACAACTGATAGCAATAATAATGATTTTGACCTAGCTTGAATGTCAAGATAGAAAAAATTAGAAAATACAAACTTGTCTGTGGAAAAAAAAAAAGCTGTCATGTGCTTATTATCTTAGACGACAAAATCCTTGATGCAACTGAACTACAGGGAGAAATGCATGAAGTGACTGACCCGCTAGAGGTCCCTTCCAACTAAAAAAAGTTTCGACAGTTCAAAAGAGTAAGTTGCCTTAGTAAGTTGGCATTTATGATTGCAAAGCAAGTAAGGGCCAGAAGGGGGGACCACATGTTTCACTTCCTCGGGAAGATACATTGTTTTATTCAGAATATCACATTTTATCTCTTTTTTATTCCTATATGGGACAGTCACTCAATTAGCTCTAATTAGATATTAAGAACTTGTTCTAAGTTATTGAAGCATTTGCAATAAGAAAGTATCATTTGATGGTCGGGAACGGTAGTTGTGTCTTCTACAAATTTTAGTTAGCTGTTTCAGGTATTTCAGAGCAGTATTTTGCAAGATAAGTTTTTTTTCATAAAAAGGAAGAGTGCCTCAGAGTAAGTATTTACTTGTAAAACTGATGAAAGTGGCGGGTGGAGGAGGTAAAATACATATTTTCTGATAGTAGGCAACTTGGTAGAAAATGATTTTGTTTCTATATATTATCTTTACAGAGTTAGCATTAAGAAATGTAATTGCAGTAAATTGATGTAAAAGCCAGATAGTAAAGGGACTAAAAGTCCCTGTGGAGCTACCAGTCAGTCACTTACTTATAATGGCAGCAAAAGATAATTGTAGACGTATAGTAGAACTAAACCATTGCCATTTTCCTTCAAAAATGTGCTTCTGCTGCTCATGCTTTTTTGCAGAAATTGGTTATTTCCTCTGCTTCGAAAGTATGCCATGAACTATCAAAATAGGTAGAAAAGATCTGCTTTTTATTTTCCCCCCAATACCTTTTTAATTAGAACACACCAAAGAGCAAAAATGGGTGAGATGTAATCCTGTGTGATTGTATTTTCCAGTAAATTGTTGGGTTTCTTTTAAGTTTTCGGGCTCTGTATTGAAAATCTGGCTTTTGGCATAAACTTTGCCCTCTTCCTTATGAGGTAATGAAGATATCTGCTTGATCATATCCCCTTCCATCACACAATTTGTTTTCCGGCTCTCTAAAACAGCAAATACAGAGCCATGTGAGTGCTATTATGCTAAGGATGATGCTCGAGCTAAAATGGAAGAGATTTTTTTTCCTAAAGTAGAATCCTAAAGGTTTTTCTTTCCAGGTAAAGGCATTATCAAGAAAAGAAAAGAAATCAGCAATCCTGGGCCACCATTTGCATAAGCATGTTTGCTTTTCATTTTCAGAGTTGTGCGCTAGCTAAGCACATATCCCTGTGTTCCTTTTCCAACACATGGAGGAGTTTGCACGTCC
The DNA here is from genome assembly GCF_902729225.1 of Pteropus medius. Classification (NCBI taxonomy): domain Eukaryota; kingdom Metazoa; phylum Chordata; class Mammalia; order Chiroptera; family Pteropodidae; genus Pteropus; species Pteropus medius. The sequence continues at coordinate 7,657,326 of NW_024351073.1, forward strand.
TGGGTAATGAACACTCAGGAAGCCCATAGTTTGCATGCGCACCCCTCCAGAGCAGCCATACATGTATGCACCAGCTAGTCCAGCAACATTCTTATAGGAAAAACCTCTTTTTTGCCCACATTATGTACTTCAGTAAGTGAAAGTGAAGATTGGAAGAGACATGGGCTTGATACACCTCATTAGTGAGAATATTATAATTAAAATGTCTTTACAAAAAAAAATGAGAGAGGGATAGAGAAATGTGTGGCTATTCCAGATGATTAAACTTCTTGGTTCTTAAATGTTCTCAGTAGTTAACTCCGGTGAACAGCTCCTTGCACTAAAGGGGACCTGCATGTAACTCCCCATAAAATATGGATTTTATTGCAGCAGTGACAACACTTCTCAGCGCCACGCTGACCTCTCCAGCATCTCCCACCTCAAGATCTCTGATAACTCTTAGCAGAATATCTAACTACGGAAGAAGTAATCCCAGCTCAGCAACTGCTGCAGTACACAACATTGCAATGTCCCTTTTTATTAAACTCGGGATTAACACATTGAGGGCTTCACTTTTCCTGCATCGGACATCTAACACCAGGCGCACTGGCTCTACTCTTCAGTCCGTGGAGGCATTATACGCCAGCTTTGTGCCTGGCCAGCCATGAGAGCACGAGCAAGCTGTGTTTTCCACATGACTTTTCCCTGGACAGTGTGCTCCATTTTTGGAGTCCAGTGTAAGACTTTCCTTGCAACCTAAGCATTTCTGTCCTATGCGAGCTGGCAGGCATTGCCCCGAACGAGCGAGCTAACAGTTTTCTTTAGCTCCTTCTCTGAGCCAAATCATCTCTTTACCTTAAGTTTTCCTTATTGGGAACATTCAGGAGTTTTCAAGCTACCCGATTTACTGCTTTACTCCAAAGCCAAGAAACGTAACTCAGTCAAAACAGTCCTCGCATAGACCCTTATGCTATGGGCAGGTGAAAATAAATCAAGCCCCAAACAGCTCCGCGGGTCCCCTGTGCACACCAGCGCCCTTGGTAATTAACCAGCCAACTTTGCAAATGCCGGCGCTCCCCTAGCAGACTCTGCCAGCGAAGAGAAAGGCAGCGAGTTCTTCCCGGCCGCCCCGTTGCATATGCCCCCAGCCAGCCCCACCGTGGATCAGCCTTACCAGAAGGCGGAGGAGCTGCGCCCAGGCTCCCCGGGAAGCAGCGCCCGTCTTGGGCAGCGGCAGCAGCACTGCCGGCGTAGCCAGACCCACGCGCCCGCCAGGACCCAGGCTTGCAAGCCTCCCTCCCAACTCCAGCGTGCGGCACCCACCGGGCGGAGAGGGCTCTCTCGCTGATTGGCTTCCATCGAAGCTACAGAATTAAAAATCAGAAAAGGCATGCACAAACCACTACCACCGCCGCAGAAAGAGACTGAACCCACCTCTGCTTGCCTTCCTGCTCCCGGGGAGACCCTGCCACCCGCTCAGGCTGCTCGTGCCTCCTCCGCTGTGCTTGCCTGCTCTGCGGTTCTTGCTGCCGCGGCTGCAACTGCAGCTCTTGGGATGGGAAGGTTATGGGGCTTGGGAGAGCTGGCTCTTGTGGGCACACACTGATTTGCAAGTGAATGAAGTGGGAGGGAGCAAAGAGAGGAGGACTTTGTTAGAGAGGCCCAGTGCCTGCCCCCACCCGCCCCCTCCCCTTGACAGAATGACTCCCTGTGTTTGAAGTCCTGAGCAATTCCCTCCTTGTAATGCTCCCTCAGCCCTAGGCTTCTCTTTATTTTCCTTTATTATTTTTTGGGGGGTTAAGACACACGCAGAACTTATGTGACTCCGTCTGTTATCTCTTTTATACTATCAAAAGGCTCCCTGTGCTATTAGCAGCAAGGGTCTGATTTTTTTAGCGACTGAGCATTTGCAATTCCCAGGGACACAGTTCCTCCTCTATCAGTTGGCCAGCTTCGTGTTATAGCATGCGTAACATGCAGACATATAAAACAAACCTAGTCTCCTGAGATAACAGTACCGGTGGCTTTTCTTTACAACATAAACAGGCGTTCTCCAGACGCAAGCAGACATAGATTCAGAAGTGTCTTTCCTTCTCTCCTGCCAGGAAGACAGGTTTTTACATAGTCCTGTGATCTTTGTTACTCTTTCAGTGAGCAACCTCAGGATGTTGTAGCATGAAGACATGCTTTCCTGGGTTTATAGAAACAAATGAAACCTAGACACCCTTCAGGCTTACCATGACTTATGGCTGATTCTATCTTTCTAAGTGAGTTAATACAAGGATACAAAAGACTTACAGAAGAGGTGTATAATGACAAGGTCTGCTAAACGGTTTACGATCTTTCAGAAAAGTTCTCGAAGTAGGATAAATTAAACTCTGGAACATATAGCAGTTTGAGTAGCTATATTTACAGGTATAAAAAAGTAATTTGTAATATTAGGAAACTAAGCTGCAAAAATCTTAAACATGTCAAAGTATTATTAAATGAGAGTAATGGTTTTCTGCATAGGAGATGTAGACACGATGGAGTCAAGCACTGTTGGATTCGGAAAATTAAATCTAATTACGGCAGTGATTGCACCAGGGGTCAGCAGAATCCCAAACCAGCTGTTGGTGTCTGCTTCAAGTTCATGGGGAGGTCTCCATTGCATGGTGCTCTAAAACAAATTCCAGGCTACTTTGGCCTCTGAGTGGTTAAATTGGTTGGAGGTTGGTCTCCTTCCCAATTGAGCTCTTACTAGAAAATCTTTTGTTTCTCTAACAGAAGTTCAGGCATTTAAATAAAGCCCAAATCAAAGTATTTCCTCTAGGCAGTCAGTGCTTCAAAGAAGTTTGCATGGAATGGTTTTAGCACAGATGTTCTACACATGGAAGATGGAAAGAATTTGAGTTTCTTTCTTGAAAAGACCTTTCCCTAATGAAGAATTGCCACCAACTTACAAAAAGAGGCTGAACATATTTTCATGCAGCTCTTTAAACTCTTGTGGAGGAAGAATAGGCAGAAAAAGCTGCTTTTCATTCATAGTCCATTCCTCAGATTAAGAATTTTTTATGCATTTAATTGGAAATACTAGCTCCTTAATGTTTGAATAGTCCTTTACTACTTACAGCATACTTTCGTAGATATTTTCTTCAATTCTTCTTACAACAAACAGTGAGATATTTTCCCCATGTAAGAACAGAGGAAACAGATTGATGAAGAGATGGCATAGGTTAAATAAGACGTAAAACGCAATAAACCTGGGAAGCAGAAGAGGCAGAAATATTACTGATAAAACTGTGTGCAGGTGTGTGTGTGTGTGAATAGATATAATCATATAATTTATATTATATAATTCTAAGTATGCCAATAAAATAGTATTTTAAGATTACCTTTTATAGAAAGATATGCAAATTTATTTCTATGGTCAAAATGGGATAATAGTGAAGTTGATATTCTACCTATTGAACTAGTTAATATCTCACAAAGGAAATCTCTAATTGTTTGCAATATACTATTCTTCAAACTCCGTTAAACCACATATCGAAGGTGATTAAAACAACTACTTTTTGTTAAGAATGGATAAACAATCAATTTGCTTCTAACAGTTCAAGTGGCAGCACTAAATTACATAAAAGATAGTACTTTTATACTAAAAAAAGTTTTTTTGTGTAATTTTTGTGTAATTTCTAGTAACATGTACCACAATAATTATTAATTTTTATTTCTATAATTGATGTAAATATCCAGAATTATTTTATTAGTTTAGAGATAAAGAACTGAGCATTACTAAGGTTAAATGATTACCTGGTATCGTATCAGTACTGTTCCAGTTCATCATCTGGCACACCAAAACATGCTGGCAAGTCACAGAAGATAATTAGAGATAGTTAAACAAACGATGGGGTCTTTGCTACCATCATGGAGCGTCTTCTCATGAAACTCGAGTGGAAATTCTTCAGGGCCTCCAGAAAGACCTGGAAGCAGGCACCAAGAAGCCACCAGCAGACTGCCTGTGGTGCTACTCCTCTTTACTAGGCTTCTGCTTCTGTTTTGTCTACCTTCACACCTACTTCCTCTGTCTCTAAGTCCCCAGGGCAAAGCAGCACCATCCACAGTTCCAGAGATCACCTGTTGGAAATGAGTTTCTCTTTCTGCTACACTGCTAGTTTCTTTGAAAGTCAGGTGTTCCCCGGGACCTATCTGCTGAGGCAGGAGGAGGCAGCAGGGTTACCTACATACTGGCTCCTCTAGGACCAAAAGGAGGGGCATCCGCTAGGGAGTGTCCTCGTGACCTGAAAAGATATTTCAAAGAGGGTGCCATTCTATATATCTTCTTGTTTTGTTTTGTAATTTGGTAGAGCTGAAGCATCTCATCACCAGTTTTTAGGCTACTTCATTATTTTATATGCTTCCGTAAAAATTACTTGTACTTCTCTCTTTTTATAGCTTGCAAAGTCAATAAAAAAAACTCCTTCATAGACCATTACTAGGGATATTAATTTTGATGAGGGATTTTTCAACTTCCACTAAATCTCTCTTCAGATGATTAAGAGGCTATCTTATCCTTATAATGGGGATGCATATAAATAAATAATTGCAAGTTCTCTGACTTTATTTTCAATAGTATACATCTGTATGCAATGATTACCTGATAAAAACATTTTCATGATCATCAACAATTATTCTTGATTAGAAGAAAAAGTTCACTTTTAAAACCATGTGCCTAATTAAGAATCTTGGCATGGCTGGTTTTGATTCAACCAGTTCAAATCTTTCATCTAAAATTTACACTTAAATTTGTTGCCAGAAAAAGTGCACACACTACAATGTTTATTACTAAATTGTCATGGATGTGCACAAGTGGACAAATTTTACTGAGGAATGCATGCCTGTTCCCCACCTCTGTCCTCTGTGTGTGTGTACATGTGTGATATGCACTCACAGGCATACATACACACACACACACACACACACACACATATGCACATACCAATGCTTAAGGAGGAAAAGAATTTTAACTATAGATATTATTGAACTGAAACAAAGGAAACAAAGGAGATGGGAAACCTCGATGGAATTCCACTTTTGTGAGAGCCGTAGACATCTCAATACAAGCTAAAATAAATCCACAAACTTTGTGTGCTCATCCAGGTTTTCTAATCCTGGGAGAGTTTCCAATACTGTATTTAAAAATGGGTTGGATCCCAGGATGCATTAAGACATTTACCTCTCGGTCATTATATTTGACTCATCACTATAGGGAGATTCAAATAGCCAGGAGATTTCCAAATTAGATAAACACACAGCACCAAAATGTTATTGACTTACATAGCATTTTAGTACTCTGGGCATTTCAGAATAGGTAGAGTAGACTTCAATTTTTGCTGAATTCTTTTTTATTCACTGCTTTGTGGTAGAATCTAAATTTGCCCAATCAGGTATGTACAACTCAAGTTTGGTGGACTGTACTGTGCCAGTGAAGAAGCATGTTCTGTGTTTGGAAGAAATAGCTCATCAAGAGGATATGCAATATGTTAGTATATTCTTTTAAATAACTGGTATGGACCAGAATAATCAGAATACTCTACACTTCCATTCAGAGAGAAAAATATGCCCTTTATTCCACTAAACTCCCTCCCACTTGTAGAAGCACTTGATAGGAATAGTGGTGGGCTGGAGCGGGAGAGACAATATAATAGCACATGTTCAAAAATATTTTGGGATTTTATAGATTATGAGAGCAAAAAAATTTCACAATTTTTTTTCAGAAAGAAGACAAAGAGGAAGACAAGAAGGAAAGAAGATTATTCTCTGTATAGGTGTAAGTATTTCTTTAAGATAGACCAGACCCCACCTAGAGCCCTCTGTTCCTCCTTAGGTACCATACTTAAATAGTCTTCTCTCTCTTGGCCCCTCCTCTTGTGTTTCCATTGCTTTTTGTAAAATACCATCTTTATCTAGACCTCATTGTTTACATGTTCTTTTTCATCTGTTAGACTGTATATTCATTGAATTATTGAAGGTAGAGCATTTATCTGTTTGGTCATCATTTTATCTCATAGTGCCTAAAGAAGTGCTTAGTGCTTACATGTATAAATAAATAGAGATTCACATAAACTATAATGTATTCATTAGACAGAAACTGGAGATGGCTTATAAGCTAAAGACATACTTATAAGCTAAAGACAGTAAGACTGGAAAAGAGAAGGTTCAAGTTGGCCATAAGCACTCTTCAAATACTTGAGGAACTGTCCTATGGAAGAAATTAGACTGGCTTCTAATGGGATGGATGCTTCAATTAATATCAGCTGGTGAAGCCACTGGAAGATACTGTATTTCTTTGATTCAGAGATACTCAGATTTTCATATTTTCACATCTCTGAAATTTCGATGCCTTTTACAATTGATATGATAAGAAAGCATCATGTCATGTTATAATTGGCAGTGTCTCTTAGTGACATATAGAGTAGTGGTGCAACTTACTACCATTGGCTTCTTAGATCTGATGACAGGCAGATGGTAGATTTCAGCTCAACATATGGAGGAATTTTCAAGCTATTAGTGCTATTCAAGATGAAAGGTACTGGCAGCTTCAGGATAGACATGAGTTCCATCCCTGAAGGCATTCAGTGATAGACTGGACCAATACTTGTTATAAACTCAAGCATCAGATTTGAGATTGAATGATCTTTCACATCTTTGTCAAACTTGAGATTCTTGAATTTTGATCCAAACTTCTTATTTTTGTATGTGAGGAAAGAAAGATCACACAGGTTAAGTGCTTTGTCTGAAGTCACCAATCTCAGTAGAGGCCAAGACTGGACTACCCATGTCTCCTATTACCCAATCTAAATCTTTCATTTACTATATATCCCTGTTTTCTCTTCAGGCTTGCCGCGTAGTAAATGGGTACATAACAATATTTTTAAAAGGACAATAACATTTATTGCATGTTATTTGTCCTCTGTAACAAGTACCATTTACTTGTTCTTTACATGTATTTATCTAATCCATGCGACAGCCTATGTGCTAGGTATTATTATCATTCTTTTTTGCAGAAGAGGAAACTGAGGAATGTAGAGTTAAGTAATTTGTTCAAGGTCACGCTGTTAGTATGAGTCAACTGAGTTTCAAACACAATTTTAAGTGACTTCCTGTACTCTTAATAGCTATATAGGGGCTTACAGATTCACAGAATTTACTGCGGAATCTATACACAGTAACGTGTATAGATCAAAACCTACGTAGTCCAAATTTTCTGATTTTAAGATAAATGCACTATCTCCATTATTATTTGCCTCAAAATACCTGGATAATGGTTTCAACTCTCTACTGTATTTATGTCCAAACAAAACCTTAAGTGCTTCTGTTAAATTTTAGGGCCCACACAAAGCTTACTGTAAAACCAAGTAATTACCTCTCTAATCAAGAAAATTTAGTTTTATTCTCTGCCATGTGTGTACTCAACCCATACCTACTTCTACTCTTTTCCTCACTTTAGATACCTATCCCAAAGTTGAGAAAAATCTGTGTTTAATTTATTTCCTGATCTCTATTTCTTATTCATTCTGGGCCCTTGGCCATCTGTAAGGATGCATTGACTCTTACTAGTCTTTGAGGAAAGCTATCTTTATATACTTCTGGATCCTCAGGGGCAGCCTTCATTCCTCAAAAAGGAATCCTTCATAGAGGATACAAGCAGAATTATTGGTCACAGCTGTCTTCTCTTCACCCTTGGGAAACTCTATTTGTTATCTCTCTTAGAAAAAAAAGAAAACTGGGAAAAAGCTGCTGAATGTCAAATGATAAGGAAATTTTTAAAAGAACTTTAGTTAAGTCCATTTTTGGGATACTTTTCCAGACATCATAATATTCAAAATATCAGAAAATATTTTCATATGCTGGTGGTTTACTGAAAAATTGTGTAGTCTTGACCAACACCTTGTCTCTTGGCCTTAGTTTGTTTATCTGTGTAATGAATGCCTGAAACATTTTTCTACTCCAGTAGTTATTCTGAGTGTTTTCTTTACCTTGCTATTTTGTGTGCGGCCACTAGGGGGACAAAGGCAAGGCCTTTCTGTTAAACTTGCTTCCCATTTCTAATTTGGAATAATGGTCTTAAAGAACAACCAAAGGGAAAGCTGATTTTTCTTAATGAAACATTGACTATTTTAAAATGTCTTTTTTATTAATTGGTATTAAACTGTGATATGAACTTGTACTTCTTTGTAAAATTTGAGAATTTGAGGAAAATGATTATTACTATTTCTATGACCAGTAAGGTCTTTATAAGTATAATCATGTATCTCCATGAACATTACCATGTAGGCAATTTCACTGAGCCCATTAAGAATCATCTATACGGGGCTTTTTGAAAATATCACAAGCCACAATCTTTTAAAAATGCAAATAAATACATTTAAAGAACATTTTGAAAATTTTCAGTGGTTAAGAAAGCTGATTCTTGCTAATAATTAGTTAATACTTTCAGAAACTAAAGCAACACAATGAGAAATTTCTAATTGCAAAGTTAATGTTATGTAATAATACACAGTATATAATACTTCATACATGATAATCTTTAAAAGCAATTTTAGTAGCTAACATAATATTGAACACTTATCATGTACTGGGCAATGTGTTAAAAGCTTTTATTTATACTCTTTTGATTCTCTCAACAACTCTGTGAAGTAGTCACTTTATCATGTCCATGAGTAAATGGAGATTTAGAGAGTTTTGTTATCGTGCCTGTCACACTGCTGGCTGGTAGCAGAATGGAACTTTGAACCCAGGAACACACACACATCAGAGTGGCACACACTCTTATGCCCCAACCGTCTCGCCGTCCTTTGGCAATAGCCTATGTGATATAGCCCTTTTTAGATTATAAAATGATTCGTGTTCCCTACTTTTTGTATGTTCACTACAATTCTCTTCTGTAGAGGATGCATATATTGTTAGCCTTCTTATTTTCAGGCAGGGCAGGTAAAACTCAGAAAAATCGGGTGCCGAACAATAATCTACCGTTAGACTTTGACGGAATGCATTTAGAAACCAGAGTATTTTATCTTCAACTATTAGAACCAGGATCTGGAAATGGGATGAAGATTTCTAATTCCTGAGCTATTGGTTTTGAAAAGCTTATAGTCCAGCTGTCTCTAACTTAAAAACAAGACTGTAAAATTCTCAGCTTTAAACTTCCTATTTTTGAACATCAATAATCACTCCGTTTATCCAATGCCTGTTATGTGCTGAGAACTACATTCAGTGCTTTATAATAGCCTTGTTTGATTCCCCATGACAACTTTTCTAAGGTCAATATTTATTTCATGTTACAGATGGGAACATGTACCTCAGAGAGATTAAATAACTTATCCGAGGTCACACAGCCAGCAAACAGTTGGATATGAATCCAGAGCTTAAGTATGACTTGAACTCAATATCCTTAATGAGGTTCAAGGTATCAGATTTGTTTGAAGTAGTTGTGACATTTTCTATTCTTAGATATAAATATGCCCCAAGTTGCAACTGGTGAGGCAGGAAGCCTATGGCTTTATGTGGATGTGAGGAAGTATATAAAATAGAAGAGGAGGGTAAGGTTTCTGCTGGTCTTCTGTTTATTTTTCAGAATATGATCTTTTTTTGTGAAGAATAAGGCAGACCTGTTCAGTCATATAAAAAATTGGGGCAGTTGTCCTGGAGCAATTGGCTCTGAGCAGTGAATACGGGGGGTTGAAATGCAAGCCCTGTCCACTGATATGATAATACTTAGTCTGTTAATGTTCCCACCACCCACAGTATTGGGAGTCTCCTGCCTGATCCCCACAGCTGAGCCCTTTATTTTAAAAGATGTATTTCACTTTTTGTTCATTTTAATGTTATCTTTGTTTAACATGGAAGAAGAAAAAAAGCACAAATCATGCCTCTCCTCAGTCCCCTCAGCCCATTCGAGATGCTGAGGGATTCGAGAAAAGGGGGAAGATCTGATAAGATTATATAGCAGTTCAGAAATAGATTGATGGGCCTTCTTCAAAGGGTTTAGTTTAAAATAACTGATGAATCACATAAAATTAGTCCAAAAAATAGAATGATGTTATATGCCCCTGGTTTTTTTTTTTTTTTTTTTTTTGGTATATTTTAACTGTGACAGTTTGTCATGAAGGTTTTGGATAAGTATATGAAAGTTATATTGTATTCTTATAGTAGTTATTTTTATTTGTGCATTTATTTATAAATGTGTTCAGTCTTCATCTAAGTTTTTTCAAAACTTACTTGAAACAACAATTTTGCACTGAAAACTAGTAGATCTTTAAAGTATGACTTTTTTCATGTGTATGTGTAGTCAAACCTCCAACCACATCACGTCACTTCTCTGCTCGTGCACTCGGGATTTCCCATGAACGGAGGCAAAACGATTGGGGGAACTTGAATTATATGCATAAGTATGATAAGACTCCATTTAACTGACATTTTAGTTTGACCCCTCATTCCTTCTTAACTCTTTCTCCCTTTTTCCACTCTGTTGGAAGCATCAAGACTACCCCAAAAGAAAATGATTATGCGATTATGATCCCAGAAAAAAATAGGTATCATGTGTCTTACTAAATCATTTTTGAATGCATATCTTATTCCACTAGTATTCACATGGCCTGTGATTTTAAACATACAGAGTTCTTGAAGATTGATTAAGCATTTAAAAATACAGCATCATTTTTGCATTTCCAAATGAAAATCATTAGAATAGGCTATTAAAAATGATAAGAGAACACATAGCCTATTGGATGCAACATTTAAATTCATGTTTTTCTGTTGCAAGTTTTTATGGTGGAAATGCTGTGAGAAATATTACTTAGTTCACACCTCCTTTGAATCCCTCTGTATGTTGCTGCCTCTGCCGTGTTTTACTAAAAAGTTACAGTGGCTTCAGTGAGAGTTTGTGATAAGTTGAACTCCTCACAGCTTGAGTCTTCCCTAACTTTGTAGTGAAAAGCATTGTTGTTGAGTGGATCACAGGTTGCTAGTTGCTCTGCTGGACCTGGCATTGGATCCAATGCCTCATGTTTATTCCTTGCTGCCTGGTGGCTCCATCTGATTGCCCTTCTGATGCATACCTCTGAATGTAGATGGGGGTAGAATAATATTTTGGGGTTCAGTATCTAAAAACAGAGCTTAGTGATCTAGGCCTTCCCATACAGCAGATTTCCTAGTTTGTGGTTTGCCCTCTCGGATTTGAGACTAATGCAAAGATGTTGATGGGTTTTAGAGGCTGGCCTCTTGGGATGTGGCAGCTTGCCATGATACCATCAGTTTAGACTAATGATTGCACAGAATTCTCATGAACAGATGGCTACTAACCACAATATTAATATTATTTTGCTTTGTACATTTAGGGAAAAAATCATTTCCACAGTTGTAAAGGAAAACCTCGTTTAGATTTTATAAAGAATGATCTGCAACAGAAATAACATGCTGTCAGAACCTGTTTTATATGCTTTCATTATCAGTGACAAATTGTGATATTAATTCTATAGCAAATTTGTGCTTGGGATTTTAGCATTTCTCTCAGCCATTTCCTTTCTCTGCATAGCTAACTGTAGAATAAAATGCTATGAATTTTACCTTGGAGGGAGCGACAGCTGGATTTAAATATTATCCCTGTAATTTGCTTAGAGATACTATTGTTTATAAATTTGAAGAGTGAATATTCTTTGACAAGATTTGGAATGAAGTAGAGATTTGAGGTAATTGCTTAGATAATCCAGGTAGCAGAGACATTTCTACCTGGATTCCCCCAATAACATACTCAAAAGAAATTTTTTTTCTGTTTGAAATAGTCAGGTAATTACTTCTGTGTTCTGTTTTGTTTTGCTGATGACATTCTGGTTGTGCATATTGGGAGAGATGTTGGTGACAATCCAGTTCATGTTGATGGAATGGCTGGCCTGTGATTTGTGTAATTCAGCAACGGGGTACCGATCATTATTTTATTTTCTTCAGTGTTCTAGACCTTCCGTAATGCTATTTTCAGGATAATTCACAAACAAAGGTAACTCAGGAGTGGCTACTATTAGGACATTAGGGAATTTAGCATGATTGCCTCAAGTACAAGAATTTGAAAATTTGAAGCAGTAGACTGAAATGCAACACTTGGCAGCAGTGTGCACTTCCTGTTCCTCTCTCAAACTGTCTTGAAGCCCAGTATAGGCAGACACGATTAATTGTGTGGAGTTTATTTGAATAGACCAGATGTATGGAAATGGTTTTTCACTTGTTTGTTTTTTTGAGTTTCTTATTCTTGTGAAGTTTTAAAAATATAATGTAAAAAAGGAAGAGGAAAAAACAGCTATTTTTTTGGATCTAATCAACTAATGATAGGCACATAAAATCATAAAAAGGTAGGAAATGGCTAATGCATAGAGAAGAAGTAAATCATTTCACAGAAAGAGTTGGAAGGAAAACTTATTCCACTTAGATCTTATTCTACTTAGGTCTTGGTAATTCAGTACCAAATCTGAAACAAGGAAAGCAAAGGCTTACTCAGTATCCAAATGACTGTTTCTTAACAAACCATCTTTAATTATATTCGACATCTAGTTTTTGACCATTTAGCAGTTTTGCAGCAATAAATTGGACAGGATGTTAGATGGAAGTTTAATGACAATGGAAGTGACAGCTGACCTTATGTGGAAAAAGAACCACCACCACCATGAAAAAAGCAGCTATCAAGGGTATTATAGCAAAAATACAGTGATGAATCCTTGCAAAGATGACTCTGAGGTTCAAGTAAAGTTATAGTCACTTTTCTTTAGATGCTGATGAATGAGTTAATGATGAAGGTTGGCGTATGAATAGGTGTGCTTTAGTAATTTGGAAAACTCATTTGTGTGGAATAGTGGATTTCCAGTGATGGCAATTTATTAGATGTTTTTGCATTTGAGTTGGGTCATACCAAATTAAACACTCTATCCTTTTCTGGGTAGTAATGATACAAGAAATACTAGTGTAGGTAAAATATCTGAAATTATTCACTTGGAGATTCATTCCTTTGGGCCTTGAAGGCATTTTCATTTTCACTATCCTCCTGTTAAAATTAAAATGCCTATAGGTAAAGTAACTATACTCTGTTAATACATGAGTATTGCATTATTGGATCACTCTGGCAGTTAAGGACTATGAGAATTTTATGCAAGATGAATACTTATTCATTTCTTGAGCTAAAACTATCCATACGTTGGATACTAAGGAAAAGATTTCGAAGGCAAACTCAGTTAGCTTATTTCAGTTGTATAGAACAGTTTTCTACTTTAATTTTCACCTTTCCCTGGAATAGAAATCTTCTAAACTTGATGCACTGAAAACTTTCACCCATGGTGCTAGTTGTAGCTGATGAATTTTTTGGTCACTCTTTTGGACTAAGTGACAAGCCTGCTGATACTACAATGCCAAAATAAACTTTGCAATTAAAGGACACTTAATTATACGCAAGGAGAACTCAAGGATGATTGGCAATGTTGCATAAGTTAGCTAGGAAAATAAGAAATATATGTAATTCCAGTGAATGTATACTTATATGGACACCCGTGTTTCTGTTTAGCAATAATGAGACAAGAAGAGATGAAGACTGCAGAAGGGTGAAAGAGAAGCTGTGGCTTTAGCAAATGTGATCATCAAGTGAACTTTGGTCAGGTGGCCCAACCTTGTTTGGAGAGAGCACCAATGGTAAGCTCTACTAACCTCAGTTCCAAGTAGAAAAACTTTCTGTTAGAGGATTGCTTTGTTTTAGGGTAATCATCCATATAGTTTGCCTGGGATAGTTCCAGTATATCCCTGTTGTTCTGGTTTAATTATTGATAGGGCCTTATTATACTGGCACAAGCATTCTGGCTTGAATAATAAATAATTATGTGGTCATTCTACTTAATTTTGAGTGAAACAGAAAAGAAAATATGAAGCCTGTTTTGGAACTGATCAATGACAGATAACATCTCTCACAATTCTTACAAATGAAATAATAAAAACACAGCTGACAGTCATAAGTCTAGCTTTCTATCTGGTAAAGAAATGATGTCAAACCCTACAGCAACTTTACCTTTTCCCCGTACTGCTTTTATATTTTATGGAGCCACCTATGGTCACTGTAGAATTGATAATAACTAGGCAAAGATGAACATTTTGGATGAGAAATGTGGGAATAAACAATGCTGGACTTCTGAGTTTATATCCAACAGTGTATCAGCCAGGAACAGTAGGGGAAGAAGTGAAATGTAGAGAAATGTTCACATTCCCTGTTTCATCTGGCCTGAGTACTGTTCTTCCTCTGGCAGCCCACCCCATCTTTCTAGCTGGGGAGGTCGTTAGAATGAATTTATCATCCTTTGGTAGTCATTGATATTGACATGCAATGGACAGTAAAATTTTCACACTCTTTATGAATGGGTCTGGAAAGCAGTTTCAGAATTTTTCAAAGTGACTTTTGGGGGCAATAGTCATTATACTAGGGATGTATCCTTACAAACATGAAGAACATGAAGGCCACTTTAGTTGTAATTTCTTTGCCACATTGTAACTTAGAGATGGTGCTTAGTCCTGGGAAGAGTGTATTTACCTATCCAGTCAAGGATAGACCATGCCCTATTGCTGGGAAAAGTGACATGGTGGCAGAGACTCAGATGACTGATAAAGTATAGAACCCTGGATCTAAATCCCAGGATCTCTATCTAATAGCTGATGACTTTAAGCAAGAGTCTTAATGTCTCTCTGCTTCAGTTTCATCATCTAAACTGGAGATGATTGCAATAAGAAGGGTGATGTGAATCAACCTATATAAAGAGTTTAGAAGTCACAAGCACATTATGAGCACTCAGTAATTGTTAGCTCTCTAATAACACCCTGGCTGTTGGCTTTTGGCCTGATCCTGTCCCTAAATCTGTGTATAGTGTAACTGAACATTGCTGAGACAGGAAGGATTTAGCTAACAGGCCTGGCAGCAGTATACAGCTAAGTAACAGCGGTAGTATTTCTCTGTAGCACAGTGTGGATTCTCAGCTGACTGGCTTGAATTCACAATTCCCCTCTGGGCCAAGGAAGACAAGAATGCTAAATGATTACCATATAAAATGGGACCATTATGACCAAAAGTTTAGCCATTTATTGGGGAATATCAGTTGGCCCAGAAACACTGATCTATCTCTCTTTGATGGTAAGTGCTAGAAAAACAAAGTACCTCATCTCTTCTTGTTTTCTTTGCCACATTGTAACTTAGAGATGGTGCTTAGTCCTGGGAAGAGTGTATTTACCTATCCAGTCAAGGATAGACCATGCCCTATTGCTGGGATATCTAAAAGTCCCATTTGATTACCTTCTTAAACTTAAAACATCTTGAACATTGATTATGCAAGTATATCAGACTCTCCCAGTTTTTTATATCAATAGTCAATAAACTAGCTTTTCTTGAGTGTATCTAGGAATGTGCTGGGGAAATGGACTTATTAGACATGAACTTATCATCTAGTTGAGAAATAAAACTGTGTTTTTGAATATTAAACTACTGGATGTCAACCCCATTATAGTTAGTAAAAAAAAAAAAAAGGCTCTCAACCCATTCTTCATATGTGTTCTGATAGTGCAACCTTTCCTTTCTTACTTGTCTAATTCACCATCAGAGTAACACAATATCCAATGCAGTGCCTTGGCTCTATTTGCAATGTTGTAGGTTACTAATAAACATTGTAAATTAATCACTCCCCAGCTTATTCTTGCCTAAAATAAAAAAGACCCTGTTTTCTACATGCTTTTGTGATTTATCCTGCCCTTACATAACATTTTTGTACCTGAAATTCTTGCTTAAGTGTTATTTTCATCACCTTGATTTAGTTGTAATTTTTTAAACCTATTTTTTTTTTCAAATTGAGGTCATCTGTGTAAGGTGCCTATTACAGTGTCTAGAGCATAAAAAGTAATCAATGAGAGTTAATTCAATCTATTAATATATTTTTGTTCCTTTGCCATGCAGTTCTAAATCATTCTTTTCAATCATCTCATAATATTCAAGTCCATTCCGTCTCGTGCATTTATTTTTACATTATGGAGGATGAAAACTAAAATGTAAAGCACTAGGGAGGTCATCGCTATCTCCTGGGACAAGAACACAGGCTCGAGTAATACATTTTGTGGAGCAAGAGTAAAAACAATAAATGTCTGAATATACTTCCCATTAAGTAGGTAAAATTATTTTCCTATTTTCATAGCTTTGTATTTGAAGCTTCGTATTTTATTTAGAGTATAAATTCCATGTTCTTTTTAGTAGATGCTGCTGCTTGTACTAAGCAATAGTTACTAAAGACTATTTTTTCACTCCCCGTGTAGTGTTCCTGATGTGCAACCAAAAGCTTTCTTTCAGTTAACTTGCTCACTCCTTTCATAGCAGCAACATGGAATAGTATTTTAAAACCTCGAAAACCTCAGGTTTATACATGGTATTGTTTATTTGCGTAGTCTTTAAAAATATTCTTACCGTGCAAAGTAGCTTTCAGTTATTTCCTTGATCTTAATTTTATTAAAATATAGCATGGCTGAATTAGATTTTCATGATTCTTTCTGAAATTTCTTGTCATTGGCAGATTATTTTTTATTTCTTGGACTATTAATTGCATTGTATCAGTCATCTCAGTGGACTCCTTTGAGATGAAGAAAATAATAAACATGGCTCTATGTGCACTTTTAAAGAAGTGAATTGTTGATTTGTTTATGATCAAATAGAAAAAATCCCATCAGTTCCCTGGAGGTTTTTGGTGCTCAGGCCTGACTGTACTCTGATTTTCATCAGGGTGCTCCTGGATGGTGGAGGCCGAGGGCCACCATCCCCTTTCCTTCATGGACTTCACCAGTTCTCATTCTCTCCATGCATCCACCTGGCTTCTTTGGATGGTACACTGACACCTGATACATAGATCCTTTGACCATGTCTATTATAGCATCCATGGGGATAACAGAAAACTACTAACTATTATTTCATTTAGAACATGTACTAAACAGAACAATTAATTTTCACCAGAAAGTAAAATTAATTCAGATTTTAAAAATATAATTAATCTGAACAAGTGATGATGAAGATAGATGATATTTACTCTTCATTTTAGAACTTGCTCTCTATTCAAGATTAATGATTAACTGTAGCTACTAAAAAAAAAAATCAGAAGATTTCCTTCTTTTCTTTTACTTAGAGGACTGGTTTATCTTCATTCCTGTTATTTGGTAGTAAAACCCAATGTCCAAGAAGATGAAACACTTGTAGATATTTCTCAGGCATAGCTCTGAATATTTATCCCATTCAGACTTCATATTTTATTTAGAAGCACAGCCAGTATCCAAAATACAAACTCTGTCAGTGCCACCTATTGTCTGAGACTCTTCAGGCTTTTATTATTTTATACAACTAACATCTTTTACTGTCTTGTCTATTCTAGATAGACAATTAACTACCTCACTGAACTTTTATCTAGATAGAACTGAAGAAGTGAAAAAAGGCCAGTTATAAAAACTTTTGTGACTTGAACCTTTGGATATTGTAACCCTCTGATGATCATGATAGACTTTTAAGCTCCGAATTGCCCCCTTTTTCTGTTGTGTCCTATTTATGTGAAGTAAGCATTGTAAGGTCCAAGAGAAACTGAGATAGAAGAGAAGTAAGGATTGTCTTATGATTTGAGCTTCATAACTACATACAGTAAATAATGATGCATTCAATAAGACAATTTTTGAATGAGAATACAGGAGATAAGAAATATCAATACATCCCTTTTGTGTTATTTTTTTTATACCCAGGGCATGGACTTTTATTTAGAGGGGAACTTATAAATCATCTTGGAAACTATTGCATTTAATGCAATGTTTGTATGGGTGACCAGTTGGCATGGCAGTGATAGATGGATTCACACAACTGTGTTCGGTGGTTCAAATGTAGTTCACTTTGACAGTGGCTAAAAGTCTTTATGATCCAGTGATTGTTCAGTGACCTGGATGAAATGAATTGGTCTCTTTCCCAGTGAATAGCTGTCCATGTCACAAGACTAGAATGTAACCAGTACTAATTGTCTCCCTGGTTGATGGTTTCCGGAACAGGGTTAAAGAGGTCATAAGCAAGGGTGATGAAATGCTCTATCTTTTCTCACCATTGCTCATTTATTGAGCTCATTGCACCAGGTCGTCCCATCGGGTAGGCAAAGAGGAGGAAACCATTCGCTGTTGCAACCTGAGTTAAACTTAGCCTAAATGACATGTCTTCAGTTCTCTGGATTATCTCTGTGACAAAATCTTTATACATGCCAAATCTAGTCTAACACCCCTGGGTGGGGTGAGAGGGACAAAAGCAAAAGCAGTGTTAGAAAAGACAAATAGTCTTTAAAATGACAAATGCTTTTGCTCATGTGGAACAAAGTCCAGATTTAAAATCCATGGAATTAGCTTCATAGTTTCTTTATAATTATATCCAACTGTGTTAGAGAGTTGATTTAAAATTAACTCTCATCAGTGCTTGTCCTTATGTCCTTAACATTTTTTAAGTTTTGTCCTATGTAAGAAGAAATCCAGAAGAATTTTCCTGGAATGGGAAAAATTAATAATGCAAAAATGTCAGTCTCTACTAAATGAATATAAAAATATAATTCAATCCTAATCAACATCCAAAAAGTTGATATTAAAGTCCATAGGGAAAATTTGAAGAGAGTTAATAATAATGAGGTACATACAATGATATTGAAAAAAAAGAGTTACTGCAATAAAATAATATGAGACTGAAAGTTAAATAGACAGGCAGATCAATGGAACCCAACTGGACTGTGGCCACATATACACTTCCCTACATATGGGAAGTTAGTATTTGTTAAGCATGGTATTTCAGATTTGTGAGATGTTTGGACAATTGAGTATTCAAAAAGCAAAACACAAAATTGGATTCCCCCCTCACACCATACACAAAGATAAACTACAGATGGATCAAAAGTCTAAATATAAAAATTATAAAAGTGTTTGAAGAATATGTTTATAAGTATGGAGTGGCATTCTTGTTAGATATAGAAACCAGAACCCGTAAAGAAAGTACCGTGGGCTGATTTGAGTGCATTAAGATTTTAAATTCTGTAAAGGACAGCAAATAGAAAGTAAAAATACAAAGAGCTAATATGAAAATATTTGTACCGTAATAGGTGTATTTAACAAATATTCCTAATATTTAAAGAGTTAATCCAATACAGTGAGAAAAAATATTAACCACGTAATAGAAAAATGGGCAAAGAATAGGAACAGATAATTCAGAGATGATGAGCCAGAAAGGACTGATAAACACATAAAAAGTTGTTTAACTTAAGTACTAATTAAAGTAATGAAAATTAAAACAGGATACCCTTTTTTTGGCTATTAGATTGCGACAATGTAAAGAAAACTGAAAACATTCTGTGCTGTGCTGGGCTATGCTGTGGCATGAAACTGACCTTTTCATACTCTTGAGTTAAAGTGAATTTGTAAAACCTTTGGAGATTAATTTGATATTAACTTAAAAATTTAAATGTACAGTCCCTATAACTTAGAAATATTCTGAGGAATCTCACCTATAGTTACGGGTTCAAAAGCATATGTTCGTGCCCATCACTAACATAAATGTCTATTAATAAGAAAATGGTAAAATAAATTATATCATTTTTACAAGGTATTTTATATAACTATTAAAAAGAATGCAGTAGAGTTATACATACTAACATGAAAAAATATTTTTGCTATATTGCTGAGTGAAAAAATGTGTAGTATGATGACAGTTCTTTAATGTGTGTGTATTTCTATATATTTTAGGAAAATATTGAGAAGTATATGTCCCCAGTTGTTGAAAGTTGCTAAAAGTTTAAAGCAGTTGAAAGAGTGAGTGAGACTGGAGAAGCTAATGTGGGACTTTTACTTCCTTAAATAACTTTGTTTAAAAGAATTAGAATAAGATAATTATCTAGGCTTGATATTTTGGGCTTTTCAGTGAGATAAGTTTTTGCCTGCATGGCCATACATCATGCATACACTTGTCGACTCTCATTTTTTTCCAAAAGAATGAAAGCAGGTATGATTATTGGTCTGTTCACCACAGGAGCAATTTAGACCCGCTAAGAAGGCTATTGTGAGTGTACAAAGCACCAACATGGTTTTGAGCAGTGCCACATTCTGGGATATAGGTAAAAGGAAAGTGACCATTCAGTGCCTGATGGGAGAATGTTTACTTTCCTTTCACTAATGCTTAATTTCAGAATTATTTGCCTTTGATTCCTTTTTTTGTTGTTGTTACTGTATAGTACCTACAATAAAATAACTCAATAACTATCAACTTTGTGAAAATGATAGTCAGTTGGAAAACTTACCTAAAAACATTTGGGTTTTTAATTTAGTGTTTTAATAATGTGAATATTTTCTTAAATGAGAGCATCATTTTTCTTTCTTTTTTGTTACTTTTGCACTTTTTTCTGTAAATAGCTATAGTAGTTCATGTTATCAAATTGGCATGTGAATCAAGGAGGGACTCTGTGGATTCCTCAAATAAAGAAGTGTGGCAAATTTCCAATTACTAAAATGCAGAACTTGTTTTCCCTGCTCATGTTTTTATAACACAGCATGGAAATGTGCCTTCTGATTTCTTAAAGTAAGGAATTAGTTTCTAAAGTACCAAATTACTTTTGAAACCACTTTCCCTTTCTCATTTATACTCCTTTTTTCTGTCCTTTGTATAAAATTTTCTCAGTTATTGGCTTTTTATTTGTTTTTATGCAGCATACATCAAACTAGATATTTATATTTTGATATTTAAATATTTTTTCAACCATGACCAGTATCCTAATTCATAGTTATATTGTCAAGGTGATATCTTCTTGAAAGATGGAAGATATTTTATTACCAGATCATTTGTGAACTGTTCTTCTGTTTATATCACAGCTTTTTATTGGCATTTCTTCTAAGAAATACTTTTGTTCTTATATAGGTAAGAAATCTTAATTTAAGGGATAAGTTATAGGGAGTGAGTATGGCATTTATTCAATAGTAAGCTAGTAATAATATCTAGAAAGAAAGAATTATGCAGATTAATTTCCCTGAAATGCTGCTTTTGTCTTGCTAATCTGTTATTCAATATTCTTTAATATTTTAGTTCCGTAGCATCTCTTGGCTTTCATAAAGTAAGTTAAAACTTTTACTTCTAACCTTCTCTACAATCTGTTACCACTCCCTTTATACTTGGAAGGGTGGAGAATGATGAAGAGTGGTTCCCACCTGGTGGCAGGACAGGTCTTAGAAGAACTCACCTGTTGCTCAAGGAAAAATAACCTTCACATCAGTAATATTCTTCATCTTTCTTCTGAGAGAGAGAGAGACAGAGAGAGAGAGAGAGAGAGAGAGAGAAAGAGAGAGAGAGACAGAGAGACAGAGAGAGAGAGACAGAGAGAGAGAGAGAGAAAGAGAGACAGAGAGAGAGAGAGAGACAGAGAGAGACAGAGAGAGAGAGAGAGAAAGAGAGAGAACGAGAACAAAAAACAGATAAAAAGTTAACAAAAATGAAGTCAAATCCAAAGCAGATTTCAAAAGACATTGCCCCATAAGTGAATATTTGTATAACAATTTTATACATAGGAGTGAAAATTAGACATTTTAAAAGCACTTTGGGGATAAGTTCATGAGATTTAATGGTAATCATTTAGATTCTAGGCAGGAAGGTCCTTGATGTCAGCTTTGGAAGTGGGACACTTTCTGGTTAGAAATCAAGAAGGGGGAAAAGGGACAAAATTCTTGGAATAACATTAAAGTGATACCACTGAGTAGACTTGAAATACAAATTTATATGTGGTTTAGTAATGAAATGATACATGTATTATTTTACGTGAAAAGCAATGTGATATAATAAAGTTGTGGAAGCATTTAGATCCCCGCTAAGGGGATGTATGTGCAGAGCAGCCTGATGACAAATGGAGGCTTAGTTAAATCACTCATTGTGGAGGCACCGAGGGCGTCAGCCACTAATGCAAAGGGGCATCCCAGTGCCTGCTTACTGGCGTTTGTGCAAAACTAAGCAACCTTAAATGACTCAGGTGTTCAGAGAAGGAACACAGCTATGAGCAAAGAAGATGCTTTATACCTGGTGTGCTTAGTCAAGGAACAGAGGCACACACCATCCACATTCCTGTTCATGCTCAGGAATTAGGCTTCTCTTGTCTGGTTTGCATGTTTATTGGGCAGGAAATAATCTGTCAGTTTAATTTAGAACTCGTATTTTCAATAGAGCTGACATTGGGTTAAAAAAATCAATATAAGACTTACAAGATAAAGTAATGTTATCTTATCGACAGCTATCAATAATGGATAATGAGGCCTTAGCTTGAACTTCCTTGAACAAACAACGACTTGAGGCTGTCAATAGGTTATAAATGAAATTCTAATTATGTAGAATTATTAGCTTGAATTCCAGTCTTAGACGCTAATGTAATTAATTTGTGGAAAAGTGGCAATTTGAGTGTGAGAATTCAAATATGTTTTATTAATTTTTTTACACATAGACTTTTAGATAAAAATACTTTTCCCCTTTGCAAACAGAACCATTGTACATGTATATATAATATGACATGTGAACACATGTGCATAAGACAGATTTTCTTTTTTAGTTTATCATTATAAATTTCCTGAGAAGAAAGGAAATATAAATTGCTTAGGCAATCTAATAAGATTTAAGTAAAAATAATTGAGTTTAAGATACTCAAGTTATTCAGTATCAGTTCAAAATAAAAGTAAATTTTTGTATTCTGTGAAAGTAAGGTCATCATTATATATTCCAATTTTTTTTTCTTTGGTATGGTTTAAAATAGAAGAGCAAAAGCACAACTCCAGAGGACTTTCTGTTAGATTGGCTTTTCTGGAAAGTTAGGGTCCTTAGAAAGGTAGAGATAGATTTTTTAAAATTCTCTCCTCTGTGCTTTTATTCATAATAGCCAAAACTTGTAAGCAGCCAAAATGTCCTTTTAATAGGTGAATCAATAAACAAACTGTGGTACATCAATGCAATAAAATATTATTCTGTAATAAAAATAAATTACCTATTAAGCCATGAAAAGACCTGGAATTTAAAATACTTAAATGCATGTTGCTAAGCGGAAGAAGCTAGTCTGAAAAGGCTACACACTTTATGATTTCAGCTATTTGACGTTGTAAGAAAGGCATAACTATAAAAACAGAAAAAGATTAGTGGTTTCCAGGGATTGGGTTGGGGATGAAGGTGAGTTAGAGAGGAGGGATGAATAGGTGGAACATAGGAGATTTTTAGGGCAGCGAAACTATTCTGAATAATACTGTAATGGTAGATACATCGTGCTTTTGTCAAAACCCATAGAATGTATAACACAAAGCTTGAATCTTAATGTAAACTATGAGCTCTGGGTGATAATGATGTGTCATTGTAGGTTCATGGATTGTAAGAAATGTATCACACTAATATAAGATATTAATAATAGGGGGAACTGTACGTGTATTGGTAGAATGGACTGGAGAGGTAGCTATTTGGGAACTCTGTTATTCTGTTCAATTTTTCTGTAAACCTAAAACTGCTCTAAGAAATGAAGTCTATTAATTAAAAAAATTCTCTCTTCAAAATCAGAGTTTAAAATTGAAACTTTCAACTCACAATATTAAGGCTACTTTGGGTAAACACGTCTCATAAACCATTAGAGTCTACCTTAAAAAGCTAGGTGGCTTTCTACTTATGTGTCTGCACTGACTTTCCTTTTGGCCCAAAGGATTAATACAGTTACAGCAAAATGAATTAGCGATTGCATAGACTCTGCCTTGGCCCACAAAGAGGATGTCTAGGGCAAGTCTGTCATTTGTTTTAACCCTGGCCAGTGAATTGAGGCTGACCTGAATGCATTCTAAGGCTGAGGTGGTGTCATTTTCAAGAACAAATTTTGTACAAAGTTCTCTAATCAGACTGCTCCCATAATAAGGATAACTACTCACAGGGTACACATAAATGACAAGTCAGTTATTTCTTTAGGCAGCTCCTCTGAATAATCAATGTTCTCCTCATTTTAGAAAGATCTTCACAGTCATTTTCAGCTACCTCATCGACTGATGGTGTTTTCCTTTATGCCCTTTCCTAAGATGCCGATCAAGGTGTTTCGGGAAGGGAGGCAAGTAAATGGCTGGCTTCCCCACAAGCAGTACAGTCTTGGGGGCACACATGGTGCCTTTGGGAAAAAAATGCCATTTCATTTGGTCCCTCTCAAGTGAGAATTACTTGGGTCAGAGAAAACAGGTTGAGCGTGCGTTCAGTGTGGTCTTCTGGCTGCCTCTTAAGCCTTAGGGTTCCCGAGTCAGTTTGAGTAACTGAGTCTGGTCCTTGATTTCAGAAGTAATGACTGAGGACAGCCAGTTCAGTCTTTCCTGTTTGTCCTATTACAAGCTGGGTGGAATTTTTCTGCCCCATGGAATGACTTAGACCTGGAAAGAAGAGTGGGGAAGACATTTGGAGATTTTAGCACATATTTTGCTTGGTTCAGGAGCTGTGGCCATCCTGCTGTTTCTGATGAACTTCTCAGTGAGGGGAATGGTGAGAAAATTACAGCCAGAGACATTAGCAGGGCATGGAAGGCCCCACCAGGTGCTTCAATTTAAGGTGCTTGCAACAGTTATGAAGAGCTGCACTGCAGCATTTCCTTCATGAGGAAGGTTCCGGGTGTGATGCTCCCCTCCTTCCTCTGAATCTTTCAGGATCTAAAATGCTCTGCCTCCACTGTCACAAAAATTGTTATGTCTTGATCAAGTAGTTAAAGCCATATTTTTTCCCAGTCATCCCCTATTTATTCTCAGACCTTTTGTGCAGAAATGTGAGGTGTAAGAGGGACATCATTATAAAACTTACAGACCTGAAATGTCCTAACCTTGACCCACTGAGCCATTGTAGGGGCACATATAGGAGTCATAATCATATGGTCTAAGGTTGTTAGACCATAGTGGTCATTATTTTTATGGTCTAAGACCATGTCAGTCCAACAAAAGAATCCAGGCAGCTGAACCAGAATCAAGTTGAATCCCCTAGCATCCCTTTAATTGGGCTTTCACCCAGAGAGTGTGTGAACCAGACTGGGGTTACTGTTAGGGGAAAGGATGATGTGTCATGCCCAGGAATGGTCAGGGAGGAGTTCCAAATTTTCCAAATAGGTCTATATAAATCCCACTACTCCTTTGTCCTAATCATTATCCAGGAGTAATTATTCCTTGTTTTGTATTATTCCAAAACTACTTATACTTTTTTATAAGTCATATTGAATAGATACTATCTCTCTCCAGATTTTCCCCCTAGAAAACAGTGAGTTATTTAAGCCAAGGAATTTTGACCATTGCCTTTGTATTCCTAGGACCTAGGAGGGTACCTGACAGTGTAGAAAGCTCTCAAAAAATGTTTCTTAACTAGAACTTAGTGATGAAAGATGGACTAGGATAATACTATTCAAATTAACTGTGAATTGTGTAAAAGACACAGAGTGTGATTACAAGGAAATGATTATCAGTTAGTTATGTGAAGAGGAAACAATAAGTTTGAGGATAAATATTACATATTTCTTAAAAAATTTTATAATTGCATATCATTTCAGAAACAAATTCAGTAAAAGTCTAGATTAATATGTTTCTCATGTCCCTCTCCTCATTGCATTAAAGTATTTAGCAATGTTTTGACATTTAATAGCTATCTATAGAATTATTTGATTCGATTATATTAATTTTTTGGTCTTAATGATGCCTATCAAATTAGTTGATTAAAGCGAAAAGCATCAGACTACATTTTAAAATGCCTACTTGAGATGAATCCCAACTTCATGAAACTAAAGAAAAAGAGTCAACTACTTAAAAAAATAAAAACAGGTTTTCCCAAGCTTCGTTCACATATCTTGTGGTGAGTGTGGGCCGGCAGGATAAGGGCTCTGGTACTCTGGTTTAAGTGCTAATGTGCTGACATTTGGAGAAGTTCAGCCAACTGGTTTTATAAAGGCAACATGAGAAAAGAGAAGTAGCAGTGAATGGTTTGCGAATGGCATGGGTAATAACAAGCTTGTCTTTGAATCCTTGGTGACTCAATGGCATGCTTTACTTGCTAGCTTTCATGTCTGAGTTACTGCTTTACTACTGGCTTACAAGGCTCACCTTCCCTTGTTTTTCTTCTCTTTTCTTCTGAATGCACTCCTCAGGAAGTGAAAGTTACAACTTGCCTTAACAGACATTCCAGAGCCTCTGGATTTTATGGATGTAGGGAATGTATTCAGAAGCTTCCTGCTTAGTGATCAAATCTTTTGTTCTTTTGTGCATATCCTAAGTGACCTTTGCTCCAGACAAATTAGCCTAGGGCAAGGCATTAAAAAGAAGAGATTCCAAGAAAGATGTATAATGCAAGAAAAGGGAGTACTTATTTATTTCCATTTAGATTTCTATTTTTAGCCAAGCATTCATCATTTTCATCTTTAATTTCTTATAAGAGGGTTAGTAATTTGTAGTTTTATTTTGTTGTGAGGATAAAATTGCTTCTTTCCCTAAAGTTTTAAAGTGTTGGTCAGCTTTAGGAGCAAGAGATTCTTGCACTTAATGGGGAAACAACTCCATCTGCATGTCTGCTTGAGATTTTTACTATGTGGAATTTGAGGCACCACTATAGATGTTACAGAGCTACTGAATTATGCTTGATTTCAATATCCCACCTTGTGAAAATCTTAATTTTATTAAGCAAAATTTATCTTTCAAGTATCTGATACAATAGAATATTAACATCATTTTTTTTTTTCCTGGAATGTGTCCTGTGATTGCTGCTACATAATTAGAATAACATTATACATGCTATGGTTGATTACATATGTTGTTTAGATGTTTGGCCTTAAGTGACTTGTGGAGGGAAAGAACAAAGTTATATTTGTACCTTAGTTTTCCCATTTTCTAATACTTGATACAGAGGAAACACATTTTCCATTGCTTGTTGAATTTAATAGAAATAAATTTTAGTCTCATCTGAAAACTTAGTAGGGTTAATTTAATGCCTTGCTTAATTTTAATAGGAATATAGAAGGTAATTGATATAATGATCTTATTCATGAATAATAATTTCTCTTTTTAAATAAAGATTGTGGCCCAGGCTTTGCTCTTTCTTGTTTTATAATATCATAATAGTGTTCTGGTACTTCACTCCTTACTGGTCTCCACAGTCAGGCTTATCTTCCAGAAATACTTCTTTTATTATGTCTTTGCTTAAAATCCTAGAAAACCTCCGTATTAAGAAGGAGTAAACTGGATGATCTTGCTATCTTGCAGTGCCCAGCACGGCACTTTGTAGAGCTACTCAGTGGGTGCTGTTAACAGGAAGATGTTCACCTGAAGGTGGTTCTAATATTAGATGGCTGCACCCTTTTAGCCATGTTTTGTTAAATTTTTGTATCAGTGATGTGTATAAATACATAGAATGTATGCTTATCAGATTTGTAAATGACCTGAGGCTGAGATGGATAGTAAATATATTAGATGATAGAATCAGAACCTGAAAACATTTTGACAGCTTCCTTTAACAGGATGAAATTTAGTAAGGATAAAGGCAAAAGTCTACCTTAAGTAACCATGAAAAAACCAAAAAATCTAAAAACAGAGAAAAACCTCTGCTGAGCAACTTCATGTAGAAATATAGAAGATTCCAGAAGGAATCATCAGTGATAGGCCTGCCACAGAGGCCAATGAAGTCATAGACATTTGGAGAAAAATAGAAAGAAGGTAAAGGTTATCCCCTTGGCATTGGTCAAACCCTATCTGAAATCTTGGGTAAAATTCTGGATTCCACATTTTCAGAGAGATATAGACAACTAGGAATGTAGTTAGAGACTGTCAAAGGTTCTTAAGCCTATGCTGTGAAATGAACATTTTTCCATAAGAGAAAACACAGGAAATAATGTTTTTTTGTTTTTGTTTTTGTTTGTTTGTTCGTTTTTTTTAAATAGTGGAAGTACCATCATTAGGACAAGAGATTTGAAGAGATTTGTCTGGAATTGATTATTCTCAAAGGTTTGACTAGCATTAGTGTCTGGGAGTTATAGGGAAAACAACTTTGGCTAACTCTAAGGGAAAACGTAATACCCAGTTCCTAATTAAGCCATGGGATGCCTAGCCAAACACTGAGTTGTCCAATTTCTTTCCAAGAGAGGGAAAAATTCAATAAGATAAAGGCTTCATAAAAATAATGAGATACCAGTACGTATCTATTAGAATGGCTAAAATTTAAAACACTGACAAAAACAAATGTTGATGAGAATGTGGAACAACAAGAATTCCTACTCAGTTCTTGTGGGAATGCAAAACGGTACAGCCACTATGGCAGTGCCTCACAAAACTAACCATACTCTTATTATACCATCCAACAATCTATTCCTTTACCCAAATGAGTTGAAAATATATGTCCACACAAAAACCTTTCCTTAATGTTTATAGTAGTTCTATCCATAATTGCCAAAACTCAGAAGCAACCAAGATACTCTTCAGAAGGTGAAAGAATGGATAAACAAACTGTGGTGTATCCAGACAATGGGATATTATTCAGTGATAAAAAGAAATGTTATCAAGCCATGAAAAAACATGGAAGAACCTTAAATACATGTAGCTAAGTGAAAGAAATCAATCTGAAAGGGCTCCATACTATATGATTCTAACTATGTGACATTCTGAAAAAGACAAAACTGTAGAGACACTAAAAAGCTCAGGCATTGGCAGGGTTTCCAGGGGAGGGAAAGGGGGCTGACTAGGTGGAGCACAGGGGATTTTCAGAGCAGTGAAACTATTTTTCTGCATGATATTGGAATAGTGGATACATGCCATTATATATTTGTCGAAACCCATAGAATGTACAACATCAAAAGTGAAACAATGTGAACTATGGACTTCGAGAGATAATGATGTGTCAGTGTAGGTTCATAGATTCTAAGAAATGTACCACACTAATGCAAGATGTCAATAGGGAAACTATGTGTAGGAGTTGTGGGGGTGATGGGGATATATAAGAACTCTCTGTACTTTCTGTAAACCGAAAACTTCTCTAATAAAAAGAAGTGGTGATGGGGTAGAGCACAGAGCTGGGATACTGGGCTGAGGTCTCTCCTGTAGCCTCTAGTAAGGGTCAGTAAAGATTGCAGTGGAAGAAGAGAGCTGACTTTAACATCAGAGGAGCAGTACCCAATATCAGGTCAAAAGGACACTTAGAGATCATAGACAGGAGCTACAGTTCTCTGGAGGAGTTTACAAGATGGAGTGTAAGGCAACAAGAGACTAAAGCCTTCAAGGTGGTAAACTAAAGCACAGCAGGTTGTCATGGCTGGAGGACTAATTTGAGGCATAGGGTCTGTTGGATCTAGAGTTTCCTGTGTCTGGAGGAATTCACAGTAAACTGGGAAACTACTCTCTGTGAATTCTGTACACACATATACACACATATAGATATGTTTATGGATAAATATGCATATACACAAATAAATAAATGGAATAATTTTAGATACTGATAAGTGCTATTAAAAATATAAAATAGATCTATGTGGTAGAGAATGACACCAACAGGGTGAAAGGAGATTAGTTTTATCTAGAGTGGTCAGGCAAGGTCTCCATGGAGGAAGATTTTAGCTGATAACTGAAAGAGGCAAAGAAAGCAGCTGAAGAGCTGAAGAAGTAACATGGAAGCAAATGTACATTTTTTTTTTGTATTTAATCAATGTGTTTTTTAGCTTCCTTTGGTTGCGTGTGTGTTATGCGGATATTACAGGAGAAGGGAAATCATTAGAAAGCAAAGAAAGAGAATTATAGAAACCAAAGCTATTTCAAGAATTGAACCCAGAATTTTGCAAAAAGTTATTAGAAATTCATGAGACTCTAATACTTATCAAGAATGAAATTAGATAATTTTTCCTGTAATGGGCCTGAAGAATAGTTTTCTAACTAACTTGGAAAAATTTGTTTACTTTGTTAGGTTAAAAAATATAAGCAAGAGTTGTAATGATAGTTCAGGATAAAATTTCTTATATTTTAGAATTAAAAACAATTTTGGACGGCAAATAATATAGCACAAACTGTACACTTCTTTAAATAAAATATTTATTTGTGAACATAGCAATTTTTTTTTCTGGTAAATGAGGTGATGGGAAAAGGGCATGTTTAGGGGCACTATGAAATGACCAAGCCGTGCACATACATCGAAGCACATGAGAAAATATGGAAAGAGGAAGAGAAAAGTAGGGTTAATGGAGATTATGAGAGCAGAATATGATAAGACAAAATGGAGAGAGAAGAGAAACATACCGAGTCCCTTGTCATATGATCTGGGAAAGAGTATTTAAACCATAAACTTATTAAGAGATTTATGAATAGATCACACAGGATCTGGTAATGACCAAAGCTGCAGATATTTTAAGTAATGTTACCTCTAAGAAATCAAAGTATCATGTTCTCTTCTCATTCAAGTATGGGCCTCTTTTTTTCATGTGTCTTTTGTGAAAAGGCAGGTTCTCATCAGGTTTGTGGTGTGCTATCATATATTTTAAAAGGTCTGACCATGTTTTTGATTAGTAGCACTCGCCCACTATAGTTCACATCTCTGAGGAAAGGGTTGTAGTTGACAACTGTTGAAAAGCTATTGTACACGATACACTATGGAACTTTCGTGTTGCTTTCAGAGTTCCAGCCTGCAACTTCTGGCACATAATTTCTCTCCAACTCATACATCTGCAAATTTGAATTCAAGGAAACCCATCCCAATACAGTGAAATTAAGTAATAATAGAAGTGGATACTAGCTACTTCAGCACAAAAGGATTTATTTTGGTCTATTTTTAGGGCTTGGTAAAACACACTGATATAAAAATACTAAATCACCAGAAAAGAAAATCAGTAGTGTTGTAAAGGATATGAGAAGGCAGTAAAGAACAAAGGACTTTTCTCCAATCAAATGCAAATGAAAATGACCTGCAAGATTCTGAAAACAGTCTTTCTCCTGACAATGAACATTTTCATGCAGTGAAATCCATTTTTGAGACTCATTAGCAAATGCTGTGATCTTGCTTATTTTCTATAGCAGCGTATGGTTATTTCAAATTGATTAGGAGACCTCTGATGTGGGAGAGCGAATCACTGAACTACCCCAGGTATTTCTGTAATTGGTTATCATGCTTAATTACAAATGTTTCAGCTCAACCAATTTATTCTGGAGCAGATTTTCCTTTCCTTTCCACTGCTGCTCCTGCCAGTGCTGTTTTCTGTTTTTAGAGAGAGAAAGGACAGAGAGAGAGGGAAGAAGGAAGGGAAGGATAGATAGATATATATTAACCTTCTCCTTACATGCTTGCTTCTAAAAAAAAGCAGATTAATGGATTGATAGATTCATTCAAGGTATTCTATCAATAGTTGTAGCTGAAAATGAAAGAAATGGAAATATGTATGTATTAGTTTGTTATGGGAAGTTACTTACTGCAAATGATTAACAATCTTTTCTGATTTTATTATTTCCATTAACTAGTGCTGGGAGCTGGAAGTTCAGCTCTCTTCTCTCTCTCACCCTGCCAGGGTGCTGGCTGACCTTCATGTATTCAATCCACTTGCTCCTGAGCTCATCAGAAGTAAATGGACTAGAATAAAACAGAATATGGTTCCACATTGCGCTGTTTGTCATCTGGTGATCCTGACAACATGATCAAGTGGCTAGTTGTGCTGGTGTCCGGGGGTGCAGACAGGCAAACATTACCTTCTCCACAGTCTTTCATCTACAGCCTGGGGCATTCTAGAGTCAAATAGTGAGCAACAGGACTCAGGACAGGGCACTGCAACGTGCCTCCTGCCTCAGCCCTGCTGTGAGGATATACATGAACTTTGTAGCACTGAAGAGAGATGGCAGGACTCTGAGTTTAACATCTTATAATTAGAGTGAGATTTAAGAAAATGTGGCCATTTTTTTTTTCCCTAGGCCATTTTTTTTCCTCATTCCTGAAGGAGACTGCATATCATTGGGGCACTGCTACCTGTTAAGAAGTATCTTCTACCTGTGCTAAGACAGATACTCCTGGCACAAAAGCAAAATGTGCATTGCCTGATGCCAACTTTGATTTCTCTACAGGATTTTCAAATTTAAAGAGTGTTATCATTATTATCTAAAAAACAAACAAACAAACAAACAAAAAAACCCCCAAAATCCTTCAAATACAGTCAGTTCTAAAGGAATTCCTACTGTTAAATTAGAGAGGTTGGATTTGATCGTTTGAGTCTCAATTGATGAAATTACTGGATTTTTATGGGAAGTTATTTAAAAATTTGGTGCTGGGTGAGCTCCTTGAGATAATTTAGGCTTCTCGTGCATTTTCCAGATGACAGAGATCAAAAGGAGTCAGATGACTTTTCTAGATCAGTTAGTGATAGAGCTGAAACTAGAATCTAGCTTTACTTCAGGTGTAGAACCTACTCGAAAGAAAAAAAGTTTTGTTTTCTTTATATTCCCAACATCCAGCATCCTCCTTGTTTCAAAAATTTTCTGTCTACAGAGTGATTTTGTTTTGCTTTTGTTGTGGCAATAGGTAGGAATTACTGATAATCACAAAGAGTGTAATTATAAGGAGTAGATTGTAAAATTTTTCAATACTTATTTCAGAATCTAATGAAAGTATTTGCATTTGATTCTTGAACATTTGAGTACGTAGAGAAAACAATTTTCTTCTGTGGCAAAGATATCTATTTTACAGTTCCTGGTATTTACTATCAGCGCTTCAGTAAACTTTTGTAAATCATTATTGAGGGTGAGAATTAATTTTAAGAGAAGTAGCCATTGGCAACATTCGCATAAATGTGTGAGAAAAACATTTCAAATGGGGATTATATAGTCATTGAAGGAAAAGCTCTTCTGTTATATTAGAGCTGCCAAAAGAATTCAAACTCGAAAGATCCAAATGACAGGAAAGCAGATTGAAGCCAGTCTTTCCTTTACATTCTCTTTTCTTTATGCATTCAGGGCTCTGCATCAAGAAAACTTATATGCAAGGGGTGCAGAACAGATCCAATTACACAGAGCTCCAGCTAATGTCTGATGCTTTAAGTACTTTGCAGAGTTTCCGTAGATCGCTATAGAGTCACTTCTCAATTTCTCAAAGTAATGAGGAAAGCCTTGGAATACATTACCCCAAAACCCATAGAATGAAGTAATTAGCATTCATTGCCAATTTTATTTCAATGGCTAATTGCACTTCGCACTCATATATTGATACAGAAAAAATGGACGGCCGAGTAGTGTCTACTGTCATTTATTATATGGATATGAAGAGAATAGTTGAAGGCAAGGTTTTGTTGCTCCGAAAAGTCTGCAGAAATTTGCACACAGTTTGATAAAATTGCCATGATCTATTCAAAACTAGACCTAACACAATGAGTAGAATGGGAGGAGGAGAGATTCTTGAGCAGTTGGATGGATATCCATTAATTTGAGGAGCAGGGAATGAGCAGCCATGGGTAAAGGTCGTGGTGGTGGCATTTGCGTGTATGTGTATGCACTCTGAGACTTACGATGGGCCTAAATGGGTATGGGCAAAGATTTGAGAAACTTTGGCACTTGTGTCTATTGAGGATGATGAACTGGGCAAATTTCTATATGAGGGACATACTTCTAGGTTTTCTGTTCTGAGTCTTAGGCGACAGAAGATGCCAGTAACCTTTGTTTGAAAACACCAGAGGGCTGCAGATGTCTATAAAATCAACTCATCTCACTCTTGTCTCTTGCATTGCCACATCAATGCAATAGGAATAAAGAGATTTGATATTTTGACTCATGGAAATTTTCTGGAGCCCTCTTTTGGGGCCTGAGCAAGAGTAAGTAACACATTAAAAATAAGAAATTTGGAGAGGATAATAGGACAACTAAAGAATGTGTAGGTATTGTATAGAAAAACCAAAAAGGTTTTTGAGTTACCTCAAGGCTAGTAAAAGTAGAATTAGAATGTCTTCATAACCCTTAGTCCTGAGGGCAAGATGGGACGCAGAGAGAGGACTGGCTGTCAGGAGTTCTAACTTAGCGCAGGGATGTAGTCACTAGACAGTAAGCCTTTAGAGAAAGAGCTATGAGGAATAAATACTTTTCCTTAACCCTCCTTCCTCCATCACATCTCATGCTGGGGCTTTCTATTGGCTGAACTCAACCAGAAAACAGAGGAGAAGGGAGTTCATTGATGCATTCTATTATGTGTCAACATTCTGGTGTACAGATCAGGGCGTAGGTAAGGGAGTCAAAAAGAAAAGGAATGTACTAAGAATCCTAAAAATGCATGCTTCATCTCATTTCATTGCTTAAACAGCCCAGGGTGGATAGTGTAAGGCAGGATTTTTAGTTGCAAACAACGGAAACCAGCTTTGTCTGGCTTAAGCAGGAAAGGATATAGAGAACCTTCTGGATTTGCTGGACACTTGGAAAACCACACTCAGGGAGGACACCACTGCTCCTTACCCCAGACTTCCATCATGGGCATTACTGTTGCTGCTACTCCAGTCACTGCCGAAGTTACCTTCACAGCCAGAGGTTCTTCTTCATAGATACTTTTCCTTGTTTCACCAGCAACTGATACAAAACTGAGATGTCTGCCTGTCATTGGCAGAATCTAGATCTCCTGACTGACCTTTGCTTCAAAAGAAGACGGAAGAGGGAATACCTGGCATTATTAGCTTTTTGTAGTGGGGCAGTACCTCTTACAAGAATTTTTAGGTGAGGAATTCTCCAAATTTATGAATGGGGTTCCAGTGACAGGTGGCCAAAGCGCATGACAGGTGTCTACTACAAGTAGATTTTATTAGCTCCATTTTGCAGATGAAGATCTGAGGTTCAGAGAGGCTAAAAAACTTGCCAAATGTACTGTGTTAGTTGGAAGTCAGATTGCAAGCATAGGTTTTGGCTCTTTCTACTATGTCAAAATTTTTCTCTACTCTTTTAGACAATTCAATCTGATTTCTACTTTAGTGATTTTTTTTTTTCTTTTTAAGACAGCACTGGATATTTTTTGAAAGTGTAAATGATTCTAAAGTTAACTTGGATGAAGAACTATATGAGAAAAACATCCAAAAAGAAAGAGAAAAAGAATAGTGAGAGGAAATATGCTTTTGGAGTATTAAAATATAATGGAATGCCATAGTAATTGAAATGATGTGATGTAAGGATATGCAGATTAACACCATAGAACAAAAGTTCCAGAAATAGAACCATATTAGTATAATACTTCAGCATATAATAAAAGTGGAATTTTTTAAAACATTTTTTTCAAATATAGTTAGTATATAGTGTTATATTAGTTTCAGGTGTATACTATGGTGATTAGACATTTATATATAACTTACAAAGTGATCACCCCAATATATCTGGTACCCGTCTGACACCATACATAATTATTACAGTTTTATTGACTATATTCTTATGCTATACTTTAAATCCCCATGACTATTTTGTAACTACCAATTTGTACTACTTAATTCCTTTCCCTTTTTTTACCTACATCCCCAAACCTTCCTCCTATCTGGCAACCCTCAAAATGTTCTCCGTATCTAAGAGTTTATTTGTTTTGTTTGCTCCTTTGAACTCCTGGCATTTGTCTTTCTCTCTCTGAATTACCCCACTCAGTACAGTACCTTCTAGGTCCAGCCATGTTGTTGCAGATGACAAGATTTCATTCTTTTTTATGACTGAGTAGTATTCATTGTATATATGTACCACCTCCTCTTTATCCATTCATCCATTAGTGGACACCCAGGTTGCCTTCGTATCTTGGCTATTGTAAGTAATGCTGCAATGAACATATGGATTCACATGTACCTTCAAAGTAGTGTTTTGGGTTTCTTTGGATAAATACCTAGAAGTGGGATAACTGGGTCTTTCTTGTCTCTTGTTATAGCCTTTGTTTTAAAGTCTATTGTGTCTGGTATTAGTATTGACACCTCAGCATTTTTTGTTTGTTTGTTTCCATTTTTGTGAGATATCTTTTTTTTAGGCAAGGTAACCCTTGGTTGATCTCACAGATTACAAGGACCTCATCAGCTTACAATCCCTTATTTTTTATTTTTTACGCCTACAGCACCTGGTTTTCCTAGGTGGTCTCCCATCCAAGTACTAACCAGGCCTGACCCTGCTTAGCTTCTGAGATCAGATGGGATGGGGCTTGTTCAGGGTGGTATGGCTGTGGACTTGAGATATCTTTTTTTATCCCTTTACTTTTAGTCTGTGTGTGTCTTTTGATCTGAAGTGAATGTCTTGTAGTCAGCATATATAAAGATGTTGTTTTCTGACCCATTTATCCACTCTATCTTTTGATTGCAGCATTTAATCCATTTATATTTAAAGTAATTATTGATAGATATGTAGTTATTGCCATTTTATTATTCATATTTTGATTTTTTTTAAAATTCCTCCTAAAGAAGTCCCTCCAACATTTCTTTTAATACTGGTTTGGTGGCGATGAACTCCTTTAGCTTTTTCTTGTCTGGAAAGCTCTTTATTTGTCTTTGATTTTAAATGTTAGCTTTGCTGGATGGGATAGGTCCTTGCTTTTCATTACTTGGAATATTTCATACAAATCCCTCTGGCCTGCAAAGTTTCTGTTGGGAAATTAGTTGACAGTCTTATGGGAGCTCCCTTGTAGGTAGCTAATTGCTTTTCTCTTGCTGCTTTTAAGATACTCTTTTTGTTTTCAACCTTCAACATTTTAATTATGGTGTGTCTTGGTGTGGGCCTCTTTGGCTTCATCTTGATTGGAACTCTCTGCACTTCCTGGGCTTGTATGTCTACTTCTTTCCCCAGATTAGAGACATTTTCCATCATTCTTTCTTCAAATAGGTTTTCAATTCCTTGCTCTCCTTCTTCTTTTGGTACCTATATGATGCGAATGTCGGTACACTTAATATTGTCCCAGAGACCCCTTAAACTATCCTCATTTTTTTGGATTCCTTTTTCTAGTTGCTGTTCTGATTGAGTGTTTTCTGCTATCTTATCTTCTAAATCTCTGATTTGATCCTTTGCTAATCTACTGTTGATTCCTCCTAAGTTATTGTATTCTTCATTTTTGACTGGTTCTTTTTTATGTTTTCTATCTTCACTTTTGTCTCTTTGTTAAAGTTCTCTCTGAGTTAATCTACTCTTTCCCTAAGTTCATTGAGCATCCTTATAACCAGTGTTTTGAACTTTGCATCCAGTAGATTTCTTTTCACCATTTTATTTAGCTTTTTGTTTTTTGTTTTTTTCCTGGAGCTTTGTTCTCTTCTTTCATTTGGGACATGTTTCTGTATCTACCCATTTTGGCTGCCTCGTTGTGTTTGTTCCTGTGTATTACATAGAGCTGCTATGTCCCCCAGTCTTAGTAGCAGGGACTTAAGTAGTAGATGTGCTGCGGGGTCCAGTGGCACAGTCTTCCTGGTCGCCTGAGGTAAGTGCTCCAGGTGCGTGCACTGTATGGGTTGTGTGTGCCCTTCTGTTGTAGTTGAGCCTTGATTATTGTTTGTACATTAGTGGGATGGGTTGACCCTCAGGCTGATTGGTTGTGATAACTGGCCAGTGAGGGGCTGACCCTATAGAGCAAGATTCATTTTAGCAGATCTCTCATGCTTGGCCAGTCTGACCTTTGGGTGTGTCTTCCTTGAATGCAGCATCAGGTGGTGCTCCAGCTCAGTCTGAAGCCAAAACTGGTCACTGAACATGCTGGTCCCAGGGCTTCCTGGTAGGGGCCCCACTGTAGGCCCAGTTCAGCTGCAGCCTGTGCATTGCCCAGGGCCACTGGCGTGAGCCATCTGCAGATGACTCCCACCTGTGCAATCAGCAGATGGCTATCACCCGTGCACTGGACTTAGAGGTGCCTAGAGAAGCCAAGCCATGAACTGAGGCCAGCTCTTGTGCCAGACTTGGAGCTACTCAATGAGAGGTACAGGGCATGCCGAGGGCAGATGCTGCTTGCTTAGGTTTTGTGAACCTTTGAGATATTTTAGGAAAGTCTAAATCATGAACCAAGACAGGCCGTTTGTATGGAAAAACCTCTGGACGTGGCTTAAGTAGGCCATAAGTTGAGTGGGGCAGGGTCTCAGGGAATTACCAGGGCAGAGTGACCAGAATTAGCCAGTTTGATGGAGACTGATACATGGTGGCCACGTGCATCTGCACTGGGGAGGCAGGAATGCTCAACAAAGAAACAATGGGTTCTGCCTGCACTTTTGTTTGCTAGAAAACTGCCCCTCCAGCCCTCGCCCTGAAGCCAGACAATTCAATTTCACCCTGTACGTCCCCGGTGCTTTTCGAGCAGCTGCCACAGCTCTGGAGCTCTGAGCGAGTGAATTCCTCAGCAAGTACGTCTGTACATGGTCCTTTTAAGAAGAATTCCAGCTGCCCTCTGTCTCAGCCACAATCTTCTCTGGTTTTCACAGCCAGATGTTGTGGGGACTTCTCAGCACTGGAACCCTGGGCTGGTGAGCCTGTTGTAGAGTTGGTACCCCTTACTCCTCCAGGGGAACCTCCACAGCTGAGATAGCTCTCTTTATTTTTAACCACCACACATGGGTGTGGGACCTTAAAAGTGAGATTTTAATACAATGGAGGAAAGGGTAGCTGAAAAATTTAATACAATCTGCTGTACATTTGGTTAAAGAAATTACATCTCACATTGATTGAATTCCAAAGGCATTAAATGTTTTAATATGAAAAATGAGAAAACAAAACAATGTGTAGGTGAATATTTTTATAATCCTGATCTGTGTAAAGCATTTCTCAGTACCATAGGCAGGCAGATAGAGAAAACTGTTGCTAGGCTGGAGTAGGTAAAAAGTAAGAATTTCTCCACAGCAGTAACAATACAGACAAATAGTCACTTGGAAAAATACTTGCGAAACATATGAAATAAAAGAGATAATATTGTTAGTATGGCAGAAAAATTTTATGGAAAGCATGACTATAACTGAACATCTGAAAGGGTACTTAATCTCATTTTCAGTAGTCATCAAATAAGTTCGCATTACAACAAAGTTAGCAGAAATTAAAGCAATCAGTGATGTCTAAGGTAGACCAGGGTGTGTGTGTGTGTGTGTTTTATACCATTCTGGTTGGGGTCAAATTTTGATTAAGTTTGCTTGAGAGTTATTTGGTATTATATACCAAAATTCTTTAATATGTCCTTTGATAAAAAAATACACTTTTTGTAATTTTTAGTTATGAAATAGTTCAACAAACACATAAATCACATGGATGAATATTGCAGTGTTATTTTTAATGAAAAATTTAGAAATGAACTAAATATTCTTAAATTTAGGGTGGCAAAATGATTTATGTGCATTTATAAACTAGAATACTATTTAGCCATGAGAAGGCAGATATCTATTGATATCAAAAGGGATCCATGTTGTAAAAAACATGATATAAAATACTATGAATAGAATATCTAATATTTATAAGAAAAACCAATCATTATATTTAGAAAAAACTGGGACAATTATGCTCTAAAATGTGAACAATGATTTTATTTGGCTAGTAGCATCTTGAATGACTTTTATTTTTCCTTTATTCATTTTTACATCTTCTAATTATCTTATGGTAAGTATTGATAAGCATAATAAAAAATGAAAAGCTTCCTCTATTTTGAAAAAATGAAATAAAAATATAGCATCATTAAGCAACATATAAAGACTAATTTTCATGTTTTTATTTTGCATGATTTTTCTAGTATAATTGCGTGTATGCATATATGTGCAGGTGTGTGTGCGTGTGTGTGTGATGTGAACAAGGATAATAAAAATCTAAAAAAAGGCAAGGAATAGAGAAGGATGGAGAAGATGTGATTTGTCCAATTTATAGACTTTAGAGGATATAGAGGAAGAGAATTTATGACTGTATCCTCTACCTAAATCCTACTTTTTACCCAGAGCTGGTTCCAGTCCTCTTTACAGCTTTACAGTCATCTGGTCTAGAAGAGTATGGTTCTCACTTGCCTTCTCCCTAGCCGATATGTAACAGAGATGACCAGAGACCTGTGAAATAGGCAGAGGGGCACAAGCAAGCCAGAGATCCTTTTGATCACTGGAGATCGCATTGCTTTACTG
The DNA here is from genome assembly GCF_902729225.1 of Pteropus medius. Lineage (NCBI taxonomy): Eukaryota > Metazoa > Chordata > Mammalia > Chiroptera > Pteropodidae > Pteropus > Pteropus medius. The sequence goes on from NW_024351073.1 coordinate 7,697,441, forward strand.
AGGCAATGTGTTCACTTTGGAGGAGATCAGGAGAACAGTATTTGATAGAAATAGAAGAAAATGAGGTACTGGAGAAAGTTAGTTAGGAAGGAAAAGGGAATGGATTCAAGATGGGTCAATGACTCTCACCTTGAAGGCCTCAATCATCATCACACGTCATTCTGCCTTTCATATACAAATAAAGTGATTTCAGCTTCCATGCTGTGCACTGATGGAGACCTTGAAGCTTCCTAATATATTCAGACTTGGTCAGGGTAGCTGTGCCCAAGAGCTGGAAGAGATCACACCTCTCCTTCATTGGTAGCCCAACTCCCACTGTCACTGTTGATCTGCTGAAGTTCTGCTTTCCTACTGTTTCATCCCGTACTGGACATCACCTCTCTTTTTTCTGCCTGAAGTATCACCAGTGCAAGACTACTAATGAGCAACAGACTTTTACTGTAGCTTTAGAATGCGGCAGGAGAAGATGGGGGTGGTGAAGAAATAAATCGATATGACATATTCAACACGAAGTCTAAATATTTCTTAAAATTGATGTTTAGAAATCCTTTTTTTCCTTAAGTTCCCTTATATATCCCCTTCCTTAATTTCTGGGACTCACCCCTTTTATTTCGGGGGCAGAAACTTAAAACAGCTTTTTTGGTGTGAGTGTGAGAGGATCTAATCTTTCATGTAGCAAAAGATCCTTAAAATGTTTTTCTATGAAATAGCCATTCCCCCCCCTGGAGATTAATTATATTATTCTCATATTTACAATAAAAATGGTTAACTATTTCTTTTTATTCTCCCCATTGTATAATACTGCATTGGGATAAGACTTGAGGAAGGTCAAAATATTCTGGGATCTTTTTTCTATGGTGAGATTTTTCTTAATTCTCTAGGCTAGGTTAATTTTGATACCAAATGGACTTTCACTTAGGGACCTAATAGGGAATCAACAAGACCTCAAATCTGAGAACTAAGAGGCTTTTTTACTTAGGGCTGTTCTGTAACTGAACCAAAGTGGGGGAGGTTATAATGTATGGGCTGTGAATAGAGAGAAGGAAGACAGTGGGTTTAGAAGGAAGACATAAAAGAGGCGCAAAAAGGAAAGGAAAAAAAAAACATAGAGGAGCAAAAAATAGAGTATATAAGGAGAAGAAAGGATAGAGTTAGGCAACGAGAAAAAGAGGAGCTAGTTAAATTTCCTCTGAGAATACTAGACTTAGAATGGATCATGGTGGCCGGTTCCACCTGCAATTAATACAGATGAGGAAACAGGCCTAAAGAATTTAGATGACTTGCCCGAAGTCCATCGCTTAATTAACATAGATCAGAGACTGGAATTCAGGTCTTTGAGCCACCAACCCACTAATACATATTTTAGTTCTTTCGGGAGGTATTAGATCAGCCAGATCATCATTAATTAATGAAAATAGTGTGGAACAGTTATAGACATTAGCACAGCAAGATTACTAACATTTTCAAGGGTTTGAGATTGCCTCTTTTTGAGGCAATTTTTTTCCCTAAAATTTGTAAAATTTAGTTGTTCGTAAAATTTAATAGCTTTCTTGTTTTCTAAAACAATATTTTATTTAGGAAAGTGCTTTTCAACATGAGAGGGCTCTGATATTAATAAGACAAATAGACACCATTTTTCCAAATAGGTGAAAAATAATTTACAAATAATAGAGACCTGATGATAATAACACTTATTTTTCTTGAGCAAGTATTTTTATGTTAGAGAGTCTACACATACACTCACACATAATGCACACATATACTCATTCTATTGGAAAAGATCAAAGGGTCAGTACTCAAGAGACAACTTCAAAAGGAAAGTCAGCATTTTTGACCAAGTTTTATCACTTTGCATATAGGCAACTACACAGTAAGAACAGTATCAAAGGGATTTGCTAAGTGAAAAGAAAGAACATTTGAAGCAGAGAGAGAAATAATTTCTAGCAAGAAGGACTGCGTGATGGTGGTTCAGCTGGTGATCCATTATGCCTGTTAAGAGGCCAAAGAGAACTGTAGATCTCTGTGGTCCACTGGGGCAATGGCAAGGGAATAAGATGAAAGGAACACTGGAATAAATGAAGGACCTTAACAGCTGAAAAAGTCTGATGGATGTGCTCTGCACCTCAGAAGACAGAGCTCCCAGCAGGAGAGTAAAGTGTGCAGCAGAGCAGAGCCTGCTAGAACCACACAGTTAGGGAACTGATCCTCTAATAACCTCCTGTTTCAGAAGTTTATAATGTGCTATAAAAACCCTGTCTCTAGACTAAAACCTGGCACAACTACACTTAGCTGCATTTTACTGCCATCGTACAAATCCCCTATTTGCTGTTACTTTCTCTTAAATAGGGCTGGATCTATTTTCAGCATTGCAGGTGCCAAGATGTTTTGTAAAAAAATTCCGTAGGGAACGGATTTGATTTTTTAAATGCAGAAACTGGATTTCAGTTCTTAAATTGAAATGCTGGACTAGGCACCAAGGACATTTTGATTAAATCATGCCTATGTTCAGGCTATTAATTCCTAGTTGGAAGGTATCTGTAGATACAGAAATACTTGAAAAGTAGAGATATTGAGTGTTCAATGAGTGAAGGTCATTTAACAGCTAACTGTTCTCAGTGGCCTTCATAACAAAATTTTAGGAAGCTTTGAATTCTCATACATATTGGCAATTCCATTTAGTCTCATTCAAGAGGAAAAAAATATTTTATTTCACGGAAGAACCTATTGATACTTTAAGAAATAGGCCCAATAAGAGACATAGTACTTTATGTGTGCATTTCGGATGTTACAGCCATCAGTAATGAGTCTTCTTACGTCTTCATCTGACACAGTTTTATTTCAATGGTTGGTTGCAGTTCATGTTCTTCTCTTATTCTATACTTTGAAAACAGGCTAACTAGAATTTTAGTTGAATGATCGTGCATGATTCAGAGTCAGAAATGAAAGGTCATTGTATCTTGGCTTTCCTTCTCTACATCATTCTCTGTAATCAGAATTAATAACAAATTATCATTATCTATTCATCAGTCTCCAAACAGTCTTTTCCTGGGTACATAGGATGCTCTACAAAGTATAGAAAAAACAGGCCAACATCAAGTAGAAGCATATTAAATTGAAGTAAAAAACACAACAGGAGAACCAAAAGCCTAATTAAGCAATTTACAATATTTTATATTTTCTCAGATTTGTTCCTGAAGAAAGGGTCACTTTGATAGTCCAGCTGTTCCTGCTAATTATTTTCAAAGTGAATTGCTATTTGCTCTTGAATCTTCGTTTATTAATTTTCAAGTTAGAGGCCCAGCTTCAAGCCGATATTTTCATTTCAAAGGTCAAAATTTCCCACTCCTCCCTTTTTTGAGGAACTAGTGGGCTAAATATGCTCTTCTGGAGAAGAAAAAATTTGCACAATGGGTGGAAAACCGTATATTTTTTCCAGCGTAAGGCTTCATATTGCATTTTCCTTCTATTGTCACTAGAGTCAGTATGTGAAGGACTAAGAAGCCCCTTACCTTTACCTCTACTTTATTACATTCACTGAAGACTCAAGAGTTCTGGAATTAGACTAAGAGCAAAAGAAGGACCTCGCTTGTACATGGATCCTGTGCAAGCATTTGGATTCTATTTTTAAGGTTGAAATCTTCTACTTTGATTATCTGAGTTATGGGGTGTTGCAGTGCTTTTTTCAGAACCTTTCTTGGGTTCTTTTTGTGCGTTTTGAACAATGTAAGTCAATTGGTGCAGTGATTAGAGTGTGACCGGTTTGCAACTTTATTTTGTCCAATTTTCTGAAGTATGCTGTATGACAAAGTTCTAACTGGGGTTTTAAAAATATATGGCACATTTGGAACATATAAAGGAGGAGCGTTACCTAGTCTGGGCGATGGCTTTCTGGAGGAATGCTTCGAGTTGAGTCTTGAACAATCAATATGAGATGCCAAATGCATATTTTTTTCACACATGAATTGCAGGCAGAAGGAACTATAGGTGAAAAGTTCCAGAGGTAAAAAAATTACGTATATTCATAAAATTTTGTGCTGCTGGAATGTAGGGTGTATGTGATATGTGTAGGGAAAGGGGATTGTGCAGAGGAGAAAGATAGGTGATGAAGTCTGGTGGGCTCCAGATGTATAATGGTTTTGCCAAGGGTGTGGGGTGGGGTTGGGGGAACTCTTCAGAAGATTTTAGACGGATAACCAATTGCATATAGTTAGACCAACTACTTAACATGTTGCCTTGGAGCTCTTTGAGATCTTTAAAATTCATTATTTTACTACCTAGCAGGCTGTTCTTCTGTCTTCATAAATTGACATATCTTTAAACCAAATAGAGCAATTTGCTGAGATTCCCAGTAGCAGGTCTCACCCTTTCTAGGTACGGTAAATTTCTTTGGACCTCTCCTTACCTTTTTCCCTTCTGTGCTTTTTACAATGCCGGATTCTTTCCCAGATATCTTGACAAATTATTGTATTAATGGATAAATCTAGATTAAAATTATTCCTTCCTTGTCACATATTTGCATTTGAGCTCAAATCCTCGGAAATGGCTTTCCTGGAAATTTTGGGCCCCATGCCAGGCATGAAGAGATGTGAGCTTTCAGCTCATCTCAAACTAGGCCATGTAAGTGACTGTCTACACTGACTTCAAAGACATTTGGATTTGGTGCTTAAGCTGGTCTGCCTGTGAGTGACTTGCCATTATATTTTCTAAAACTAAACTGAGTGTGTGTGAATGTGTATTTAGATTTAGCATAATGGTGTGCGTATGACTTTTTTTTTTTTTAGTTTGTGCTTTCAAGAGTCAACTAAGGAAGTTTTGTTATTTGATCCTGCTGATGTTCCCTTTTAGACAGCTGCCACCGGCACCACTTGGCCACTTCCTTTTTATTTCCTATTCCCTTTTAACTGCCTAGCTTACTTTGATATGATTTCATCTCTTTCTGTAATGGCAATGAGAGAGGATGTTATTTCCCAAGGCCATGGCATGATACGTCTTTTAATTCATTTTAGGCTTATTACCTTGCAGATGTAAGAATGAGTTAGGGTTCTCTTTGCCCAAGCTAAGCATGTTTTAGACATGTTGGAAGGTGAAAGTGTGCATTAGACCACATGTGTGCTTGATAGCTCCTTTCTATGACAGAATTGATCATTACAGTTTTGATACCTGGGTCTGCCACTTTTCTGCCTTGTGACTTTGGATAACCCATGTGATCTATCTGCTCACTGCCTCCTTCTTTATAAAACAGTTAAAAGAATATAATTTTATCTTCCTGAACTCCCAGGGATGCCATGAACTTTCACATCAGATGTGAAAGTTGTTTTTAATTCTGTGAATTCTATGCAAGAATACTTTTAAAATGGCTTAATACAAAAACATTAGAGAGCATATTTTGTTTTGGAAAACAATGTGTTTTAGAAGTAATATTTCCATTTTATAATTACAGTTTAAAAAAATTTTTTTACTATGACTTCTGGATCTTATTTTAACATATGATTTAACAATATGCTGTGATTTTGACAGCATTATGTATCTTTGTGTAGAAATCTGTAAGACTGTGCTGTTAATTTGGGCCTAGAGAGTGCATCTTGTTTCCAGTGAATATTGTCACCACTGGAACATCATGCTCTATTAACAATCCACAAAATAAAAATCACAGGTAATGCTGCTATATTGTGGAGCAGCTCTTTCTATTAGATTCTAGTGCCTATTTGCAATGCTTTTTTCTTTCTTAATCATTTCCTCCTGATTGCACTCAGCTTCTGGCTGACCTATTGGTAACTCCAAGATGGGATACATCACTCTATAACTTTAGGGGAAAAAAGGCTTTGCAGTTAGCACAGAGACCATACATTTATATTTAAGTAATATGCATAATAAAGTATCCTTATTATCATATTTATAATTCCTTGTTACCATACATCTCCAATTCTTTCTGTGTCAGATGGTGACAATTTGCCACTATTAACTTTCAGAGGAGAGAGAGCATATGGTCAGCTCCCTAGATTCGAAAATTCAGACCATATATACCACTAATGAAATGATTTTGAAATAATGGAAATTGCTTCTTTTTTTCCTAAAGACTAAAGCTGTGGTTCCCGACTCCAGTTACATCACCCTCCAGGGTAGCTGCAGACATCTCAGAAAGTGGCATAAAATTCTTAAGACAAAATTAATTTTAACTCATTTTAGATGAAAATAAAAAAAACATATGCCAAACTGTGCTGTTAAAGAGAGGTTATCTTGACATCCAATAAATGCTATTTTAAACCTGAAAGTATATTCAGTACATGTTGTACACTAGCCAGAAACTATATGAGACTTATACTTAGGGTGGCCCCACTGAAAAGAGCAGATCAGGGAGGAAGAATTTCATTATTCTACAGACAATTCTCTTTTTTTCAGATTTTCTAATTAAGGCTTGAAATAATTTCAGGACAATCTGAAGGAGGCAAAATTACAATTTAATGTTGACTCCTATTTTCTGGTAAATCTGAGTTCCATCTGAACTGTAGATAAACATTCACACTGGGACAAAAGACATTTTATTTCATATTCCTTCCACTTTATGTTGTCTGCCCATCAGTATCCCTAGAGTTGCCCTAGAATCCTTACCTAATGTCACATACCAGCTGTCTATTAGGAGCACTCATAGGAAACATCCTCTTACTTCATTGTATTGTTACATGCTCTTAAAAGAATTATTACTGTATCAATTAATTGATCTTCAGGAGCAAGAACATTCTTTATTAATCATGGCAGACTGGTCATTAGTGGTTTTGCATTATTCTCTTCTGATCTCATTGCTGAAGTTCAGCATAATTTTTTTTTTAGCCCAGTAGCACATTATTTCCTTTCTGCCATGCCTCTATGAGTTCTCTGCCTCATCTTAAATGCTATCCTGTTTTTTTCTTTACTTAAAATATCTTTAGGGTCACTTCAAGGTAAATTTTATATTTATAGTTCACACAAAGCTTTTTATATTTCCTGACCCATTTATTTGAAATCAAATTATAAATTACTTTTCTAGATTCATGAATAATTTCTCTAGGAGTGGGAAAAAAAAAGAAATACGACTTTATATTTAGAGCAATTGATAGTGTTTTGATCAGTAGATCCTTGGTGTGTCAGTATATATCTCAGTTAACAATTTGGTGAGATTTGAAAAAATTTAAGTAAACAAGGTCATTATCACACTGCACCTCAGCCTACTATATATCATACTGCACCTCAGCCTACAAGATGCTGAGGTAATGATGAATTAAAAACTCTTCCAGTAGGACCTAACATTTCTATGCTTTCTGTTTAAAAAATGATGAAATATGTCTCATCATAAACTTAAAACTTTCAGAAGAAGTAAAAACTGGAATAGGAAAGGATGAATATTCTTTGCATGCCCTGAAAATTTTCTCATCCCAATTTTAAATAATAATAATAGCACTATTTGATATAAACATCCAGATGCAATTGAAATCTACTGTGGTATTATGGAAGAGGCATAATGGATATTTCTGTTCTATAACAAATAAGGTTCATTGCACGTGGAATGTGTGTGATGACTTGACTCCCTCTGTAACCAGTTTTAGATCTTTAAATGCAAAGAAATGCAAATTGTAGGTGTGGCGGAGACACCTAGCTGAACAATCTTTGGGCCTCATTAAGTATAGAAATAATACTGGGCAGTGGTTGTCCAGCAGCAACTGCATTTTCCATCTCCTTTCCCCTTGTAGGCAGGGCCATATGATTAGTTCTCACTGATGGAATATGAAGAAAAGTGGCTTTCAGACCAGTGTGATTAAGAAACAGGTGGGCCTTAGTCATAGTCTCTTTTGCCATCCATCAGCTGAATAACAGGGACTCCTGGGACCTAGAAGAGGGCAGAGATTTAGAGAAGGTGGAAGAAACACGAGACCTAAGTGACTATGTAGAAGGTGGCCCAACTAAGAACACATGGTCGATTCTGCTGTGAAAAGTAAACTTTTATTGTGTTAAGCCACAGGGACTTATCTCTTACAGAAACTAGAATTTACCTTGATTAATATATGAAAAATATATTCTAGTTATGGAACACTGAGCACAAACCATGTAAGGAATAGTCAACAGTAGGAAAAATCAAGTTTAATACATGCTTATTGTGCATCGCTTTTTAATTTCAACACTTGGAAAATATTCTAAAATGATTTCTATGTTCTAATTTCATTGATCATCTCTCTAAGTGATAGTATTATCTGAAAGGTTTTAATGAACCTGCTGAAAGGCTAAGAGTTTCGAGGACAGTTTAAAGGATTATAGTACAGTGGGTTTTCTAAGTGTGTGCTTGTCTAGACACTATATCTAGCACATGGTTCAAAGGCATATAAAGGTTTTGTCTATGACCATACTTTAGCATTAATATTTTGGATATTGTACAGAACGATGTATTATATTCTTATGAGATAATTAAGATTGTTCATATGTCGTAAGAACTAGGAACGACAATGCACTGAACATTGATACTTGATAGCGAAAAGGATTTAACGTGTTCCAACATTTTTAAGTTTATCATCCTCTAGTGTGGACATTTCTCTCTCCCTTCTCTTCTTTCATATAATTCCATGGAGACAAGAATTCAAATTCCGAAATGTTCCAACTGAAATGTGACATGATAGTGAAAATTAAGAATCAAAAATTTAATTTTACTTAACTGCATTCAAATGTGCAATAGTTCTGAAGGATTTGGGAAGTTTGGGATATATTTTTACATTAAATACTACATCTGAAAAATTTTAATGTTGATTGCACATGAGACTGTCATATTTATAACTCAGTTGTAATTTAGTTATTACTTTGGGGACAGAAAGTCCTCCAGGGAGAGCCACACATTTACATGATGTATCCCAATGCTCAACTCTATATTTGTAACTCTGTTTTAACCAAGAGATGTGTAAAATCACAAATGACTGGCCAACTCCCTATTGGATGCAACTGAGAAAACTTATGAATTCTGTCTTCCACTTATTAAAATTTAGTTTTCTAATATTAATAGAGGCTGTGAACTAGGTTCTTGCTGAGATTTTCAGTAGATAATCTGGAATTGGGCCAGGCTTAGCTGGTACCCAGCCATATTTTAAAGTTGGATCTTTCTCTCCTCTTTTTATATCTGTCCTGCAACCTTTTTCCCTCTCAAACATCGCTGTTCCTTTTTTACTGTATTCCACTTACATCCTCTCTTGACGACCTGACATTATGTCGTTGTGGGGTTCTGTTTTCTGTCGGCTCCGAGGAGGACAATTTGTAGCCTAATTTATGGCTTCTTACTGTACTCTAACTCTGCTCTTATCACTTCTTGCCAGGATTACTGCAATAGCCCTCTTACCTGGTCTCCCTGCATTCAATCTTCTTTCTTTCTAATCTGTTCTTCAGATTGTATCCAAATGATGTTCCAAAAGTGCTTATCTGTTCATGTTTGTCCCTTCTTATAACCTTTCAGTATCTTCCCATTGATCTCAGAATAAAGTCCAAAGTTCTCGGCGATGTTCATAGCATTTGGATTTGAGTTCTGGCCTGCTACTCATGGCTGCGTGACTTGATCTACTTACATCTTTACATAGTTTCATTACATAGTCAGTTCTCCTTATTTGGTAATTATGTTCTGTAAAGTTGCTAAGAACCCTGAATTAGCAAATACTGAACCATTGCTGCTAGGGGAAATACAAGATTAGGTTCCTGTGAGGCTCTGGTCATAATAATTTTATCAATGGATCAATATATAACCTTGTTTTATGTGTATTTCTGTTTAATGATACCTAATCTATATTATATATAGATTATATGTAACATTGAACTCATGGCCAATGACACTATAACTCATGCTTAAATGAAGCTTATCAAACACGCGTATTTTCTCTGTAAGGCACATCACAGCCTTCTTGCACTAGATACTAGGCATCATTTCAGCGCTATTATTGGGGGTCATTTTAAATAGGGAAATCATCAACAAAAATCACAAAATGCAAAAAGCATGGCACTAACTAGCTTGAGAAAAGAACACTTGTTTACAGCACAAGAGTTAAAATGAGGAGGCAGAGCATTGCCGTGTTTGACTTCAGCCAGGAGTGTGCTTATATTAGGTGACTCAAAATTTTCACTACTCCACAGATGTCTGTGAATGACCTCAAAAGTGCCATGCATAATGATTTTAGTGAGTAGAAAAATTTGCAAATAAGGAATCTGAATAATAGGATTGCCTTTGCATGAAAAGGAATATGTCTGTAACAGACACTCTTGTTATCTTACCCTCATGTCCACCTTGTCCTTTGTTGGCAAATTCTAATTTTGAAGGAGTCGCACTCATTCTTTCCTAGGTGGCCATGTACTCAATGAGGTGGCCTTGGACCCATGCTCATTTGTAACATTCTAAACCAATCATTTTGCCAGTGAGAGGTTTAAGGATGGACATGCGACCCAGTACAGTTAATGAGATGTGGAGGGAGGGGCAATGAGCTGCAAGCTTTTGGGGAAAGATTTTGCTGACAAAAGACACGGAGAAAAAGACATCTCTCTTCCTTTCCTGTTGAAAATTTGTGTGCCTTCCTGGAACAACAGACAACAGGGATGGCCTCCAAAATGGTGAGGACAAAGCTGATATACTAAGTACGGCTCAAAGAAAATTTGAACAGAATTTAGTTTTTTTGAGGACGTTGATGAACAACTGAATTAACCAATGAAGCCTCCTTAATATGTGAGGTAATGAATCTTTATGTCAGTTTGAGTAGGTTTTGCTTGTTAGTTATTTACAACCTAAAACATCTTGATAGTATGCTTTGTTTTCCATAAGGCTGGTATTAGGAATATATGGGAGAAAAATATATAAATATACATGCCTATGTACATATACATGCCATCTGTGATATGGTTGAACCTTGATACATGGTACTTTCTCTATTGTATTTTTAAGTATAGAAGAGCTATACAAGTCAAATAAAGATTGAACTGCCAAATATTTGTCATTACTCTTTCACATTGACAAGAAAACGATCTGACTCAAAACCTTATATTTTATTTCAATGTCTTTGCTTAGAATTATGATCCTCTCAACTACTTTTTCCCTCTTGACTATTTCTAACTCAAATATTCACTCTTTCTGTTATATGAGGTATTGGTCAATGCTTTAAATTGCAGTATCATGATTATGATGAAGTTGTTGCAATATTTCTGTAACAAATTTATCACGCTTTGGGGTAGAGAGAACTTATATTGCAGGACTTTTGTGAATATCCCAAATGAATTAGGGCAAATTTTCAGATATTAAAGTTGTTATATAAAAAATAAATGTAGAGGATTCATTCTCAGCCATTGTTTAGTCATTTAACTAAATATTTATTAAATTTTATAATAATCAAAGCATGGGCTGGGTTGCAGAGTGCTCTAGTGGAGATCCATCGTACCTCTGAGACTTAGAATTCTTGGCATGACATAGGTTGTACCGTTTTGGAGACTTCAGGGCGTTTTTCAAATATCTTTGTATTGTCCATGCTACGAACTCTAAAAACTTTTACACAATAAGCCCTTAATAAATACTTGTCAAATAATGGTCTATTGTTGTGTAGTGAGTGTATGTGCACACACACATTTATATAGAACTAATATTGGCCAAAAGAATATATGATTTTTCCTCTTTTGAATTTTTAAATGGTATTGGATGACTGTGTGTCTCTCTTAATTACATTGGCCGGAACTGTCTGAGAAGTGTCATTTGTCCAGCTTTGCAGAATGTTCAGTGTCACTTCATGACACTGTCATATCTAGTGATTCATAGGAGATAGTGTTTGGTGACTTTCTTTGTGATGTTACTTTCCTGAGAGGCCTACTGAAGCCACACCTTTCAGCAGGAATTTGCAATACTGTCATCTCTTATGAGTGTACACTGAGACCTTGAGCTAATGCTCTTTAACTTCCAAATGATTTCTCTGAGACATTTCTACGAGTCTGACAAGTAGTCTAACACACAGCTATTTTTTTCTTACAGACAATGCATGTGAGCATCATTGCCATGTTCTGTCTTCGATAGTGATAATATTTAATTTCTTTTAAACATGTAAGTTTACTATTTTCACTGACTCTGCTGTTATTTTCCAAAGTGCATTTTAATCAGTGTTTACATTAGGAATTATATTATTCCCTATACAACATGCATGATAAGACTGAGAAACTTCTAATCAGACTTCCTTTAATCATAATGAAATTAACATAAAATGTGAATTTAAACTGTTAGGGTACTATGTAAAAGCTATCACTATTACTGTTACCTACTATTTTAAACCCCTTTGCTGAAAACTGCACTATAATTTAAAAAGTAGCTTTTTTTTTTAAATGGAAGACAGTGGATCTTTTACAATACACAAAGCTTGGATTTTAAAATGAAAGAACAAGAGGCCTTTTATAGATTTGTAGGGGTACTTGATTTATGTTATTTTGAGTAAACCTGTCATTATGTTGGCTAACTTTGCTGCCTTCTGTAGGATGCTCATTTTTCTATAAAATGGCATGCTAGGGTACATTAAGGTAGGTTTGCATTAAAAAAAAAAATCTTAAGATCTCAGTGGATTAACAACATACAAGTTTATTTCTCCCTGAGACTACACATTTACTGTGGATTGACAGAGGGTGGCACTGTTCATCATGTCACTCAGGAGTCACAGCCAATGGTGGCTCCATCTGGACATGAACTTTCCAGGAAAAAGAGAATGCAGATCTTAAAACTTCTGAGAAGTTACACATTTCTTTTGTACTAACCTTTCATTGGCCAAAGAAAGTCATATGACATGACAAACTTCACCCAAGCAGTCAGGAAGTACATCCACCCCACAGAGCTGGAGGGAGAATTGAGATTTCAGTGAATTGCCCTAAAGCCAGTCACTGTTGTAATAATTGGAAATGGAATTGCAAAGTGAAGTTAGGGGCCATTTCTTGAAGCTTTGTTTGTAAAACACAAATGACTTTTATGTTTCTGTGGGATTTTTTTTTTTTTTTTAAATTTGGGGCATGTATGAGTAGATATTAAGAGAGAAGTTACAGTTGTTAGAAGCTACTTCTTTGTCTCACTGTCATGTCTGCAATTAAGTGAGTGTTTTTTGGGGGGAAGGGATTAGAATGACCCTGGGTTGTAGGCAGGCCTGAGTACACATTAAAAAAGCTATCTTTAAAATTGGTTTAGGGAAATATAAGCTAAAATAAAATAATTTTTATTTAGTACAAATATAAGAAAATAAAATGTATGTGCTTTTTTAGAGCAAAATTTTAGCATTAAAGTGACCAGTATGCCAGGTGGAAAGTGATGCCCTTAATGGAAGTATAATGAGTAGTAAGGTCAAGAAATGGATGTAGTCTAAATTATTTTCTTAATAAAGAACAGACCTTTTTTCCCTCTAATTTCTTTTAATTTCAACAATAGAGATTTTAAAACAGTAAACAAAGGGCACTAGGCTAGGCTTCTATTTTATAAAATGTCATCAAAAAGGCTTTAAAAAAGTTTCTAATAGGATTGTCTCATAAATGCTGCATTTGTTTTTCAGGGACTTTGAAATTTGGGAGGTGTTCTTTTTTGTTAGTGAGTTACCTTCCTGTTTGTTTATTTGCACTCTGTTAAGGCTTGTTCATGGCAGAGCAGACATCCTCGTGGCTGCACAGAGCTGGACCTGTGCATACTAGGTCCAAGGAGATAATCACTGGGACCAATAGCCTTGTGCAGAGATGTGTCTCTGCTCACAGCAAGAGAGGAAATAAGAAATGACTTCCGGAAAGTCTTGCAAAGCTGGAAAAATGAATTAGACACACACACTCCTGAATAGAATCGGAAAGCCTTATAGTCAGAGAAAAAGGAGAAAGGGTATGAGAAAGGTAGCTTACCATTCTCAACTGACAACTAGAAAACATTTATGGCTATGTAGTAGTACCTTCTGACAGCTCCAGGTTTCTTTCATCATTTTAACCAGAAAAGGGTATCACCATTGAATAGACATTTTCATTATTTCCTTTGGTTCTGTCTTTTATTTTTATTTAAAAAATATTTTTAGTTGTGAGAGAAGAGTAGTGTGCTGGAAACCAAAGTTAGTGAGCTTGACTAAAACAGCATTTCTTATTAAAAATTTGGGAAATAAAATGAACACTATCTCTGACCTCAGAGGCACTATGCTTCATAATATCCAGGGCAAACTTGGGCAGCTCTAACATCAGATCCATGAAAACAGAAATCGCTACAATTAAATTACAAGCTTTATGTTCTTAAATCATATCATTATTTTGTCAATGCATTGGAAGGGAAGCTAGAAAACCAAATTTTATCTTCTAGAAAAAAATAAATCTCTAGACAATAGCTTCTGCTGGTCTTTATGTTACTCTAGTACATACATTTGATTATTTTATACCTATTTTTAAAAAAAGTGATTTAGAGTTTCAGAGTCTAAAACTCATTGCCAATTACATATATCTTCATTTGATGAACTATTAGTTTTTGTCTATTTTACCCATATTTGGTAAAGATATTTAGAAAATCACTTCCTAAGCCTCTTTGGATATTTATTTTTATTAATTCTGAATACCAGAAATTCAAAAAACAGTATGAAATGCTTATTCTTAGGAAGGTGTAGTGTCTCTAAAGTTGTTTCATCTAAACTATAGCCTAAACAGCAATACAACCGAGAAAAACAGAAAGCAGCCATTTGTGTTTACATTGGTTGGTTAGGGTATGTGAGTGGAAGAGTTTTATGGGCTATTTACTTTCTTCATAATGATCTCTTCTCCTTTTCTATAGTGATGATTCTAAAAATTAATGCAGAAATGATAGTTGACAAATAGAACCTAAATGAATATCAATCACCTGATAATATTTTTGGATACAGTAGAGACACAGGAATCAAGAGAATATTCTCACAGAAAGCTCTCTCTGTGATTCAGTTTTCTTGGGAATATAATTAGTACTGTGTCATAGACTTCTATTAAGCTTGATGCTTAGACATGAATCCTAGTAAAATTTAGAAATTTTATTAAATTCTAAGCAAAATGACCACATTTTTATTCTTGAACATTATTATTATTATTATTTTTAAAAAGTCCTGTTTTTACCACTGTCAAGCTTCCAAAGAATGAATAAAGCAGCACTGAGCTGCAACATGTACATTTTTCAGCTCCTTTAATTGGTTATTTGCCCTTAAAAGGTTTTAAAAGATTTTTGTTTGAGCTTGGATTGAAAGATATTGTCTAGTATTTACACATGTCTGTGTTTACTCTCTTTAATTGTGAGTCAGATTTAACACACATCAGACATTTGCGTGACCATGATTCTCAGACTGTAGAATGCACCTTAGGTGATAACCCAGTGAGTGATGTAGGACTCCAAATACAATGATTGACCGCACAACAAGTTTCGGCATCGTCACTCTTAAAACCTTTTTGGTCAAGTGCAGAATTTTTTAAAGATTAAAACATATTTGAGGTGGCAAAAGGTATTTTGATGGTCAGCCAAAATTTCATGAGGATAGGATTATGCATCATAAACTTTATCTTCTTTTCTAATGATTTTAAGATATGATTTTTAGAGATAGATTAAATGTCGATTCGCTTTGTGTTTGTAATGCATATTCCAAATTACAACAATCAATTTACTTTGCAGTTTTGCTTGAACTCCAGGGATCTGAAGGCTGGCTTGTTCAAATGACTTCCCAAAGTGCGCTAGTTATTAATATGCTTAATGTTGTAAACCAGCTGAAATAAGGAGCTAGCAGGAAAGCCCAGAGTTTTTGGAGAGAGCGCATTATATCTTGCTTTAATTTGCTCCTTGGAGTCTTTGCATGCTATTGGTGACATAGATAAGACAAAGTTACAAAAAGGTCTTTGTACTATTTCTCCAAGGCAGGATTTTTGCTTTATACTGAATTCTATAAATTTGAATTTCCTTAAATGCTTAAGCAGTCTTAAATTCACAAAAATTTTGCATTTTAGTTTATACTAAAGGTTTAGAACCTCCGATCTGAAACTTTGGAGCCAAAAATACTTAAGAATTCAGATTCCCACCTACTCCTCAATTTTAGAAAGGTAATATTGTACACATACTATACATTATGTAATATTTTTCAGCAAGGGCTAGGGCAAACTCCATAATCAAACAGATTATTTTCCCAGCAAATTATGAATGTTCACAATAAGTAAGAGAAACAGAGATCATAAATGACCTATCTTCAGCTCAGGTTACGTTTTTTTCACTGAAAATATGAAAAAAAACTGAACTTTTTCAGGGTGTTTTGAATTTTAAATTTTAGATAAGGGATTGGCCTGTACCAATTTTATTTTTATGATTGGTAGATTTGGTAGATTTTATGAAGCTTTTAAATATTTATTGATAAAGAGAAGCATTATACAATGTTTTAAAACATTAAATGCTTACATTACCTTTAAAATATTTGGAAACTTGTTATTCTAGTGTTGTTAACATAAGGACAGTAAAATATAACCGATAACTAGTTTATACAGACAGGAGCATCAGTATTTACTTCACAGTTATAAAAATAAGATCAAATTACATCTTTAAATTTTGAAAAATTTTCATTGGAAACATTGATTACTGTTATGCTTGAGATTCACTTAATCACATCCTTCCTCCAGTGCTCTTGATCCCATCTCCTCTCCTATTTCAGGAATTTTCCTTCTATAGTTACTCTCCTCTTTCTTGGATCATTTTGGATCATTTTCCCTCTCGATCATTCTTATCCACCTATGAGCTTGCTTTAAATTATTCTCTGCGTTAAAATATCTGCAATAAGATTTAAATTTGCAATTTCAGCTGAGTCCCACAATAAAATAGATGCTGCATACCAGAGTAGGTGCTAAACCACGTGCAGAATTTCCAAAGGAGTTTTAGAAAAGTGGTTACATGACCCTTAAATTCTACACTCACACTGTGAGTATAAAAAGGTCAGATTAAAAAGCAAATTTGGAGATTTCTTTGAAGAGAACAGCCTGTGTGAGATGAGACTTCTTCCTTCCTCTGCTGCCTCTCATCTCAGGTATGTAAGAAGACCTTCAAAGAGACCACTTGGAGAGCATAATAATGTCTTAATGAACTCAGATGTGCAACATCATACTGAAAAACTTAACAGGCAGAGATGTGATGGTTCAGAAAACCAAAGTGAAAAAATAATTGCTGCTGCTGAAAGTCTAACTGTATTCCCAGATCTATTTAGGCCAAAAATGCAGGAGTGTTTCTCATGGGTTCTTTGAGGGTTGTGAGAAAAGGCTGCTCTGGGATCACTTGATGTATCCTCATGTGTCCTGTTGATTTGCCTTCACATGATCATCTTCAGATGATTCCAAAGGCTTCAATAGAGAAGCTAGAGATGGCCTGAGGAGAGATGAAGGAACTGTTAGAACAGAGCACATTCATATGGCCAGGGAAATGCAGGTGAGAAGCCACAGATATTGTGGGGTCACCAAGGAACTCATGAAAAAGTCCTACAGAGGAGACAACTTTAAATATCCAACAAGTCAAAGAGCCCAAAGCCAGCTTACAACAGTGCCCGTCATGAAAGCCCTTCCCCATGATCCTCATCGCCACTTCTGTCTCCTCCTTCCTTCCCTCCAAACTCAGAATAAGAGCAGCCCACCATGGGAGGGGAGGTGAGTGATAAAGACAGAATGCACTCACTTTGTTACCCAACATTTCTTATGTCACTCAGGTAATTCACAGGGTGTTAATTTTATGGGCATAATTGGATTTAAGATTAGACCTCTATCTATAAATTTTCTATAAAACCATAATTTATATCTCTTTCCTTTGAATGAAAGTGGGGGCTTTGATTCTTATATGGTACTGGACATTCCAATTATCAAACTGAGATCATGTTAGTGACTTAAGGTAGGAGTTTGGAATTATTAAGCATTGTTAGAAAAGTAGGGATTGCCTAAATTTTCATCCAGGAAGAAGAAAGTAATCCTTGAATAGAGTTTAAAAGAAAACTGGGAGGTAAGCTGGTGTTCTGGAGGGCAGTGTGAGAAGTACCTTCTAAACTGGAAATGTGCATACCTGTGACTCTCTAACTGCAAACGCCACCCTCAAGTTTGACCCCAGACCAATGGTTCTCAACATGTGGTATAGAATGTGAGCCTCTTTCAGGAGGTTCATGGCATTAAACCTGTATTTACAATAAAAATAAATAAATAAATAAATAAATTTGATTATGATTACCTTCCTTAAGTCTTTTTTGGTCAGTTTAATGGTTTCAAATTTTATCATTTGCCTCTCTATTTGATTCCAGTAGGTGCTCATTTTTTTTCTATTTCCTTCAAGTGGGTGCTCAGTTTTTTTTTTTTCTGTTTCCTTGTAGAGCAGAACTCTGCTTCCACATTGAACAAATGTTTACCTAGACTCAATGCTTTTCCTCCTATACCTCTCATTCATAATCCAGTCCACTAAAAATTGTGGTCATCCCTGTCACATCAGAGAATCTAGTCTTAAATATCACCAATGACCTTCTGGTTGCCAAATCCAGTATATTCTTTTCTCTTTTCTTCTTAGTGAACCTCTCAGCAGTATCTGACCCAGCTGATTATCTTTTCGAAAATATTCTCCTTTCTTGGTTTCTGTCACACACATTAACCTTATTTTCATTCTCAGCTTGTGACATCTGTTTTTCAGGTTCCTCATTGACTCCTCCACTCTCCTCTTGTACACCGAAGTGGCCCAGGGATAGGCTATGGATTTTGTCTTTTCTCTGTACCTCGGGTGACTGCATGTGGGCCCACTGCTTTGTGTCCTCTATAGGCTGATGACATCCAAGTTTATATATCAGCTCTGACCTTTTCCCTGAGCTATGGTATGGACTGTGTATCTAACTGCCTATTTGATCACATTGTTATTGTTTGGATGTCTAATGGTTGCCCCAGAGTTAATATGTTCATAGGCAGTTTTCTCTTGGATCTGTTCTCTCTTGTCTTGCCCATCTCAGTAAAGGGCACCACCATCCTACTTACTATCTCAGGCCAAAAATCTAGGAATTGTTATGGCTCTGTTTCCTTCATATCCCACATTCAAGCCATCATCATTTATTATCAGTTTTATCTTCATTATTCATTGTGAATAGAGAATCTACCTCTACTGTAACAATCTAGGTGAGAGGTTATGTTTTTAGATCATTCTGACATATATATGAAAATGATGGTTGCAGACAAGAATGGAAAATTCCCACTGCACTCCTACAATAATAGGAACCGTACCTCAAATATTATTATTACCTGGTACACTTCCTCTGGGTGACTGTGTCTTAAGTAGACTTGTCTCTTCTTGTTCTTGATGCATACAAGACTCTTTCCTGACTCAGGCCTTTGCACCTGTTGCTCTTCCCGTCTAGACATATTTTTGTTTTTATGTTGGTTTGTTTATTTCTCTTTTCTTTCTCCCTTCAACTAGTATGTATCATATGCTTTCTTTCCTGTTTAGTCCTGTATTCCCACAGTAATTGCCTGTAAATATTTGTTGATTGAATGAAAGAATGTAAGTATTTAAGGCTTAGAAATTAAATAGAAAAAAATCATGCTGTGATAGAAAGAGCACTGGGAGTCTCGATACCCACTTCTAAGTCCTGACTCAGCTACTCAAACTCAATTAAAAAATTTCTCTGTATATTTATTCCTTACTCTCAAACATGTAGCTTCTTGTGAACATTAAACAAAAACAAATGACAGCCTGCAGAAATAAAAATGTAGAATATATATTTCCACATTGAGTTCAATATAGCAAAAAGCACATAATTTCAAGCAAATGGTCTCTCCTCAGTAACAGTGCCCTTTTGATAAAATTTCACACCACAGGAAATCCATTACAATAAATATCTGTTCCAGTATCTGTCCATTTAGCAATAGTTCTCTTTATGCTTGATGTCTCTTTCCTAATGAACTGTCCTAGGGACCCTCCTCTCTATCCCTCTGAGATTTCTGGAGTTTATATTCTGCCTCTGAGAACTTACTTGTTGTCATGGTAGCCTTGCTAATTTTGCTTATATATTTTTTCACATATTTTCCCACAACCTTTGAAAAGACCAAGCTAAATATGTGCTAAAGGCTATTTCTGGCTTAATGTTGTAGGCATGAAAATATTTCTTTTCTTAGCCTCTTGAAAAATGTTAAATGGTTGTCTCAGCATCATTGATTGAGACTATTTGTTTATTCCCAGGGCTGAAAGCTAAGGCCATTCTATTTTGATAGAACTATTTATTTAAAACAAGCTTGAAATCAAACACATCTCATACAGTATTCAGGGAATGCTGTTTAACCCAAGTAATCCCAAAGTAAATAATTTATTGGATTACTTGGTAGGTTGAGAAATGAAGGTAGGATTTGGGTGTATTTGGTTTGCCTTTTTCTTTTTAATTACTCACTAAATAAGTACATGAGTTGTGTAAGTTTAGAAGAAAACAAAGTCTTATAGAAAAGTAGACGTTATCCTGGTAATGACCTTAGGTAGTTCCAAGAAGGAACAGATCTTATCCATACCCATGTGGCAGAGGCAGCCCTGCTATCCATAGTTTTGTGGTGGCAGTCACATTTGTATCTAACAGCTAGCTTTGCCAAAAAAACAGCCGTGTGGCTGCAAGAGAGCCATTTAAACTCTCTGGGCTCATTTCGTTATCTATAAAACAAGAAAAAAATCTCTCAGGTCCCTTCTCGCTTTAAGATTGAGTTATTCTTTTCTAGACCAAGTAAAAATTATTATAGGAGTGAAGCAAGATACAAGGCAGTTTAGCAAGGGCTGAGAGACCATAATGTGAACTTTTTTGTGACTCAAGACATGGATAGCCCCTTCTTTTCTTTTTGTATAAAACACTTGCTTCCTTCAAGCTCATAAAATGTCATTTTGTTTCACTGTGTTTTCTTTTATGGGAAACATGTCACGGTTTTGTACCAAAGTATACTATTCTTGTGGATAAAAGAATACAATACAAATTTTTGTTCCTTATTCTTGCCTTTTCAATGAGTTTTTGGATTGCTAATTTTTTGTTGTCAATTAAAAATACATCTCTACAAACCTAGCTGCTCATGGACCCATGTCAGCTGCACATCCTGTATCTTTGGTGGTCAAGCTCTCATTGTTAAGCCCTGAGAAACAATGTTTATTTATTTATTCACTTTTTGTGAGGAGAATCCTGATCCTTTGCTCTTCCTGGTAAAAAGAAGGAAATAGGCTAATCAACAGAAAATAATTAAGTAGAATATAAGAAGGAACTTATTGACCCTGGGCAGTAAAAAGCTGGCAGAAAGTCTTACATGTTGTAGATGGACAATTGGTAACCACCTGTTTGGGAGGATTTAAACATTTAATCTACTCAATATGGAGACCTCAATTAGACAAAGTGCACACAATCACAGTTACTGGTCTATCAACTCCCAGCATACTTCAATCAGGAAAGCCTTGGAAATATGAAACAGGTATGTTAGGTCAAACTAAAGGTAACAGATTTGTAGAGCTCATTATATAAAGAGTACATGAGTAAAAATTATCAGTTGGTATTAAATGAATTTATGGGTGAAGATACATTATACACTAATAAAGGGAACAATGGACATTTGAAATAGATACCTTATCTAAGAAACACTCCACTTATAGCCGCAAATATTTTGAAATTGACAGTGTGCACAAAATGTACCTTGTTGCCACTGTCAGAGAAAGTGTATCAGACTAACTGGCTCATTAATTTGACCTATTATGGCATTTCTTATGTTCTTATGTTCCTATGACTTCGAAGGCTCATATGGCATTGAAGCACCACAAGGTGAAAAAAAATCTCAAAATCACTAGGAATTTACCAGAGTGCTTTTACACAGGCCTAGCAAATTGTCAGCTTATTCTTGAAAGAATAGTTTCTACCAGAACCTTTTCCCCATGACCATGGCAAAGGGGCAGAGAAGGGGATTGCAAAATGTTTGCCAGAGACTAGGTTTCTTTCCTAATTCTTGTCTGCCTTTCATCCAGACACAGAGTAATCTTAAATTCAAATATTTATATAATCTCAGATGAAGGAATGCAGATCTATTCATTTAAGAGTTTCAGGGCAAGGCCTGATTAACTGGACACAATGGGCAAGTCAAGTGTCTTTCATTACTAGTAAGAAAATCGAAACTGACTCAGCCTAAGGCATACAAATCCGCATGAAACAATTAAGAAAGTGCAAAATGCATTTTTATTTCAGAATCATGGAATAATCTTAAAGATGTCTTTCTTTGAATGCATATGATCTAATACAAAGTAATTAGTTACCTAAGAATGATTACTTTGACTTGTGTCTAAGACGCGTAACGTTTTATGTCCAAAAGAAATAGAATGAGACAGCTGTAATGTGTGAATAAATCTGTTTTGATGAAAAACACCAGTGTACAAACTGTTTTTCCAGAAGGTGTACCCTTGCCCCTTAGATGGTTGATCGTTTCACTTAGTTATATGTCTGAAAAATTAATGCTTGTTCTGAAACTATAAACCAGCCTGTAAGTAAAAGCAGCTCTGCCAACATTATATGAGTCATTAGAAGAGTCAACCAGTTGTTCTCCTGTCCTTTCTGCGTGGCTGAATTTCTCTAATGACCAATTCATTGTGCGTCTTCAAGCATGACACCTGAAAAGCTGTGATCTCTTTAATGAAGGATCCATTAGTCTTTTAAGAATGTGAACATGTGAAGTTGAAAAACCTATTCAATAAGGTATCTCCTTGAAAGAACTCTAATCATGCTATGAAGTACATTTACACAAAATATAACTTATTCATGCTTGTTTAACTGAGCAGAATGGGTTTTGGAGTCATATTAGCAGACCCTGAGAAGAACAGAGGCTCAGTTTACTGAATACTCCATTTACTAAATACTTTCCAGTTTCATAAAATTGATAAAATGCCACTTTTCTCTTTAATCCACATTTATATATAGCAGAGCATTCTTTCTTAGAACATAAGCCATTGTACAATCCTCTTTCTGTGTTCTTTGAACCTTGGCAGCACACTATCTCCAAGATTCCATGATCATAGACAGTCACCCTGCTGTTGTGTGCAGTGTTCTGCTTTATACAAATCTTTCTGGTTCTATTGGAAGTGATTCCCAGGAGACAAAGCCCAAGAACGACCCTGAGTATTACCTCTTTGTATATTCACTTCTGCATTTCATCTTTGCAGTTCTAAACCTATTCAAAGGTTTTTCTGTTTGAGCTTCTAAAATTTAGCATATCCTCTGTTGAATCGAGAGAGAAAAAGATGTAATTATAGTACACGAAATGTTCTTGCTCTGCACATTAACACAGTAATAGAAAATAAGATTTTTTCAATGCAAAAAGGGCTTTTGCTCTTATTTCACATTTTAAAAAATAATGCAATATATCAGGAATTAATTTTAAGGTAGTCAACTGCGATTCATCACCATTAAGTCACTTCTACCAAGGAAAATAACTCGATATACTTCCTATATCATAGGAGGAGAAATAAAGTATATTTCATTTTAGCAGAGAAATACAATTTTGTCTCACAGTATAATTGGATTAGTAATATACAAGAAGATGTCTCATGATAGGGTTTTATTGTATTTTTCTCTAAAGTTGCATAATAAGTATCAGCTTCCATAAAGGCACTTACCTGCAAAATCATCTGAATAGTTGCTTCTCTGAGTGTATTCCATAGTTTCCATTGAATATGTTTACTTGGGAGATTCCTGATCTAGTATTTATTTTGATAGAATTAAATATTTGGATATTGGTTATTTGAAAAGAACCACAGTTAGTAGTTTAGTGAGCATGGAATTGGTCTATTACCTAATTTCTCCAAGTCGGAGGGGTTGGAGCGAATGGTTTTGATTACCTGTCTGGTGAAAGTACTATAAATGCCGTTATAACTAGGTCTTGTTGAGCTGAACACTTTGGATGCAGACATGTGTGGGCATATATGAAACCCAGCAGGGCACTGCCCACCCATTGCATGAAGGATGGAGGAAGTTTCCTGGGAGAAAATGCCTTCTGAGGAAAGAAGAAAAGAGGCAGTCAAGCTTGACCCAATAACAAAGACTTAATTTTCAGAAGGAAGTAGGGATTTTGAGTTCAGCACGGTGTCATGCTGTTTGAAGGTGATTTGTTTTCCAGTCTAGACCCCTGTGGACTCCTTCCTGTGGGTTCTGAGTCCTGTGAAGTATGTGTGTAAAAAGCCTGGGTGGGCGTGTCAGGAAGGACAACTTGGAATAAAAGCTGAAAGAGCTGAATGACCAGGAATTTTCTCAGACACTATTTTGGTGCTAACATTAATAGATATAATATAAAAAGTAGGAAGAGGAGTATCTCCTTGCTTTCCTAAGAAACTCAAACCAAACCAAAACAGAAAACAAAACAAAACAAAAAACCACGAAACAAAAAAAGTGTTTCTGTTTTGACTGATTGTTACAGGGCCCGGTCATCTGTAAGTGTATAAATTTGTGGGGCAAAATGGGAAGTGATGTAGCTTGGCAGAAATACATCACTATGTTATAGGATTTAGGGGAAGAGGCCACTGGGAGTGGGGGTGGTGGTGATGGAGAAGATGAAATGAATAATTGAGGCCACTTGCATTACGGTTAATATTTGTGATGGTGAACAATGTACTTACTTGGCTCTTCTCCACTTTTACATTTTTAAAAATGGGTGTTCATACCACTTGTTCACTTTCATATTTAATGGGTGGTGAAATTTAAAAAACTTTTTTTTTTTTTTTTAGGCATTTGCCTATTTATGCAAAATCATTCTCGTTAGTATTGAAATGTTAGGAAAACACATTTCTTTACCCACTGCCTGGCATGAATATCTATTCTAAACCAGAGAGTGTGTGGAATATAAATTTGGCTCCATTCCTCACTCTCCTGAGCCTCCCCAAAAGTTAGCCAGCTCCAAATCATCTTCTAATGCAGGGTTTCTCAACCTCGGCATTGTTGACACTTGAGACTGGAAAAGTCTTAGTTTTGGGCAACTGTTCTGTGCATTGTACTATGGTTGGCCGCTTCCCTGATCTCTACCCACTAGATACCTACTTGTGGCACACCTTCCCTCCCCACCCTGCCCCCAGGTTGTTACAGAAAAAGTCTTTGAACATTGCCAGGGAAGAAGGGCCACAGTTGCCCCAGGTTGAGACTCAATGCTCTCATGTAACATGCTGAAATAATTGGAAACAAAGAACTTGGAGAAAATAATGTTGGTAGAATTGGCCATAAAGTTATTAAAATAATACGAATGTTTCTATGCATTCTTATTTCTTGACATATTTGTTTTTTGATTGAGAATATGATAGATGCTTAAAACTAAAAACAATGATAATTGCCATTTATTGAGGACTTCCTGATGGCCAGGCATTGTGTAAAGCATTTTATCAATATCCCACTGAATTGTCTTAGCACCTTTTTGTGGTTGGTATTATTATTCTCAGTTTTCAAAGAAGGTTTAGAGAGGTAAAACAATTACTCAGAGTTACACAGTAATTGAAATATATAGCATTTAAACCCACATTTACTTGGAGGGTTACTTTATGAATCAGCCAGGATCCTTGTAGGAAAAGGCCTGCTCCAATGAAGTAATTGATGAGACTTGAACAGAGGTCACATTTACATATGAGGGTGGGGCATGACAAGGAAAGATGAAGCTGCCCTGCGCAAATAAGAGCTGCCAGATCTTATGCTAGGTCTGAGGGGGCCAGAGGAGGGAGAAAGTTACCATAACCCAAAAAGAATAACTATAATTTTAGGGAGGACTGCCAGACAGGAGCATGGAGAGTTACCGCTAACTCAAGAGCTGCCAGGCAGGAAGGCACCTTGGGGAGGTAATACATGGAAGCTCCTGCCACCATCCACCATTTGATCTCCCATTGACTCCGAGATCCAACAGGAAGCCGTGGGGCAAAGGAGCCTATGACTCTTGCATCCATAGAGGTCAGCTCCTAGGGCTCAGAGTTGTGTAAAGATAGAGACTGAATCAGGAGGGGCAGAGGGAAAAATTCCAGGTCACTTTAACCTTAATAAACCTTTATGTATTTAAGATACTTTATTAAATGGTTTTGAGCACCTGCACAGATCATGACAGTAACTACTAGTAATAATGTGCTGTTAAAAGATAAATCGAAGCATATAAAAAGTTTGACTTTATTTAAGCATTTATCCATTCAAATTAGGCACCATCAGTCTGGAAGTGATTAGGAGTGCTCTGCTGACAGGAGCGAGGGGAAAGACTTCCATAGAAAAAGTGTGGGAGCAAAGAAAGGAAATTACTGGATTGACTGGTTTACAGCTTAAGGCCTGGTTAGCCGTTTGTGACTGGTTGTTCTTAGCATTTTGATTTTGTAACCTTGAGGCATTTACGGGCTTAGATTTTGGTTTGCTTGCATAGGCCACCAGGGCATTAGAGCCACCTCAGTCTAATGGCCTCCTTGTTTAATTAATTTAACAGTGCTGTAGCAGGTTTGAGCAAACTTTTTCTGTAAAGGGCCAGATAGCAAGTATTTTAGCCCCTGTAGGTCATGTGGTCTCTGTTGCAACTACTCAGCACTGCCATGGTAGAGCAAATGAATGAATGAGTTGGCTGTACTTCAATAAAATTATTATTATTTTTTGGTCCAAAGGGCTGCAATCTGCCAACCTTCTGTTACAGGACAACGCAAACTTTATCCATGCATACTAAATTATATTAAGTTATTGCTCCCGCTAACCCCATATATTGTTCTACTATAGAACAAACAAACAAATAAAAAACACGGTACATTTCTTTTATATGTATATACCTATGTCCCTATATAGGCTCAGAAAATGAAAACCGTCCTGCAATAGAATTTTTGGATTTTATTTTTTGTTATTTCAACCCTGTTATTTGCAACAACTGGCTGAATGAAGTGACTGACTTCGTATTTAAGCGACTTTTAAAACGCAATACAATATTTAATGAACAGTGAGAAAATCCAAATGGGAGGAACAGATTATTTTTTATGAAATTAGTGACTTTGTGGAAAGAAATAGATATGCGTTAATAGCGTAAGGAAAACAATTTAAAAATCACAATTATATAAAGAAATACAAATTAGTAGATGATGGATGGTCACAAGGATGGGCAGCACTGCAAAGGGAAGGCAGTTAGCTGTAATGTAATGGCTATGTAGAGGGCCAGAGGAGAGAAAGAGCAATCAGGGGGATTGTTTTTATAAACTATATGAATGTCTAACCAATGCACTGTGTACTTGAAACTAATAATAAAATAAAATTTTAAAAAATCATAATCATAATATCTGCATAAGTAATCCATGTTAAAGTGGGACCAATTAGAAAAGATCAGGTTACTCAACCTCTAGGCTGATACTATATGAGAGATTAATGAGAGAGTTGTGCCCCAAAGATCATATTTTATAAGACTAATTATCTTAAGATTGTAGAGACAAATATAATCTAAATTTTTAGTGAGGCCTCCCTTCCTTCCTTCCTCCTTTCCTTCTTAATATATAAACTGAAGTGAAATTTGCTTTATTAACCTCAACCCATATTTCCTTGGACTCTAGCACCTTTTTCAGGTCTCTGGAGATTCTGAGGAATGGCTGATTTCTCTGTCTGTCTGTCTGTCTGTCTGTCTGTCTGTCTCTCTCTGTCTCTCTCTCTCCCCCTCCCTCCCTCTCCTCCTCTCTCTTCCTTTCTTTCTTTCTTGGCAAGGCAACCCTTGGTTGACTTCACAGATTGCAAGGACCTTATCAGCTTACAATCCCTTATTTTTTAATTTTGTATGGCTGCAGCACCTGGTCTTCCTAGGTGGTCTCCCATCCAGGTACTAACCAGGCCAGAACCTGCTTAGCTTCCGAGATCCAATGGGATCGGGCTTGTTCAGGGTAGCATGGCCGTAGACAATGGCTGATATTTCTTTAGTCATCTCAGGTTTCGACTGTTCAACTGTAGCAATAAGTTTCATGAGCCATTCCACCATTCCTAGTGTGCTGTCCTATTGCATTCCTTGGTGTCCTGAATGTGACAAGGTTCTTTTTTTGATTCCACTCCCACATATCCCCCACTAACAAGTCCACATGTACATTGGACTTAGAAGGCTTTGTAACATAAACAACTTATAATGAATTATTATACAATTCATATTTTCTCTAAACCCTTGTATAAGTCTCCTCTACAGTCTCCAGCCTCCAAGATATTTGCCTCTCACCCAATCTACCCCCTTTCTCCGGTCCCTGGAAATACCTCTCCACCTCTAAAAAACTCTTCAATTAAGGGGAGCGTTCTGAGTCTTTCCAAGCTTAGTCCTGCTTATGGAAAACTCACTCATACCCTGTGCTTGACAATGGCCTGTCTGATCTGGCTCTTAGAAATCTCCCCTTCTTCACCATTTATAAGAGGAAAGAAGGTGTCAGGTGAGTTATTTCTCCCTGGTATGAACTAAATAACCTTCCCTAGAGAGCAGAAGCATAGAACCTTATTTAGTTAAAAAGAAAAAGACTAAATCTCCATCATGCATTATAAAATTAGAAATGATAGCACCTTCAAAGTTTAAATTTTGGCCATTAGTTTTTATTTGTTTTATTTTATTTAATTATTTTTTGCCTGCCACTGGTCAACTATGCAAAGATGATAAGGTTCTGTTGACCATGAAATTGGAGAGAATGTCCATAGGCTAGTTAGGAAATCTTTTTTCAAAAATTTTTGTTTGAGGTTATACTCTTGGCAACATGTAGAGACAATTACAAATTTTGGGTGTATTTTTGAAACTAGTCTTTCAGGCTTTTAAAAAAATATGTATTTTATTTATAGGAGTTTACCCTTTCCTACTCTCTCTCTCTTTTTTTTTTTTTGGTCACATCTTCAGTTAAAAGTGAACAATTAAGCACTTAATTGGATAATTTAGGTATCTAATCCCCTTTAAATTGTACAAATAAGATCATCCTTGTCCTACTTAATTTTACCTTTTGAAGATCTAATCATAAGGAACAGGTTGGGAAATTTTTTCCCTAAGAAAAATTAGGAGGATAGAGAGCTACTACTAGTATGTTTAATTTCTGAGATACTGATTGAGATAATCACAGCATAGTTGAGAACTAGAGGTTGCTCTTAGTGCTACAGTTTTGATATTAGTTCTAGGAATGAGCAGTGAGTCAGACTGAAGTTTAAAAGAAATATATAGTTATATGAATGGTATTAGACATGAAAGTATTTATACAATTCGATCAAGTGAGTTCTGAAAAATAAAAGCTATTTTGCCTTTTATAAAAGCCTATAGGGAAACTTAACTACATTCCTTTTTGGAATAAAAAGGTACATTACTAAAATGTTGATGTTATGGAAACCTGTAGAGGAGAAATTCTGATTAAAATTAATTTCTGTTACTATGAAGGTAAAAGGCAACCAGCCAAAGTAAGGGGGAAATGAAATATATGCCTTGAGGAAGAGCTGCTTCATACTATAAAGTTGTGAGTCTAGAAGGGGAAGGAATTGGGATGATTTATTTAACTTAGTAATGAAACTTAAAACATAATAATCGAAGTAATGGTTTTGAATGTAACCTAAGGTTACTTTATTTTTTTTTAACCTAAGGTTACTTTAAACCTTCCAACTCTGTGAAAATTTAATTCTGAATGTATTTTAATTTATAACAAGAAGGTCTATCTCAACACATCGACTAACAAAGAAGTTCACAAACAGAAATTTCCAGAGCATAAATACATAGAGAAAAGCAGATGGCAGATACATATTCCAAGGCACTTTTGAAATTATTGTTTTAATGCTTCAAATTTTGTGACTAGTGTGGAATTGAAATAGCCAATAAAGCTCTTAGTGAGGTAAAGGCAAACATTTATATAAAATTCAGTCCCATTCAATTTAATTTCTCAAATATTTTTGAGGGCCAGATTATTTCTAGGGGCCTTCTGCACATAGAACCATCTTGAGTTGTAGAAGTCATAGACTGATTTGCTGCATACTGGTTGTGAAGATGTTTGTTTGATCAGGGCATTTAGATACATTTTTCGATTTCTTGCTGTTTCCCCTCCCCCCTTTTTTGACTTTCTAGAAATTTTTCTTGGTTGTTATTATTATTATAAATAGTAGTAGTAGTAGCAGCAGTAGTAGTAGTAGTAGTAGTGGCAGTAGTAATTTTTCTCTCTTAGTTTTTCCAGGTTCTTAATAACATTTTAATTTCTTATTCTATTGTGGTGAGTGTTTTTTATGGAACCAGATCTCTTTCATAAGTCTTATCCTGAGTCATATATATGATGCCCTATTCTAACAAGGACCCTGAGCACAATGGTGGTTTCTGAGACTATTAGTGTAGAGACAATGCTTGAATTTTGAGTGTTTGCATATTGAAAATGTACAGAAGAATGATAAGTGAAATCTCTATCCTTGTGTACATTTTCTGCTTTACTCTTGGTGCATTTATACAAGGACATGCTGCACACATCATGTTTTATGTAGCATCATTTTACCTTCACCCTCGGACTAGCTACGTTATCCATTGCCACCAAGTCATCAAGCTATTGCCACTGTCACCCTAGTCTAAGCTACTGTCATCTCTCTCTTGGCTAATAAAGTAGCTTTCTTATTTTCTCCCTGCTTCCACTCTTCTTTCCCTGAGAATCACTATCCACACAGCAATCAGTGATCTTTTAAAAGTATGAGTCAGATTTGCCTGAAACATAACAAAGGCTTTTCATAATATTTAAAATAAAATCCAAACATAATAGGATCCCTCCTTCCTGCTTGATCTAGTCTTGCACTGATCCTCCTCTTACTCACCATACCCTGTATCACTGGCTTTTTTCGGTTCTTCCAGCAGGCCTGTTCCTTGCTGGACAATGCTCTTTTCTCTGATCATTCTGGGACTGCCCCTTATAGTCAGTCAGCTGTGGATCCCATTGTTCCATTTGCAGAGAGACTTTTCCCAACCAATGTATTTGAAGTAGCTGCACAGTATCATCATATTACCTTTTAATTCTCTGATACACTTACACTACTTAACATTCATCTCTTTTATTTGTTGTTGTGTTTTGGCCACCCTCACCCAATAAAATACAAGTCTTATAACTGAAGACCATGCTTGACTTATTCATCTGTTTCTTCAGAGCCTAAAATTGTGTTTACTATGTAGTGAGTGTTCAATAAACATTTATTGAATGAATACTAACTTTCTTTACATTTTCCACCTATGAGGTAAGACTGTAAACAAATTGTAACAAATCTAGGTTTATCACTAATTCAGTTGGTTAATTTTGTTCCCTATGTAAATAGCAATATGACATATCTCTCCTGTAATGTAAGAACACAGAATATCTATAATGTACTTCTGTTTTTTTTAAACAATGAATTTCTACTGCTCTTAAACTGAAAGTAATTTTGTATCTTTTTCATTATGAATTTTATGCATTTAATTTAAGTATGTATTTAATCTTCAGCATCAGAACAGTTTATTTTATGTTTCTCTTCTCTCTCTCTAATTTTAGTTTCAGTCAGAGATACCTATAATTTTAGGATCCTGAGGCCAAATGTTTTAAGGATATTTCTACTTTGGAAAAGTGTATTGAAGAAGTCTGTTCTTGAGTTTGTGAATTGACCCAGTTCCACTGAGGCTGTGGCGGAAGCCGGGTATTGAAATATATTTTGTCTAATGAAGCTTCAGTTTTAATATTAGAAGTTAGAAATAGTGCCCCAATGGTGGTGAGGTTGGGAAAACAAATTTCAGACCTACTCAAGCTGAAAGGACAGGGTTCATGTGGACTTAGGGCTGATGCAAGTAAATATCTGTGACCCATGCTTATAGGTACTTACGAAGTCAACTCATGTTTTTAAAGCCCCTGTTGGAAAACAAGTTGTAATTATTTAAGGAAAGTGTGATTCTTAAATCCACAACCCATTCAAAATCTAGACTCAAATGATATTCAGACTGCAGCAGGATGACCATCACTAGCTTATAAAATGAGTTCAGTGGGTCATGATCAGTAGTTTTTTTAAAAAAGGAAATATAACAGAACTGAATCAAATATAAGGTATCAAAAGACGTCATACATTATAAAATTTATAACAGTTTCATCAAAAGTATCAGTTTTATGACTATATGGCATCATAATATAAAATATACTTCTCATTGTGAATGGGGTCAAAAATCTGTGAAGGCCACCAGATGATACTGGAATGGGTTGGATTGAGTTTATCTGACATAAAATGAAGAATAATTTACACAGAGAGTTTTCCCAAGGGTATGAGGACCAGGCTCCAAATACAGGCAAAGTCAAATTGTCACTGGATTTCATCAAGTAGAAAACTTTATTTCAGTTTGTTGCTGAAATAAAGAGAACATGTTAGAATCCATAATTCGTAATTCCTTCAAGCATAGCCTTGTGTGTTTTGCCTACTGATGGTTCATAACTTGTTCAATGGTGTTTTGAACTTCTCAACCATAAGTTAAGCTCCTTGAAATAGAAGTGGTCATATAATTCTTCCATGTATCATAATTCTGAGAACATAGTAGTCACATAAAACATGAGTTGAAAAATAAAAATGTGAGTCACTAAAGAAGATCAGATGTAATCTGCATCATTTTAGCTGGCCCAGCATTATAATCCACTAATTTTGTTCACCATGTGTGGCTATCATTAGCATAGACATCAATTTTCTGTCTATATAAGTTTTCAAGCCAAATGTTTTGAATTTACTAAAAATAGGATACACAATAATTACCAAATATCAAAAACAATTTTCAAAAATTCCAAATAGCTTATCACAGCCTATTCATTTTCTTTTAACCTTCAAATCTGGGATTTAGTCAAAGAAAGTTATCACATTCTCCTAGTTTAATTTTTTTGTTTTCATTATGGTGAGGTCAGAACCCAGAAGAGGTAGGAATGGTTTCAGGTTCCTATTTAGATTCCTTTGTCTAACTCTGGTTTAGAATCATCTCCTCCTTCACTATCTAAAGTCACTGAGTTAAATTAAACAAGAGATTCCTGAGAAGATGAAGCCAAGCATGACTAACATCTTGTCTTAGACACATGTCAAGCTTGGTTAAGAATTAGACTCCCCTTCGTTATTGCTGAGACATAAGAAAGTCTCATTTAGTATGACCAGCATGAGTGAGCAGGTCTCATGTTAGTTTGAAGCAATTTACTTTTGTATTTCTCTTTTGTACTTCACAGCAGGTCCTTTTAGTAGGAATAAAAGGGCTTCCTCTGCAATCTGTTTTTATTGTTTCACTGAAGAGTAGAAACAAAATGTATTTCAATCAGAAGAATTATACGTGAGTGCTATAAATGTTTCCAGAGCCAACAGAGAGAGCCTTGATACGTTTAAGGTCAGGGCCGATGTTTTAAGAGAAAAATGTTGATGGTAAACCCATGGGGAAATAAAATCCTAGACTTTTGTAAGTGAGCTATCTCATTGGGTAGTTAGTAATCAGTAGATAAGTCCAGAAATTCCAGAGATTAGCTAAAATAGATAAGATTCCCAGACTTCTAAAGAAAACAAGACATTGCTAGGATACACAGTGACGTCTGTGGAATTTGAGTGCCACTGTTAAATAGAGAAACCACCTTTCTATTGATTAGTGTTAATGAGATGAGGGGGCCCCACATTGATGGATTATCAAAGTCTACCTAATCTTGTTTTTTACTATTTAATCTTTCTTGTTGCTATCGTTAAAAATATGTGCAAACAAAATCCTTGTTTCTTCTTTCACTTGACCTTATTCTGATTCATCAAATTGATTCTCTTACACTCGGATCTATGCCAATTATTGTGTCTGTCAAGCTATACATTCATTATAATATTGGGTCTAATGGACATGCTCTAAGAGCACATTCATCTTTAGAAATACGGTAAAAGCTAATTCTTTTGGCTCAGTAAAGCTCAGGTTGACATCTTGCCACTCTTCTGCTGCCAGGAATATCTGGTGACTTAATGAAGCAAAGATCTTAAACACACAACTCGAGTAGTGGATTATTCAATATCAAGGTTTGCACTACAGTCTGTAAAAAAGGATTAACACTTTCAGTTCTACAAAGCATGGGCGATGAATTAAAACACAGGAGGACTACCAGAATGGACAGTGCGTCAGAAGGATTACAGAGAAACTTGTACCTCAAGAGCCCATTGATCTTCCTTTTCATATGGTATTTAAAAATAATCTTTTATACACCAGTGGTAATGCAACTGGATTAGTGGGGCCAACGGCTGTGACTGTTTAAATATTAACTGGGACAACTATGTCTAAATCAGTGGTTTTCAACTCTGAATGCATATTAGAATCATCTAGGGAGCATTTAAAATTTGCAGATGCCTAGTCCCCACCCCTGGAGAGACTGCTTTAATTGGTCAAGGGTGGTGCCCTGGCATCAGAATATCTTAAAAGCTCCCTGGTGATTTGCATGTTCAGTCAGCACTGAGGACCGCTAGTAAATGCTAAAACAGAATAGCTTATTGTTTCCAGAATGTCTGACTTAAATATCCTATTGTTTTAAAGATTCTCAACAGTCTATCGTGTTAAAAGAGTAGAGCAAGCATCCTATTTCATTCGATCCCAATTACTTTGGCCTTTGACATGTGACAGCATATTACGAGCTGTGTTGAATGCATTTGTAACATTTTGATCATTTTTAGGAAAGCTTTTTTAATTTTCAAAATATACTCCATACAAAATTTATGTTCTAGAAAAGTCTCTTCTTATTTTTTGCAGCATCATGGAATTTGTTCATCAGAGCAAAAAATGCAAAATATATCCAAGTACTCTTTGTCAGTCCAATAAGCAAACAAAAACCAGAAAACCTCTCTTAGTTCAGTTTACTAAAAAAGAAGGGGACAATTAGTTATTCATCAGTTTGTAGCAGAAAAAAAATAGATGTTATTTTATATTATCTCTGAGATAATATATTGCTATCTTCCACTACAGTCTTTCCTACCCCTAACACTCGTACTCAGTGATGTATCGTACAACAGTGATTTCTCTAACCTTCTTCAAATGTGGCACCAACTAGAACAAGTGCTTTTGTGTCTTGAGTATCTAGTTACTGCTTTTCAGGTGGTTTCTTAGTAAAATGCCATGGAAAAGGTGAGAAACCAAGGCAAGCAAGAGGGCCGTAGGCACAGTACAGCCTTTAGGGAAAATCGAACCTGATTTGGTTAAATTCCTCTGTTTTTGTCATACTTTTATGTCTCTCTTCATGATTTTGTTTACAAAAATGCACAACTTCTACTTTTTTGTGTGCTTTCTCTCCATATATTTGTTTTCCTAAAAGATCTTTGTGGCCTATATACTATTCTCTAAATTCACTGACTTCACACATTTATAGTCTAATAATTCTGATACATTTCTTTCTGATCTGAATTTCCTCTCTGATTAATCTACCTATGCAACATCTCCTAACTTTAACATGTCTTCCTGATTTGATGACCCTATAAAAAAGATGCCATTTATGACATATTTTTTGGTTGGTCTTTGTTTTCTTTTCTTATTCTATAATGTATTTTATAATATTATATTAAAAAGAATAGTATGAATTTTTATTATGATAGTGCCATTTTTCCCATCTATTCTTTTGGAAGTGACATTTTCTTTACTAGGTTTAATTGCTAAACCTAGAAAGAGTATCTTTTGACCATCATTAATAACTTTATTGTGCTTCTTGCCCTGTTTTTAAAAATACATTACTATATCTTCTACTGCAGTCTTTCTTCCTCCTAACACACGACTATATTCTGGTATTTTTTAACAGTATATTTCAAACATGCAAAATAATATAGAAAATAGTAGTAAATATCTGCTTACCAGCAAGTTCAGTCAAATTCTGAGATTTTCCTGAATCTGCTTTAGTTATTTTTGAGGGAACAATAAACACTACAGAAACAAAGTCACCTGTGTACCTCTTTTTTCTCTCTTCCCACTTACCTTCTGGCTTCCTCCAAGATAAGCACTATCTTAAATTTATTGCCATCCTCATGCATGGATTTTATTATTCTTAAATGCATATATAAAATAGCATTTTACTCAGGCGACACATTATAAAGTACTATTCTATAACTTTTTTTGGCTCAATATTAAGATTTTGAAACACATGGCTCAAATTTATGTATTTTAACTCCTATATCATATTCTATTGAGTATTCATACAATGTATTTAGTCAGTTGATGGACAATTTCCAGTCTTGAATTGTTATAGACAATGTTTCAATAAACATTTCTATACCTGTCTCTTTGTGTAAACAGGCCCAGTTTCTCCTGGGTCCCTAATGCTTTGTTAGTTGTTTAACAACTCCTGCAAAATTAAACTTTCTTGCCACTTCATGGCAGGGGTTGATAGATAAATTTCCTGGTTTCTATTTCATTTCAGCAACCTCTAGGAGTGTCAATAGTAAGATTCTGCCCAGGACAATTAAAAGAGGTTGAACTACCCAGGTAGAATAAAAAATAACCTATGGTATGAAGTCTTTGTGATTCATTGGCTCCTTTAACTATAAATTTGCACTTCTCTCAGTAGATAATTTCTGATATGCCACTTCCCCAGCGTCCCTTCTAATTTACCATCCACTTGGAGCTCAGAAGAAATTGTTCCATACATCCATCTAGGATGAGAGGCCTTTCTACAGCGTCTTTCCCCTAATTTTTTATTTGGTTGGAGACAGTCTCATCTTGGACTCTTGCAATATTCTAGAGAGCTGTCAACTTCAGTTCCACACAGGGCTCCCTTATTTTTGTGGCTGAGTAACCAGAGTTTTTCTACTTCTTTCATATTGTTCACCAATAACTTTAAACTGAGCCATATTAGCTCCATTAGAAAAAACCGGGCAAGGGATAACATTAACAGAGAGGATCAATTCCTTGAATCAATATCCTGATTGAACAAGATTCATGTCCCCTCCAGTTTCAATAAACTATGTAATAACTTGAAGCCAGGAAAATGATAGGTGATGCTGCTTACTCCATGTAAGTTACAGTCTTCTTCTGAGCTCTCATCAACTACTTCCCACTGATTATTCTCCTAGCTTAGAGTTAGGATGACACATATGAATAATGCCATTTGGACACCAGAGACTGAATTTATCATAGGAGGAATGATGAACATGCTTCCCATTGTAAAATTTCTCTCTCAGGAAGGGCTGCCCTATGCATTTCCAATCTTTTGTTTGTTGCTAGTATGTATAGGTAGGTGTTATCTCTGTTAGAAAAAAAAAAATCACTGTAATTCTCCAGAGAAATAGGAAATCTTTGAGTACCCTAACTCATAGATTTTTTTTAAAAAATGGGTAAGACCAGAAAAAATAAAAGCAAGATAATGTCAGAGGGCAGTTGTACTCCCAAGAGCCTTTGAGTTGGATTATAGGGTTGGCTTTTGTTTTTATCTAAACCATGCACAAGGACCTAACATAGTATATGAAAACAAAGTGGCCCTCCCACCTTGGCTAAGGGAAGAGAATATAACTGGGTCTCTTCACCATCATTACTTTATTTCTTAACTTCACCTCTGTAGCTTGTTGTGCTGGTATGCCCATGTGTGAGCATGTGCTGTTCCTACTCTTCATGAAGCCAGTTTATTTAAATTCAGGGCAATCTACTGCAGATTCTTCCTAAACTGAGCTGTCAGATCAGTCTCCTCTGGGGTGGCATGGTAGTGTTTTCCAATGTTTGGTCTTCCATTCCTCCATCCTAGTTCTGATCTAAGTGAGGAGGAGTGACTGAGCTTTGGCTGCCTATCTAAGCAAAAAGCAGCTTCTAAAATTAATCACTTGTTGCTTGTGAGCATCTCGTCTTTTGTCAATTCTTCAAATTTTACTGCATAAGGATTTTGATTGTGACATATTTTTTGGACTTTTACGGATGGTAGCCAATCAGGATATATACACCTTAACTAGTCAACTCGTGTTTATCTCTAAACACGAATGTAATGTGGTTCTATCTCTAATCTAGTTAACAAGAGCACTTTTATGGTTCTTGCCGTTGACGGTAAATAGATTGTTCTTACTTTGATAGTAAGTTTATGGACAATTGGAAAGTGTGCGTGTGTAATTTACACCAGTGGGTGATCTCCATATGAAATATATTAGGTGGGCCAATGCGTGCCACGTACTGGGATGGACAGTGCCAGTAGCCGTCTCTGATCAACCTGTGGAGGCTTCATTGATTATTGCCATACATCACAGCAACTGAACCACTTTTTTCTGCTAATAAATGGAAAAGCCAAAAATGGCTTACATGTATGGAGATCATGATTTCATACATCCTTGCTGGCTAGATGACTCATGGGGTCTGGTTAGACAGTTGCTTCCTACTACTCCCTGCACCCCACCTTCCCCCCACCCTTCTGCTGCCGAAAACCACCACATCATCTTGAACCTCCAGCAGCCTTTTGGGTTTATCCCAGAGTGCTTCGCAAATATCATTATCACATGTAAAGTGATGTAGAAATATTTGGGAAACTTCTGTAGATAAGTGTTCTTAGGCTTAGCTGTACTTTAGGATCACCTGGGGGAACTTTAAATTTAAAAATCTATGTCTAAGACTCACAGACAAGTAAATGAGAATTTTTGGGTAAGGCCTGGGCATGGCATTTTAAAAATGTGCAGCTAGGGCTGGGCACCACTGCTCTGGAATGAAATTCAGATTAGAGAAATAGGTATTGGAAATAGAGGGTGGGAAAAGATATACCTGGGAAGGATGCTGGGTAAGGTTATGTGACTTGATTGATGTTGGAACATGAGTATTCAGATTGGGACGGAGTGATGCCCAGAGAATGTTCTCTCCCTCTGAAGGGTTTAACTTTGTCTTTTACCCCCAGAATCTAGGAATAGTCACCTTTGTTGCCCAGCATTACATTTCTAATTCCTACATTGCAATTCTTTTAAAATGCTGACAGACAGGGTTTGTAGAGAGAAGTGTTGTTTGCCCCACACAACATCTCTGTTGCTCTCAGAGAAAAAAATGCCTTCTACTGGAATGCATGGGTCTAGGGATTTCCAGTGGTGATCTACAGTGATGTGAGCCATGATTTCAGGTGAAGCTGGGCATAATGGGGAGTGTACTTGTTGATGGGAGCCACTTCCAAGCAGAAAACTAGTAAGAATATTAAACATACCTAGAATTAAAAAAAAATTTGTGTTTCTAACAAGTGGAATATGTTGATCTGGTAATGGTTTAAAAATATATTCAAGACAAAACTGGCAAATCATTCAAAATAATGGAAAAGAAGTGATGCATGAAAAGTATCACCACCACTTATGGTAACAGTGATGAGACAGTAAATATAAGTGAAAAAGCAATAAAGCATAAATTTTGTTAAATTTTAAAAATATTAAAACCTTAAAATGCTAAAAGATGGGTAAATTGGAATGAGGTAGAGACAAGAACAACTATGTTATTTGTTAAAATTTGGCTACTAATTGCTATAGAGTACATTTAATATTGATATACTACTTGAAAAATTGTAAAAGAACCTTAAAATTTTTGAAAAGCAGAAATGACATGAAAGAGAATTAGAAATCAGCATAAACTGAAAAGTTTCCATATGAAATTCGGAATAAAAATCGGTCAACTAAAACTTGCAGAAATCCTCAAAATGTCAGAAGTCATCTCATCTTATA
The DNA here is from genome assembly GCF_902729225.1 of Pteropus medius. Taxonomy (NCBI): domain Eukaryota; kingdom Metazoa; phylum Chordata; class Mammalia; order Chiroptera; family Pteropodidae; genus Pteropus; species Pteropus medius. The sequence goes on from NW_024351073.1 coordinate 7,737,034, forward strand.
TAAATTACTATATTTCACAAATAGTTGCTTTTAAAAAAACAAATATTTTGATAAATAGATGCATTAGTAAGTATGGCAATTGGTCATTTAGCATATTGATTTTTTTTGTGAATTAACTAGAATGGTAATGTACCTAGTATAGTAGAAGTATTTCCATTTTCCAGAGAAACTAGCTTAGTTTTATAGATAAAGAAGCAAGTTCATATCTGTTTTGTCTGTACAAGGGTGTGGTTCCTTGTTTCTTAGAAACCTGAAGTCTATAGAGTACATGATTCAAGCTTATGTCTGACATTTGAAAGTTACAACAAAAATAGTTCACAAAGCATATTAATTAAAAGATATCAGATAAAAAATATAAAATGTAATATAGCTAACTGCCAGAAAACCTCCTACCGAGCTTTTCAGAAACACACATAATGTCACTTAAGCTCTTATGGAGAAGAGTTAAATCCAAAGCTATAGAGCTCCAAGTGCCAGTATATATGAGAAAATTGTCACTTCCAGATCTAGAATGGTATTTGGCACATGGTATGACATATGTCATCTTCACTGCAAGCGCTTTCTTATACATATGGTCCCTCTAGCTAGAAGAGCCCAACCGCAGTCTATTTTATCAATAGTGAAGACACCCAGACTGAAAATAATCTTGCATTAAATACAATCAACTTATATTTGACTAGAAAAGCAGTATATATTTTATAGATATACTTTTTTCCTTAAGCTATTGTTGTAAAAACTACTGTATATTGGTGATATAGAATAGTTTCATGCCTACATGCTAAACATTAATTGTATTGTAACAAGAGTTTGAATGTTCATTAAATATAAGGGATTTGCTATGGATTCTATGAGTCCCATATCTGGTTAACGTTAAACAAAAACCTTTTTTGTCAATTAAAAAATAGTTATAATTTTGACATCTTTTTTTTTTTCAATGTGTAGCATTAGGAGTTTTGTTAGTCAATATGATTTAAAGATGTAACTTTCAGAAGGAAGTCTTGGCACAAATCCTTGATTATGTCTGACTGTTCTAATAAAGTGAAATTATGTTAACTAGCTAATATGTATATGTAATACGTTAAGTAAAGCTAAGTTCATTCCCTTTTAATAGATTTTCAAATGAAAAGAATGCAGCTCATCCTTTGTGAGTTCTATTTTGATTGTTTGCTTTCTTTAAAAAATACTGGAAAGTAATTTTAGAAACTAAACTTGACCATGATTTAAATAATTTTTTTAATAGTGGGAAGGTGATTTTTTAAAAAGTACATTTTACTCAGTGTGGCAAGTAAATTTCAATAGACAGTAAGAGAACTCACAGCTGAACCTCAGCTGCTATATTTAAATGTTGGAAAGGACCAAGGAATTATCTTGAATATAAATAAATGGAATTTGAAAATGCCCAAGAGTTCAGAAAACTACAACTAACATTTTAGTTAAATATTTCTTCACACTGCTAATGACGTCTTTGTCATAGGATTTGAAAAAATAGTTTAGCACTTTTACTAATACTATGAACTTAGAGCCAGAAAATCTAGACTTTGGTAAATTGCAGTGGAATTACATGTTGTTCTTTCTATGGCGATGCTGTATTTGATGCAGTCTCCACAGACAAGAGGCATTTAGCCCCACTCTCTTTCAGATTTTGACAGTTAGAATGACTTATAAGAGCCTATCTCAGATATTTTAGCTTTCTTCCTTCTGAGCCTGTGGTAGAATTACTCTGCTCACTCCCCTTATAATTAGACATGATCATGTGACTTGCTTTAAAGACTATAATGTGATTTGAGGGGACTCTCATTTTTGAGTGAAAGTTTTAAAAGACAGTGTCCCATTTGCTGTGTATTCTTTTTCCCTCCGTCACACCGATAGGCACTTTGCTGCATCGAAGAGTCTCAGTCAGCTTGGTTCCCAGAGAGAGGGCACATGGAACCCCAAGTTGGTTCAGTGGAGATAAGATATAAGCCTTCATTGTTATGTCATTAAGATTTGGGGGATGTTTATTACTGCAACATAATGCGTCTGTCCTTACTCAATTTAACAATAATAAAAGTAACAGCAAATTAGCTACTATCTCAGATAAGAAACCCAACGACAAAATACCACAAACTATTTGTTAAGGAGACATCATTTTTTCTATAACATGTGAAAAAAATATATACAATGAGAAAATTAATCTGTTAAACTGTGCTTTTATGAAATTTTATTTGATTTTAATGTGTGGTATATAATTTATCACTGATCCTATGTTATTTTATTTTATAGATAGAGATCAGGTAACTTTTTCTATATATGGACTGACAATAAATATTTTAGGGTTTGTAAACCATATGACCTCTGTCACAACTACTTAACTCTGTCACTATAGCCTGAAATTAGCCATAGACAATATGTAAATAAATGGATGTGGCTGTGTTCCAATAAAACTTTATTTACAAAAATGGCTTTTGGGCCTGATTTGGACTAGTGGCTGTAGTTTGCCAACCTTTGTTATTAGATTATGTATTTATGATACCTAATACGTTTGTATTGGCTTTGCTTTTCCTACATGACCTCAGCAAAAAACTTTTCTTAAAAGTGAATTTTCCAATTTTTTTTACTACATCCGAAATCTTTTTTGTTTTATAGGTGTTATAATTGGCATCAGTGAAGGAATTATATTTCTTATACAGTGAGAAGAATGCATATTCAATTTCTGATTTACTAAATAACATGATTTTTGATGAATTTAATATTTTATTTTAACAGATAAAGTTATTAAGGCATATTGAGACGAAAGGTTTGTTTGAAGTCACGGAAGCAGTTTGCAGAGGAGCTGGGCCTACAACCTATTCCCATTTTATTTTCATTATTATACACTGACTTACAAATGACTAGAACAAATTCAGAAGGATTAGGCTAAAAAATTTAAACAGGATTTCTGACTTTATATTTAAAGACTCTAGAAACTGATTTTAGTTAATAATGAATAGAGGAGATCTTAAATTAATATATGTGAGTATATACAGAGTGTATTAAGCTTCAATTTAAGGTTTTTTTTTTCAAGGTAGGAGCAAAAGGAAGATGTAGAGTCCTGCTATTAACCTAATTTATGATGTTTACTTATTTCTACCTATCTGACTAATGCTCCTTTTGTTCTCTTTATAATTCTTAGTTTCTATCTACTACCTCTTTTCCCCCCAAGAGCTGCAAACATTAGCTGATTAATACTCTGTCTCCTTAGCTGCTGTGATCAGTGGAGGTAATCTCTCATAGCACATTGATATTTAAATCAACATAATATATCTAAATCACCTCTGCTAATCTACTGGAATTTGCTTAATGTTTCCTGAGCTTATATCTCTATTATAACAGTGTGTTTAGAAAAAGAAATACCTAGGACATAAAGATATGAGAATTCAATTCTGTAGAAAAGAATGGGTTTCACTTTTGCAGTTTTAAATATTTCATTAAAATCTTTAAAAAAGTTTTCTTTTGTATTTTTCTTTTTTGGTGGGGGTGAGGGGTCATATTGAAGAGAATTTTTCCACATACAAACCATCAGCTAAGATCACCATTTCCCTTTATATTTTATACTATGTTTCTCTGTACCTAAACTAACATATGAGACGAGGAAAAAACATTTGGGGCTAGAAAGATTATAATTTAGAAATCTGCATTCCAGCTGCATGTAATCTTACAATTTAAATTGTCATTTAATTTGCTTTTTTTGAAGACCTACGTTGTTAATCCAAAACCTAGATCATTAAGCCAGATCTTGATTACTTGTATATTGTATGGATTCTCTGTACATATGCTTGATCATACATTGAATTTGGCTGCTGTAGTTTCCTGAATAATTACCCTCAAAGGCAGCCACATCCTAATTTCTAGATCCTATGACTATGTTATATTACCTGGCAAAAGGATTTTGCAGATGTTATTTATTTAAGACTCGTGAGATGAGGACAGTGTGGTATATTGGACTATCCAGGCGAGTACAATGTCATCACCAGGGTTCTCATAAGAGGGAGGTGTCAGAGTCAGAGAGAAAAAGATGTGAAGATGGAACCAGACATTGGAATGATGTGCTTTCAAGATGGAAGAAGAGACCCCCATGAGCCAAGTAACAGAGTCAGCCTTTAGAAACTGGAAAATATAAAACCAGTTCTTTCCTAAAGCCTCCAGAAGGAACACAGCTCCACCAATGCCCTGAGTTTTTTGATTTTAGACTTCTGATCTCCAGAACTGTAAGAGAATACGTGTGTGCTGTTTTAAGGCACTATTTTTGTGATAATTTGTTACAGTGGCAATAAGAGACTATTACAGTCTCCTTTCTGGATTATCAAAGAATGCAAGCATATCTGAATTTTACAATGAATACCTGCAAGAGAAATAACCAGCTTTTGTTTCTCTATTACTACAACACAAGTTTTAGTAAAATAAAAATTTGTTTTAAATTATTCATTATTTTACGTTTTTTTCTTTTGCGATAATTGTGAGTTCTTAGAAATGCTATTGATTTTAGACTGGACTTCCAATGGTTACAATTGCTCCATGGTTTGTTCTGGTGATACTGTATTTTCTTTTTGCTTTCTATGAAATTTCAGAAATACCATGGGGAAGTGGGAAGCTGGCCTGCGCTGATAGTGCTACCAGTGCTTGGAGAAGGAGTGGGTGTGTGGGTTCCCTTCCAATTAGATACAGAAAGTGTCCTGTTTTTTTTCCCCAGGGCCATTTCACCTGCATGGCCTGAGGTGGGGCCAGGGGCCAAAACACAACAAGGGAAATAAAAACCTCTATTACAAATTAATTGGAAGAGAGGACAGGAAAAAAAGAAGCTTTTCTATCTCTTTTCTTTCCTCAAGTGGTTTGTGAACTCTAGTTGTTAAAGGAAGAATTAAACTCCATTTTATAATCAAGCATTTTTAAACCTTGGCCAGGGCCAAGCTGCAAAGGACTTTTAAAGACACAATAGTCCTAGAATTTTCTGGGACTCTCAATAATAAACCTGGAAAAATGCTCAGTCACTTGCCTGAGGGGCTCAGACCTCACACCCTGTTGCCATGCACAGTTGGTGCTCTTTGAAGAATCAGCCTGGAATTCCTGTGGTTTTATTGTTCCAGTTACTCATAGCTGGTTTCAGTTTTTATTAAGCCCAGAAAGAATACCTTTCCCAAAATATCGAAGGTTGCAAAGTTTAAAAATGTAAATCCCAATAAATGCTTCGTTTTTTTATTGTAGTCCTCCCTCCTGCTGCCCACTGGGGGTTGATTCGTTCATCTTTCCTTCCTGATTTTAGCAAATATTTGTTTTGGAAAGTGGCTATGCGATTTATTGCCCAAGGAAAAAGTAATTTATCTTTACATTGAGTCTTGAGTTTAAAACTTTACAGATGATTCTTCATAAATTGATGTATTCTCGGGAAAGAGATTAAGACATTGAGGGCTCAGTATTCATTGGGCTGTTGGTGTCGTATGCAACAGGACTAGGACAGGGGGCTGCTATTTCCCTCAGCAGTTTCAGAATCTACTGGGGAGGCAAAGGGTAAACGCTGGGGAAAGGCTAGTTCATAAATCACAAATAAATGTGGTCTCAAACCTGGTGAATGATAGAAATTTAAAGGAGCAGAAGAAAAGAGTGGTCTGGATGGAGAGATTGAAACATCTTCCTGGATGAAGTGGGTTTGGGTTAGGTTCTGAAGTATGGGGATGATTTAAGAAAGGAGAGAGGAGAGAGTCCAAGACTCTAGCAGCAATTACGAGCACATGATGTCCCAAAGATTGAAAGGAATCCTGATTTGCGCTGCTGAAAACGCGCATTTATAATATAATTGGAGGGCAGGTCACTGCAGTATTTTTCCGTTCTCTGGGAATCTAAAATGCAACATACTCCTCATTTCCAGGTGGGACATAGCTTTTCCCCTTTCATGCCAGCATCAGCTGGTGAAGTGCTGTCTTAGCTGTAATAGCAGACTCTTCTCCAACAGGCACAGACTTATCTTAGAAGGCGTAGCATCCTGTCACTTTTCATTTAGCATTTGCTTCAAATAGATGAAAAAAAAAATACGTTCTAGCAATTGGAAATTTTACAGTATCAACAAAACCTGTGTTAGAGCTAGTCCTCACTGTGTAGTTTCCCTATGAAGGCCCAGTGGTATCTTAGGTTCGCCATCCTTCATCATAATCCACAATAAGTCATAATTTTGACATTATCAAAAGTTTGTCTTGTCTTTAATTTATTCATAAATAATTTGGAGCTTGGTGCCATGAGAAATGAAATGCCCTATCATCTGTGGTCCCTACTCTGAAATTTGAAAATTATTTTTTGCCCTCACAGTTTGAAAATATGACATACGCTGAAAAACCACCCTTTGAAAGCAAAAACAAAGTGGGTTACGTCAGTTTCTGTTTTGAGACACAGCTCCCTAATTATCTTGTAGGACTCAAAAACCTTTCAAATGAAAAACCTAATTTTGGAAATAAACTTCTTTCCAAGAATGAAAACGTGCCACACGGCTGAGTTCTGTTATTATCACTGAGAAGAAGAACCCACAGGCTGTACATGAGGCCAGCAGCTGTGGCGGCTTCTGTACTTGATTTAATATGCATACTCACAGAATACTCCCAAACTCACCTTCTTCCAGCTCTTAGTGTTGGCTTGTCCTCCAACCATCACAACTAAATACTGTATTCAATGGCTTCCTGTTATAAAAATATAAGCTCTTTAAGACAACAAAGATCCCTTCATATTTAAACAAGTTTTCAACAGGATTTTCCAAAGCTCCCCCTTTATGGATTATTTTTAGAGCCAAGTTATTACTCTTTGTTGCCAGTGCATAACAAGACCCCTAAGGGATGACTCTAGAATGTGTCTATTCTCATTCGAACCAGCAGGTTCCACTTTCATATTTCCAACAACCAATTGAAATGAAGGCCTCTAATTCAATAAGTTCAAAGCCAAACTGATTAATTTTATTCCTTAATTGCTTAAATCTACTCCAGCTAATTATATTACCATTAATTCTGATGCTCAAACTAAGAACCTTAAATTCATTCATGATCCCTCTTCTTCACTGTCTTCCGTCCCTTCCCGTGTCTCCGTTTCCACAGGGACTCTGGTTCGTTTTAGACTCTAATTTCTTACTCACTTAACACCACAGATACCTCATTCTTTCTGCTATGTCCAATATATTCTTTACACTCCCTTGAATAAAACACTTCTCCAAACACAAATCTGTTCATTAAACTGTCCTTCCAAAATCCTTTACCCAAAGAAAAATGTCCAAAATTCTTGGCATGGATTACATGTTCCTTTATAATCTGGCCCCAAAGTACTTTCTTTTACCAATTGTCCACCCAACATTTTTGTTGGTTCCTTCTCAAATGCATTGTTCTCTGTTAAGCCTTTTGTTTTCTTCTCATTTTTACTTGGCGTTCCTTTCCACGCATGTTAAAATTTTCTCTGTCCTCTAAGACAGTTCATATGCCACCACATTGATAACTTATTTCTGATCTTGCCCTTTCAACTATCATTACCCTTTATGTCCTTCTCTCTTCTTGAACATACCAAATTCTACTTTGTAGCATAATTTAATAGAAGAAACTTTGGAATTGTTATAAGTTTAGTTTCAGGCCTGAGTTTTTCCTTATCTGTGATCTTAGGCAGGATATTTAATTCCTTCTTCATCAGTAAGAAATGGATACTATTTCTTACTTTTAAGGGATAGAGTATGAAGATATCCTTATTAAATTAAAGTGCTACCAGTGTGATCTGTTAGTATTTGAGGAACCAGAGATGGTCATGATGTTGTGCCTGAAGTTCCATTGGGATAGGAACATTGAAATCATAACTTTTGGTATAACTGCTCGGGAGTAGATTTAAGCACAATTAGCAGAGAGCAGTCTAATCTTGGAATTGACAATGCCCACCTCTAAGTATAGTTGCCACTACCATGTAAGTCAAAATGTATGGTTTTTGGAGATGGGCGAATCTGGATTTAAAAGCTGAGTCAAAATTTAAGCAATCTTACCTCTTTAATATTCCATTCCTCACCTGTAAAAATAATTCACTGGTAAAGATCTACATGAACCTATTATAAAAGGCACCAACACTCTGACGCATTACTCCTTTTAAATGGCACAATTGTAGGAAATTTGAAAGAAAAGGATGTTGATTCCTGTGAGAGATGCGGGAGAAATTCAGTTTCCTTGGTATCCTGAAGAAATGTTTTCAGTTGTTAGTCCAGTCCTACATCTGGGGTTTCTTATTTTGGAGCAATTTCAGGCAGCGGTATATTTGTCATTAGAGCTAGGCTCAGGAATGGTACAGTACTAATAGTGGTGCCTCCAACCTGGGGTCTATGAGTGGTAGTTTTCAGGAACAGTTGAAAGTCTCATGAGGCAGTCACATTAGTAGGGTTGTTTTCTTATTTCCTCACTATCTTTAGTTCTGCACTTGGCTCGTGGACCAAGGATGGCCATATCCTCACAGGCACCTAGTGGTGTTTATTCTATCTTTGTTGAATAGGACTACATATTCCTTCTCTGCAGCCTTCCCTTGTTTTGTTATCTCTTTGATGTCTGAGATAACTGCTAAGAAACGTGGTATGCTTTTAAAAGTCATATTTCACAGCATCTCTTCTATGCTTTATAATCATACAACTAATTTATATTGTAATCATACGTCTCCATGGTGGAGGGAGGCTTAGGTTTATGCATATATAGGAAAGCTGGGTGGGAAAACGTGACTTTGAGTTACTATTGGTTCTTGGCCTTAGACCTATTGAAAATTTGAGAATAAAAAGGTTGCGTGAGTTAAATAAGTTACCATTGTTAAAGAAAACATTATTCAGTGGTACTTAAAATGTAGTAAGGAAGACTCTATTTAAGTGGAGGGAACTATTGGAGTAAGTATAGAGACCACTGCAATGAAATTTTGTAGTGAGGGCAAAAGATAGGGGTCAATTCTGAACACAGCAGGGGCATGTGGACATTTTTAGTCCAGGAGCCGGATGGAGGTCAGTGGGTGGGGAATTACTAAGAGAAAATATCAGGAGTAAGCGGGGGATACATAGGCTAAACCAACAAAGAGGGTTCTTGCTGTACTTGGTCAGATATCGGAGTTGGGAAGTTCTGGTTAAACTGACTTAGAAGGGTTTGTACTAAAATTGAATTTTACAAGGAAGTACACAGATGAGCCTAGCAGAAGGTTTGAGAACCTGATTAAAATTTGGTCAAGCAAAGAATCTTTGTCAATGTATACAAAGTATACGTTCTAACATAATAGGCACTAAATAATCCACCCCCCGTCCTTCCTTTCTCTCACCTAAAATATTTTCCCTAAAACTTAAAATATATCTGACAAATCCTATATAGGATGTCAGATAGGTTTAACTCACCCCCAAGACAATGATTAGAAGTGACTGTGTTAAGAAGGATTATGAAGCTCTGTCTGAGCTCATTGAAAAAGAGTTCTTAGTCAATTAATAAAGTTTGCCATGGAAATGCCACGGGGACAGTGGCAGCAGGCAAGCAATGTGTTTTCTATCCTTGATGCGTGCGGATGACATGTGGCTGTTCAGTTCGAACAGATGTTTCTGGAATATTTCAGAGGCAGCACTATGTTAAATACATACATGAGTTTATGATCTAATCTCAAGCCCAAGGATACTTGCCTAGTTTTGAAATTATGGGGTTTTCACTGTGCACAGAAAATTGCATTTTTGTTGTTTAGACTAAAGATTCTGATAACTAAAAATTTTAAGAAAATAAATAAAATCACCAGAGTACTAAACAAACCCACATCGGGTTGTCATAATCCATATCAGAATGAAATCTTTTTTAAAAAAATATACATAGCCTCATTTTCTCTGCTTCTTCAGTTCCTCATCTGAAAAAAAAAATAGATAATACTTTTGAAATTCAATTGCAACATAATAAATAAAAAACTACCAGTAAATACCATTGTAGCATTAATTTTTAGAAGTATAAAATACACTTTTTAGGAATAGATTTTTGTGATTTGAAATCAGTTCCCTTTGAGACATGTAGGACTATTTACAGTGAATCTCAGTTTTTCCTCTCTGGATAAAAGCTTCTACCTTTTCCTGTACTTTTATTTCTAGAGTTGATCCAAAGGCTGAGGCAATGAATGAGTAGTGTTTCTCTTTGCCAGTTCTACTCCACAGGAACCCTCTAAGCGTCTATGGATTGTCTATGGTCAAGAGCAGATTTCATGTACCTGAGCGATTCAGGCAAAAGCTCTTTCTTTTTGATGGCTGTTGGGGAAAGAGAGGAGTATTTAAAATTTCAGAGAAATTACCTCCATCCTTTTCTATGTCTGCCCTCAAAACTAAGCTGAGCTTGTTGTTTGAGAGTGATGGTGTGTGGATATTTTAGTTACTGCCAGGTGATACTAAATCTCATCTCATTCTTTTAGGACTTCAGGGGATCTTTTGCTACATTGCTCAAATCTCCTCTCAGTTCCTCTACATTTGTTAAACTGAGGCCCAGAGATTACATTTAAGCCTAGCAGTGCATGCTGCTCTAATGCTGATCATTAACTGCCTGTCCAGATGATGCCTGCTCTCACTGACAGATAGTAAGTCTAAACTGTTTATCTCCAGTGTTTCTTGTAGACTACCCAATATGTTTACTGTGGTCCATTTACAGGAGGGTGACATTAAGCAGATCTGATGCTAACGTTCTGGCACTAGTAGTGATGAGAAAAGTGGCAGATCTGGGGAAGAACGTAGAGGATAGCAAATGAGTAAGTTACACCAGAAAGCACCAGCATTCTGAGGGCAGCTGACTATTTTAGTCATTTGTAAGGACAGGTAGGAATTCAGGCTTGGTGCTCCATTCATGCTGGCCTGAAGATTAGCAGTGCATTAACTGATGCCTCGAACTACTTTCCTTTAAGTCATGGAAACAGCAAGCAACAAAAACTACCAGCCTCACACTTACCTTAAGGTCGTTTTCATAAATGTCAATCATGCAGAGATCAGTGGGGTTACTGGAGACATGCATCACAAGAGACTTACAACTCACTTACATGCTGCTTAAAAGTTCCATTTTCCTTTTAAAGTTTTGTGCTAATGTCCACTTGATCTCACAGTTCTGTTAGCTTCACCTTTCTCCTAGTTCAGCTATCAACTCGGTTAATGCCAGTCTTTATTTGCTGGTCTTGGAGCTGTAAATGCCAATGTCAGAAGTAACTTTCCTCATTTTCCATTTTTTCCCCCCTTGCAATAATAGGCAGAGACCACTTGAAGGTGTGGAATGACTGATTAAGAATACATAGTCATGTTTCAAGTGGTGATATCAAAACTCTTTAAAAGATAGACTAAGATATCATGGATCCAAGAAAGTACAATTAAATTCCTGCTATCAAACAACTTACATGAAAACCAGGACTGTTAATCAAATAAATTGTAGGTTATTCTTTTGAAACCTTACCATGATTGCAGAGTTTCTAGAAAGTCATTAATTGTTTGATCGTTAATTTAACACCATTAATTATAAAGATGTGCAATTTAAATAATTCTGACTGCCTTTAAAAAGATGGGCCGGAGAGTGCAAGAGAAGAAACAGGAAGGTCTGTTAATAACCTGGCACAACGCAGTGGGCCAGAAGCGCACCGCCCGATGCACTGTATGTTGAGGAAGAGGTACTATTACTGTGGTCTTTTGTAACATTACCTATAACATAACTTTCCAGATCTCTTGGGCTTAAATATACATATTTTTACATATATTCATATTTTAAATATTCATGTTTATTTTTTCTTTTGGAAACAAAATAATACAAAATATTTCAGCTTCTCCAGATATTTTGAATAACAGTGCTTTGCACTTACTAATTTTTATGACAGATACATTTTAGGGTAATGAAAATGAGCCTTACAAATTGAGAAAGAATTAAAATTTGAGAGGAAGCAAATCTAGATATGAAAGCAGCAAGATAATTTTAAGTTTTTTAAGTTCCATTCAACCTCATTCTTTCATAGCAGTGGTGGTGGAAAGAAAGGGTAGTGTGTGTGCTTCAAGCCCCTGAAATGATCCTCCTTTCTCTGGACTTCAAAGTATAGAAATTGTTCCATCCTACTTTTCTATTTCAAATCATACTGTTTGGTGGTCAGACTTTGAACTCAGGGTGAGAATAGAATTAGCCTTCAGGAACTTTGGGGGAGATTTATAAAATAAGCAATGAACGTTTCTCTGCTTTCTAAAGACTTTTGCTGCCATTCCAATAACATCCCTGGTGGGCTATAATAAGCATACTTAAAAAAAAAAATCCCTCTTGGATCTGCACTGCCCCACTTTCTGGTTTTGAACAGCTACCCAGGAAACTATTATCTCTATAACTGTTTCTAGTCTTATGTGAAGAAGGCAAATACGGGAAGGCTCCCTTAGTCTTCTCTAAAGGTAGGATTAGATTTAAAGAGTACAAGAATGAAGAGACATTTTCGGACTTTCTTCCAATTTCATCTTTGTAATTTGACTCTGAGTATTTAGATAACATTATTTTCTTTAATGGTAGGAAATATATAGTTATTTATGTTTTTTCTCTTTTTAGCATCTTGAAATTTTAAGATGACCAAGGTACATTTCTAGTAGTCCTTCATAATCAATTTACATATTTTATAAAATGGTTGTAAGCTCATCAAAATAGGAGTGTTTGAAGGAGACACTTGTTATTGAAAAGAACTTCAACCCTAACCTCTTCTCAGAATTCTAGACTTTCTGGAGTTGATACCCAAATATCTATGAGAACACCACAGTAAATAATTCAGAGATAAATCATTGGGTATCCATATCCAACCTCCTCATCTTTCACCACTATTCTTGTTGGGCGATGTGTACATCTGCTCAGTCTCCAGAGGAGATTGCAGAATGGCTTTCATTATGTCCTCTTCTTACTCTCTATATCTAACAGATCACCAAATCCTATTGATCCTATTTTTCTGGGTGTTTCTGGTCTGTCTCCTTTTCTCAAAATCCTCTACAAATCCCTTAGTTTAACTGTTTATAACTTGACGGAGCTACTGCAGTACCTTTATTTCGCCAGGCTTCTCAACTACATCTTACCCTTCACATGGAACCCAGAGTGATCCAAGCATGCACATTTGATTATGTTACCCAGCACTTTGCTGTTTATTAAGGGTCCTCTAATACTTATAGTTTGTAGTCCACAAGTGCCAGTATGTGGCCTAAAATCCCTCAAAGATCTGGACTCTGACTTCTGTTCAACATTTCTATCTACAGTCATTCATCATATCTGACATTCCAAGTATAGTAAACTATGCACGGTTACCGTAAAGGTTAAGCTATTTTATTTATAATATTCTTTGCACATGCTATTCCCTCTATGTAGGAATATTTCATGCACTGTTCTAAAGAAAGATATTATCGTACTCATTTTATAACTAAAGAAACAGGCTTAGTGAGGTTAAGTATCTTTCTGATTGTTATGAGCCTAGAGATCATTTTTGTATCTCTAGTCACCATACACTTCTGATTCTACTTATAAATATTTCTGTAATCTACTTTTTCTGTTGCCACAAACATTTTTTCTTCATTTTTTCAACAGATGTTTATTTATTATCCACTTAATGCATGTCTGACACTTGCAGGTGATACACTAATGCTATCTCAATGTCAGTTGTATACTGAAGCTAGCTTGAGCAACTATGTGTCTCTTCCCTACTTACTGTTCACTGACTTTGTTTTGGAGCTTAAAAATGGCCAAAAATCAGTTTCTTTTCCCTCAAGAGTCAGTTGTTGAATATTTACCAGCACATTAATTGCACCTCTTAATCTCTTACCTCTTCTCTTAAGATAGCCTCATAGTTGGATCACTCATTTCATGATCACCTTCTAAACAAAAGCAAGACTGATTTTTCAAAAACATAGACTTGATATGTCTCTTGCTTCTTCCCATGATGAACAGCTTAAAATTAAAATTCCTTATTGAGGTACATATGACCCTTCATGAACTGGTCAGCTTGCCATCTTTGTTTTCTATTAACGTTATATTTTTTACTCTGTCTGTACTAAATACTGTATATATTCTGAATAAACCCACTTGTTTTTGACCTCCTGGTTTTTGTGCGCACTGCTTTCTGTGCTTAGAATGCCTTCCCTTCCTTTCTCTTCTTTCTCTCCTCTCTTTCTTTCCTTCCCACCTTCCTTCCGTCTTGCCTCCCTCCCTTCTTCTCTCTCCTTCCCTCCCTCTCTCCCCACTCCCCTTCTTCTCTCTCTCCCTTCCCTCCCTCTCTCCATCCCTTCTTCTCTCTTTCTTTCTCTCCTCCTTTTCTTCTCTCTCTCTCTCTCCTCTTCCCTCCCTCCATCCTCCCTCTCCCCTCTTTTCTTTCTCCTAAACTCTATTCTTCAGAATTTACAACTAGCTCAGTGTTTGGCACAAAGCGAGTGAACATCACATTTTATTGAATTGAGTGAACTTTTATTTAGTATTACTTCTTTTAATAGGCTTTTCTGGGGTCTCTTCTCCATTATAGAGGGAGTTAAATGCTCTCTCACAGTACTCCTTTCATTATCATATGTATACATCTACGGTCACATGTAACATAGCACGATCAATCCATTTATTTATAAATCTGTTCCTTTCTTAGGCTATAGATCCTTGAGGACAAACATCAAACTACTCGTTTCCATTCAAGTTTTGAAATGGAGTACATTGCAGAATAACTACAAATTTGAGCAGTGCCTATTATACATTTCTATTAGTAAGGACAGACAAAGTTATACTGTGATAATAAATACATATACTGTGATAATAAATACATCTCTAAATTTAATGGCTTTATATTTAAAGTGTTTTCCAGTTTACACTAGGCAGCACATGTATTTGAAGGCATGTCTCCTCCCGACAGACTTACAGGATCCAGTCTGCTTCACTATTCTGAGGAAACTCCATCTCTAGCTTCTAAAGTAGGTTATTAGGGGAAAAGAGAAGTGGAAGAAGCCTAATATCTCGCATGTCACTTATCAGGATTCATTGATCAACTCTGAGGAAGGCTTGGAAATATAGGGCTGAATGTCGATTTTGGAGAACACTAACAATCTTAGCCACAAAACATTAAAGAACCTAGTGAAAGGAAAATATCATTATGGGGTGGCAGAGTTGGAAGAAATTTTATGGCAAGAAATGGACTTTAAGTGAACTTGAAATAAGGTTAGAATTCAGATAGTGAAAGAATAGATTCCAGTCATTTCTTGACCTAAAATATCATTAAACTCTGGCTTATTTTCAGATGATATTCTACTTTCTATCTAACTTTCAGATTAATAATTTCACTTATGCTATTTGATTTTTTAAAAAATTAGAGTATAATGAAAACTCACATTTTTAGTTTAGGTTTCTCATGAAAAGTTTAGCAGATGGTTAAACTAGATGGTTACTAATCAAAGACTGTTACAACAATTTAGGCAACACCAATGCCTGGAATTTGGGAAAAAATGTCATTTTGTGGAAGACCAGTTATGTTAATCATGGAAAGTACTGGATCTTCTACATAAATAGTCCAAAGGTACATTTTACTAGATATAATCTTGCACCACAGAGAAAATGTGTCTATTTCCTCATGGAGTATGAAATAGCTGAGGTTATTTGACTTTCCCAGAGTGACAGGACTGACTGAAATCTATATTTTGCGATCCAAGCCCAGTGTTGTGTTTTGTTTTTTTCTTCCTATATCATATACCTACCGCTTTTATTACCTTCTTGATGTTAATAAAAATATCAAACCATGTTCTGGTTCAAATTATTATTCAAGATCTACAAAGAAAACTGAATTCTTCAGGATCAAGTATTACATTCAAATAAATATATCTATGAATGATGACCACATTAAAAAATGTAACAAAACAGGTAATTGATAGAGGGAAAATAATAACATTAAAATTCTTCCTCAAATTAAGTCTTTATTTCTTGTTATCCTAGAATTTCTGAAAATAGTTTACATAATTTATATTGTATCTGAATTGTAAATCTCATGACTACGTCTGCTTGCTTACAGTATATGGCTTATTTATTCATTTATTTATTAAATATGCATTGATCATTTATAACGTGTTAAGTGCTACAGGAGATGCAGAGATCCAGTGGGGAACAGTATATAGTTTATACCCTCACAGAGAAGTTACCAGAAAGTGCAAGATGGGGTTAATACAGGAGTGACAGAATGCAGGGAGCGGGGACCCCAGAGAGTCCAAGAGGGGTAGGGACACCTCCTTGGAAGTACCTGGAAAGGTGGGAAGGATTAAGTATGTGAAAAGCCTGTCCTTGGGAGCCAGGCTTCATGAGAAAGGTATTGTGTCAGTCCTGCCTGGAGGCCAGAAAAATATGTAAACTGTTGTGTAGTTCATTCCTGGTAAATGTGTAGGTGTATTACTCTAGATATAGAGCTAATAAGAAAAAGGAGCAAAATACTTTTAATGAGGAAAAGAATCTTAGAGCAATGGTTCTGAAATTCTACTGTGTGTCAGAGTCAGCTGGAGGCCTTGTTAAAACAGATTGCTTCACCCTATTCTTAGAGTTTTTCTGATTTAGTATGTCTGGGCTGGGTCCTCAGAATTTGCATTTCTGACAGGTTCCAGGTAACTGATGCTGCAGGTCTGGGGAGTGAAGTCATAGAGTGAAGAATTAAGATTTGTGTGTTAGTGACTTTTATCTATACCTATGCCATTTGCCCTTAGCACACTTTGGAAGGCAATTAGTATTTATTAGAAAGGTGCTTCACATGATACTGAATGAATCTAATTTTTCTTCATTTGTTATAGCATTTATGTGGATTTATGATTATTTCAGATTCACAAAGAATACATAAGTTATAAAGAGATGACATCTGAAAATCTGCAACTGGAAGAATTTACTAGAATTACTGGCTTTATATCTTGACTATATTTTTAGGGCAACTGATTGAAAAAAATTTCATTTAAAAATAGAGAAGAGCTCACCTGGATATTTATAACCTGACAGGTTAAAACTAGCACAATATCTGAATGAGAAATTGTGACTCTTAAAACCTATATAGACATTTTCTAAAAACTCAATGAACTAATTCATAGGAAATTCCACTAAGAAATTTATAGTTCTGGACAAGAAATCTTACAGCAGAAAACTCTTCCAAAAAAGGGTTAACGTGTTAAATGATCTCCCCTTCCCCGAAAAAAATTCAAATTCTATTAGAGGGAAGCTGTGTTCTCAAGATTAAATCCTATAGAAACTCCTTTCCCTAGGTATTTCCTGGCAGCAACTGGAAGCAGATGGAGGGAGGAAAAATAAAAAATGTTGGCCTTTACCCAGACTCTGTCTGCTGCCTTTACCACCTCCTCCCTAGATTCACTTGTTTAAAGGGCTTAATTGGGCTGGGAGGAGTCAGAGAGAAAGAGCCACCACCCATTTTGATTCTAAAATGGAGCCGCAGTTCCCAGAGGTTGGCTGGTTTTGCTGGGGAGGGAATGTCTGTGGTCCTAAATTCTGATCTACTTAATGGAGCAAAGCCTTGTGGCCTGAAATAAATTCAATCTGCAGGATTGTTTTAAAGATGGGAAGGCAAGTCTTGGAAGGGTGCTGAAATGGTAGAAACTACCAACTGAGAACAAGGATGGGGACATCAACGAGATGAGCCCGATAAGGGAGGGAAGAAAATGTTCCCAGGTCCTTTACTACAGGACAGAGAATCCTGTAAGCGTGAGCTCATTTACTCCTATGAGCAATCCTGTGAGACTGATATTAGTATCCCCGCCTTACACTTGACAGTACTGAGGCCCTGAGTCTTGACAGATCAGTGAAGTGGCAAAGCCGGGATGGGATTTTAGGCCGTTTAACTCCAAAGCCTCATTTTATTTCACCATACCAACCTAACTTTTCAGGCAAAGGCAGGCATGACATTCGTATAGCTCAAAGAAAATGTTTATCAGAGTGAGTCTATGGATAGATAAATTATTGAAAGAAATATGAGCAATTTTCATTATAGCCAGACCCTAACTATTATTTAAATAGAAAAATAATTAATTATACGATATCTACAAAGTATTCTTAGTTTGCCTGTCTCTTGGAAACTTCCCTTCAGTTAGTCCCTCTGCTTCAGCCCTATGTTTTGTAGTAATATCCTAAAGCTATTTATTATGCCAAAGGCCTGAGCTTAAGTGATCAATTCCCCATCTATTACTGATTTTCTGCGACACACTCATAACCGAATCTTGTTATAAGTCACCAGTGACCTGCCACAGTCTCTCCTCCTCAGAGGTTGCCTTTTAATGTTGCTGTTTTGAGATTCCCCCTGACCTTCCAACAAAAATCTCATTGCTGGCACATGACTAATGTCTAGTACAGAGTGACAAGACCACTTAAGATGGCCAGTTTTAGGGCAAAATTATGAACGACATAATAAAAGAGGAAGATGCGCCTTTTCTAACTAACCACTTCCTTTTCTTACCTCATTCTGCCCTGGACTCTGTTTGAACACAGATGTTGCTCCTTTGCCCTGCATTTCTTATTGCCTTGTATCCAAGATGCAACTGTGCCTTTGGAATAAAAATCTTTGACATGTTTTTGAGGGAGCATCTCTCTTGAACAATTAACCTTCTAAATCAGGAGGACTCTTATCCCTTCTGTTTCCATATCACTAGTTTTAAAATCCATTTACAAAAAATGTCACCATAATATAGAACATGGAGCTTTGTGCATAAGCGTGTAAATCATTTTTGTAAATAGCTATTTACTAAGAATGAGCAGCAATTTGTGCTAGGTGGGAGGTAAAGAATGAGATTTCATCATTTAGTGGTGAGATGCACATACTTCTCAATTATCTGTGCTAATGAGGACAGTGATAACAAGGGCAATGGAGTCCATGAAACCCATGATGGAATTTAAATCTGTTCTTTTTGCTGCTGCTTAGTAGTAATGGCAAACATTGTGCTAAAGTGAAATTTTAGATTTTTTGTAGATTTCAGTTACTATGCGATTCCAATTCCCACTTTTTCTCAATGACTAAAAGTTGGCTACTTAAACAGATAAAGGCCTTGTTGGATTTTGAAAATAAAGATACTTTAATCAAACCGTCTGTGAATAAATAATATCTAGACAATGTCCCGTTTTTTCCCTCCATTGAATTAAATAAATGTCGGCATTTGGTGAACAAAGAAAATCATTTACTAAAATTAGCAGGACATTTACTAGAGAAAATTCTGTGATGTTATCTAGAAATAAAATGGGTTGAATTTGTTAAGACTTCCCTAAAACTCTTGTAAAAAAATTATAGCTGCAGGTGGTAAGGTATTGACCAGAAGTTGGCTCTTTTCCTATTTATGTCAAGAATTTTAAATAAAAGACTCACCATCATCCAGATGAAACCTCTCCATACTGCTAACATTGTGTTTTTCATACACAGAAATATGACTTTCTTGGATAGCATAAGTATTTTATTTTTATTTTTTTAATTATTTTTTTCATTAAGTTTATTGGGGTAACATTGGTTAATACAATTATATAATTTTCAGGTGTACATTATCATTTGCTATCTATATATTCTATTGTGTGATTACCACCCAAAGTCCAGTTTCCTTCAGCTATCATATATTCGATTCCCTTTACCCACTTCACCCTCCCCCTCCCCCGCTATATTTGCATAAGTATTTTAAAATAATACTAGGAAAATGCTATAGAAATTAACAATTTAAAATAAGGACAATAAAATAAAAACTAAGACAAAAATGAGCCTCCTCCCCTAGTATCATATCTGCCTTTGGTTCCATTCATACTTAATTTTAACTAAACACATATATTTCAGAGTCAGAACCCCTTTCACTTCTGAATCCAAAGGTTCAAAGAGTTTCACTCATCTGACTTAGGCAGAAGGTAGCCTCAAATGACTTTAGACTTGAGAAACCTTGATGCATTCTTGAAAAACCCCACGTGTTCAAAGGCTCTTGTCCTACCTTCAGTGTGTACCCTCCTGCAGCAGATCCGGAACTAGGAGCTTCCCCCTCATGTGAGCTAACACCTTTTGGAGAACTGTCTTCTGCTAGTTATAGCAAGATTTCTAATTTGCTACTATTTTTGCCAGTCACATCACTAAATTTTCTTCCTCTTCCAAGTCAGAACAGAAAGATGAAGAAAAACAATATAGCCTCCTATCTCTTTTGAGCAGACTAACCCTCTCAGTGTTTTGAATGTTTTTCAGAAAAAAAAAATCTCTTGAATGGCAGAGATATTATATTAGCCTCATTTTGTCCTTTGTTATTTTTCTTTTGGATTTTTCTCACTTTTTTTTTTTTCTTGAATGACTTAATTAACAGTGAATCAGCTTTCTTTCCTGGAACCAGAACTCCTAGAAGTGTTTAATATTCACCTAGATTTATACTCTTTGTTAAAAGGAACTTTTCTTAACACTTCATTTTTATTAACATGTTCCGAGTGTCTGGTGATGCTAGGCAAGCCTATATACATTCTAACACATAGAGATGAGTTGTCCACTATAGTAGCTACTAGTCACATATGTCTTTTAGCATTTGAATTGTGCCTAGTCTGAACTAATATGTTCTGTAAATGTAAAAAACACTGGATTTTGAAGATTTGGAGCCAAAAATATCTCACTAAAAATTGATTCCATTTTGATATAATATTTTTGACATATTAGGTTAAATAAAATATTATTAAAGTTAATTTCACCTATTTAAAAAAATTAATGTGGCTATGAGCAAATGTAAAATTACATATTCAGCTTGGGGTTGTGGCTTGTATTATATTTCTACTGCTCAGCACTGACATAGACAGCTGCCCCAGCACTGTGAGAGCAGCGTGCGGGGTGCTTTGACAGGAACTGCTACTCTGGCCTGGACAAAGGAAGAAGCGTTATATAAGGAAGGTTTCCTTCAGATGTGTCTCAGAGGACAAGGAGGAATTACTCAAGTTGGGGAATGGGGCAGTTATGTTCCAAGCTGGGGAAGCAACGAGCAGAAAGACAAGGTCGAAGGTGGCTGGAACTTAGGGCATGCTTTGGAGACTAGAAGATGATGACTATAATGAGGATAATTTTAGAGTAATATATCAATCCAAAATATGTGTCCCATAAGTAGTGTGTTCATATCAGAGTTTCTTCTGTAGTGTAGAATTAATGATACAAAAGAGGGAGCAGAAACTTGCTTTCATATTACCTCAGAATTTGCCAATTCTGAGAATTGTAGGGGGAAAATCCCCAGCAATAAAGGGAGCTCAAGCTCACAGTACCCTGCTTTCCTTCACTTATGGGGATGCTTAAATTACTTCCAAACATATGAGGGAAACTGAGAGTTTGGGAGTTGGAGAGACCAATGGCATGCTTCCTCAACAGTAGCTCCTACAGTTCTCCAGCACCTCAAGAATGCAGTAGACTGGGATTTTGACAAGGAACAGTGGGAAAGATAAGCCTGAGGTGGTGAAGGGCCAGGGGCCCAACAAGACCTGGAGTAGGGCTTAAGATCCCAGAGATTTGCATGGGGCAAGCAGCCAGGACCATGGACTAGCAATGGGTACACATGTTCCCTGTCAGTGATTCCCTATGAATATGGGACCAGCCACCTTGCTGGCCACCAGTCCTGTAAGCAGACCTGACTAGTCATTATCCTGCAGGGACCAGTAAAGATTCAGTTACTACCCTCCCCTTTGCTCTCCTTCCCCACCACCATTCATATGCTTTCGTGCCATGTTGAACAGGAACAGGCAAAAAAGTAGGGAGTAACAAAAACCTAAAAGCAAGCATTTATCCTAAAGGGTTTGCTTTGTGGTACCATGAACTGGCACATTACAATGTGTCCCTAGAGCCAACTGTCCAGCAGCTTACGTAGATTAAATATAAGAAAGAAAGGAGGTACTATGTTTATTTGAACATCTGAATATAGCTCAAGGCTGCCACACAAAGCAGAAGTTAGAGAGAATAGCTTCTCTGAAATTACTTTTTAATTAGAGAATAAAGAAAAGGTGCTAAATACATATATATTAACATATATATTATATAGTTAGATGTATTGTATGAAGAAAGAAAACTAAACCACATGGAAGAGAAAATATTTAGCAGGACTAAAATTATGAATGAAGAGTAAATTTATGGAGCATAAGTAGCATATTTAATTGTATATTAAATTGATTTTTATTTCCTCAGAATTTGTGTTAAATCTGAAAAAATATTCACCTTTACACAATATGTAGTGGGGTAGGGGAGGGGAATAGAGAGGAGGGAGAGGGATGATTTCTCTGTCTCCAGATTTATGTATGTTTTTAGTTTCTGCTCCTCTAAAATTTGAGGTAACAAAGGAAAATGTCTTCAGGAAATAGTGGGACTAGGATGTCCAGAGGAGTATAATGGGCACATCCTGATAGCTTCCCACTTCACAGCAGTTTGAATGATCTTTTCCAGGGCCATAGGGAACTGTGCCTGGAAGTGGATGTGCTGTCGTGATTTGGAGTACCTGTGAGTGAGGCCTGCCTTCCTATCGGTCTGCTCTGACTTTGATTCAGAAAGCTACCTCAGTATTCTTCCAGCAGTTCCTCTTTACCTCAGTTCATTCAAACTGGCTTTCAGTTAGCCACAACCATAGATGTCCTGACTAATGCTTGATGTACTTAATAACCAAAATGGATACATTTTTAAGTAGTTTGGAAGCATAGATTTCCACATAAGCAGTGCAATTGACAGGTACGTGGTGGTCAACAGTGTTTCAGACAGTGTTATTATTTGTGCATTATCCTCAAACTTCATCCTCAAAAGATTAATAACCTAGATCAAGTTACTGAATCACTGTGAACACAATAAAATATTTTAGTTTTGTTATTCAAATTTTATACTCCAAGACTGCTAACAAACTTGGATGATAGAAATCAGTGAGATTTTATTTTGCTTAATTGTCTTCTCTAATATCTTTATTATATATAGCAACATCTCAACCTCAGTTTCTGCTTCTCCTTTTCTTTGTTCCTTTATATGCAGAAGGCAAGGGTAGAGATTGAGGGGTCATAAATAGATGTCTCTGATTAAAATGTTTTGAAAAGAAATCTCAGGTGTGGTCCAGTTTAGGTAATCACATAGCACATCCCCTCTGGAAACTTGTCACTGGTTTGATATATAAGAATTCTAAGCTAGAGCAGTGTAAAGAATATAAATATTTTAAAACAGTTTTGTTTTTTATGTCAGTACTCTGCTCAGGGATCTACAGCAGCCTTTCATTTGTGCTGCTCTTCATTTAGTCATTAAAAAAACTATGTTACAGATACGTGCATGTCTACCAAGGGGAAGATCAGGATAAATGTTGGATGCAAATAAACAGACTGTTGTGGGACCTATCAACTCCTCTCAATCCTTTTTTCATGTGTACAGTCTTCCATATTCCTCTGTCTTATGTGCATTATCCTATTGGGATAATCCAGGACTTATTTTTCTACCATTTATTTCAGTTAGTACCATCAACTCATCAGTTCTTGATTTTCAACAAGGATAATTTAATACATTTCAGTTTCTAGATAGAGTGTTAATATCAGAATAAAATGAGTTTTTAGAAAGATCACCCTGTCCCTTCTTGCCAGATAGCTATAATGATATACTATTTGGGTTCCCAAATTACTTAACATTGCCCATAACAAAATCCTAGATCTTATAATCTTGCTTTTTAGTGATTGTGTGACACTGATTCAAATGTTTGAAAATAGTGCTGAAAAATTAATAGTCACAGCAAGCTCTTGTGATCAAAATGTTCTAACATCTTCCGAGATTTAACTGAGTAATCAAACATGTAACAAATTGTTATTTAGGCAGTGCATTCAGGAGAATCGTGCATTTTTAGCAGAGTTGGTCTTGGGAACCGTATGTTTTCAGGTCAATAAAACATCTTAGTGTTCACAGCAAGTGTTTCACTGCAGTTTTCTGCCTAAATATTCAGAGGTAACAGAAATTCATTTTTATAAAGGGTTAATTTAGGAATGCCGGCTTTGTAAACCTTCTCATCTCTACTCTTTTGAAAGACAAAGGACTGTTTTAAACTGCTGGCCACACTCATACTAAGGTATTAGGACATACAATTAAATTAACACTTATTGTTAAAAGTTTGCCAGAGAACAATCAACAGTAAATGAGATTTTCAAGAAATGGAATATACAAAGTTATGATCTTCAACTATTTTTCAAAGCTTTGATGTAAACCTCAAATGACTAAAAGGGAAAATGGACAAGTTCTGACCACGTGTCAATTACGCCATCACTATACTAAATATTGTAAAAGTGGTACATTAAAGTAACAGAATTTGGTGTGCTCCTGAGTTGAAATTTGAAAATGAAGAGTTTCACATTTTCGTTTGGAGATATAACTAATCTACCTTCTAACCTAACTAGAATAGGAGATTTAGAAAGGATAAATGTGAAATGTGACTCATAAAAACCACTAGCCAAGAAAGAAATAGTTAATTCATTGAAAATCCATTTCAATCTGATTATTTACTATGTGTATGTAATACCAAGTGGTGGACGGTTACTGTAATTTCTGCTCTTCAACACATTGTGGGAATAGTATGAATGCATATTTATCCATTTAAATTTTTTAATTAATAAAGGCACATTGTTTTAATTCTATAAGAATAGAAAATTTGTGTTGCAACAAAAACAAAGTCCAAGGTCCAAGGTAGTGAGAAGACTATTCAGTTTAAAATGTTGCCCCCATTTATTTCCTAAAACCCTGAAGACAGTGCATGGGAAACTTTCTAATAAAGTTTCTAAAACTACACTGTTGTTATATTTAATGACATTGATACTCAGCCATTCATTCAGTAAACTTATCTATAGAGCCTGGTATGCGTACACTGCATTAGATAGTTGGGAGTGATATAAAAATGAACACGATATGGTGCCTGTTCTCAAAGAGTTCACAGCATAAAAGGGGCTGTAAGTAAAGGAAAAAAAAATAACAATACACTATTGTGGTTTTGTTTTACCATTGTGTCCGTAGAACCCAGCCCAGTGTTTGGGATTCAGTAAATACTTGTGCAACAAAATTTATGCAATAGAAGAGAGCTGCCCAAAATATAGTGGTGGTCAAAGTGCATGGAATATTTGAATAAGGGTTAAAGAGTTGGTATTGAAAGATGGGTCAAAGTTTGCCAAGATTTAAAGGAAAAAGGACATTTTAGAAACAACAGAATTACAGTGGTACAAACTTACACAGTAATGTTTGTTTACTTGGGGAAGGAATGGAGATGGTTTTATGATACTGGGCTTAGACTATATGAGTGGGAATAGTCATAGATGCTGCTGGTAAAATATGGTAAATCTAGACTGTTTGTGTCGTGTTTGGCTCCATTGAAGGAACTTAGGCACTACAGTTTGGAGTGTGATCTGTAGCCGGCACTAAAGATGAGAATGATATAAGCAGATTTGTGAACTTTGGAAGTACTATGGATATGAGCTGGAGGTAGAAGGTTGGAGTCAGGAAGAAGGATGGAGAATTTTTCAGGAGATTAGAGGAATATACTAAAGCAGTGACATGGTAAAGTTGGGGGAAGAAATGGACAGTTTCGAGGGACATGACTCAGTGACTGATTATACGTGGGGTGCAGGAAAGACTATACACCTGTGGTTTTTCTAGGGTCAATTTCTATCTCTGCTACTCTTTGGAATAATTTTTCATATAACATAGGTCCCTTCATGCATCCTTGAGCATAACTACATAAAATAAATTGGATTAAGTGGAATGTACTTTGCAATTCAACTTTATATTTGTTGGTGTTAAAAAATGAATTTAACAGAGCGCTTTCAACTAAGGACTGATGAGTCATAAATCATCAAGCAATAACCTTAGGATTTCTCACCATTCTTTAGCACCTGCCAGAATCCAGGCTAATAATCAAAGCTTTTTAGGGTTAAAGACGATAACAACCCTATAATTTATATACTATAAACATTACCTCATAACATAATTGTATTGTAATCTTCAAGGGCAGTGGTCACACATTTTTCCTTTTCTTTGGGGTAGCTAGCACCTCTGTAATTTAGCACTTAGTAGGGGTTCAACAAATATTTGTTGAATGTGTGCATATTAATTGTATCTTTGACAATAGATAGCTAAAGATTTTTAAAATGACCTTCTTTTAACCAGTCTACTAAATTAAATGATGGTCTTAATTTATTCTTAAAGCATGCTGACTGCTGTCAAAGCCCTGTGAGTGCTATAGTTAGTAGACTACTATCTAGTTTACCCACTCATGTAAGACTCTTACTAAAAGTTACTTCAGCTTGGTCCTAAACATGGTAATGTCATTTGAACTGGTTTTACTGAACTCCTATGGTGATTTTGAAAATTAATTAAATTATACTAAAAATATGAATATAAAATGAAAGGGAAATGATTTCTTTGAATACTATGTCAGATGCTTTTGAAAGACTCAGTAGATGTAAGTTTCACAAAATTACTATTCAGATAGATGTAAAGAAAACATATGTAAAATGAATAGTAAAATCTAGATTTACTTTAAAATCTGTTCTTTGTTAGTGTTTTTATGTTCTTGCTCCACTTTAAAGAAGACTAGAAATCATAGAGTTCTATGATTCATTATGGATGAATTTATTGGTGAAAGAACAGGGAAATCCAATCAGTAGTATTATATTTATTAAAAATGGTCTTGGCTGTATATCAAAATAATGGCAAAAAAATGTACATTTATTTATTCTTAGATTAAATAAAATATCTGTGGAAAATATGCATCATTTAAAAAAAATTCCTTGCTTTAGGCCAATTTTATTTTTTAACAGTCCATCAACTGATAGTTTCAATGAGTTGGAAAAGAGAGCTTTACTATTTTTCTTGAGAGCAGCATATATTAAGGGAGTCTACATCAGCACTTTAACAGAGCCATGGACCTTCCTTAGTAACTGTCCGAGCACACCTTTGGGTCTAGCCTTTACCACCGTAGCCCTGGATAGAGAGCTTAACTTTCTCATGAGGCCATTTCATTATATGGTTGCAGCTCTCTTCGCATAATAAACCATTCCTATAGGAGAAAGAAAACATGAAGGAGGCATGTTGAGGATATCTGAGAATATCGTCAAGCAGTAGTGATTTGGAAACATAGTCGTCACCTAGGTTCATGCCATTGTTCAGTAATGTTATGCATTGATGAACAGCTGCATTCCATTGAACACTAGAATATTTCTCATCTTGCTTTTAAGAAATGGTCAGAACTGTATTTTTGAGATACTGATCTGACTTTTAAATAGGATGTTACTTGCCAGGAAAAGATTCTTTGGACATGCAGAGCTGCACTCTGTATTATGAGATTGTGGCAGACCTTAGTAGTAGCTCAGATAGACCTAAATAGTAGCTCAGATAGACCTATGTCATTCCCATAATTAGGTTATCTATGTGTCTATGTGTCTATGTATCTGTCTATCCATCCACATACACAGATAGCTTTGTCTTGTTAGCATGCACTAGAGAGACTCTTCTCATGACTTTGAAGAGACAGCTTCTATGATAGGAACTGCCAGTGGAGAGGGTCTGCTATAGACTGACTGTATCCTCTCAAATCCATACATTGAAATCCTAACCCCCAAGGTGGTAGTGTTAGGAGATGGAGCCTTTGGGAAGTAATTAGATGGGATTAGTACCTTTATAAAAGAGATCCCAGATAGATCCCTTTCCTCTTCTATCATGTGAGGCAAAAGATGGTGGCTACCTATGAAAAAGGAAGCAGACTCTCACCAGATACCAAATCTGCTGGTGCCTTGATCTTGGACTTCCCAACCTCCAGAACTGTGAGAAATACATTTCTGTTGTTTATAAGCCATCCAGTTTATAGCATTTTGTTATAGCAGCCAGAACAGTTGAGATGAGTGACATGGCTGAAAAACACGCATAGTCTGCAAAAGCCGAGGGCCTCAGTCCTATAGAAGAAAGGAACTGAATTCTGTTAACAACCATATGAGACTGGAAGAGACCCTAAGTTCTAGATAATAATGCAGCCTGGCAGACACCTTGACTGCAGCCCTGTGAGACCCTGAGTAGAGGAATCAGTTGAGTCATGCCCAGACACCTGACACACAGAATCTATGAGATAAAATGTGTTATTTTAAGCCACTGATTTGTGGTAATTTGTTACCCAGCAATAGAAAATTAATACAACAGGACCAGTAAGCCTGTTGTTGTTGTTGTTGTTGTTGTCCTTGTTGTTTTGGTTTATTTTTGCCTTTTTTCTTTCTATAAAGTGACTTAGGATGAACGGATAGAAATTATTTTAGTTTGTCGAATTTAAAAAGTTTCCAAGGTTCTGTCTTTCCAAAATACCTGTTAATGTTAACTTTCCATTCCAGTTTTCTCTATATTTTTCTATAAAAGATATTTCTGAGTGTCTTCTGTTTCTTAGTTGTCCGGTAGGTTTTCCTCCTCATTTGTTCCTATTTATTTATACATACATGTTTTGATTATTTTTTTAAGGAATTAAAGAAATCAAATACATTTTTAGGCAAATAAAAATGTGTGTTCTCACTGGATTTGTTAGATTGAGAGAGAAAGCTTTGTAGATGTTTTAGAAAAAGAGAAGATATCACTGTCATGAGGGACCACATTCTGTTGGTTTTTTTGGAAGCATATCCAGTACCCTTTTGGTTACTTTAATTTCTCCCCCCTTATCTTTCTTTCTTTTTTTTTTCCTCATCCCCAGTCCACCACATTTCATTTCATCACTCAGAGGTAGTTTGCAGATCCATCCTAAACAGGTGATAGAGAGGATATTTTCTAATAGAAATATAAAGTACAAAGTGAAAGTTCTTATTGATTGCTCATACCAGCAGATGTGCTGTCCTTCTCTTCAGGATGTTTCAGAACCTTGGGAGATGGAGGAAGATGCAGGAAGACACTTTTACTTAAGGATTCTGTTGGCTGCAATGTAACAACCTTTAGTCTTGCGGTAGAGTTACCACTGATCTTGTGAAAATCTTCAGATGGAATAAATGGATGATATCTTGTCCTTACTGCTCTCTGGACATACGACCTGAATTTGAGGCATTATTTTATGTTTTTATTTTTCTTCTGGAAAAGCAACACAATACTGGTTATTAATTTGATTATGAATGAAATATATTTTCATGTATGTGGATTTGCCCACAAGGCCTTGTTTACTGTTAATAAGAGTGTAAAAGATCGACTCTGTGCCTTGAATTGCAAGGTTTTACTTTCCAGTTGCCTCAGAAAGAGCCAAGGAGAGCTCTTATGTCATTGTCATGCCAACCAAAAGTAAAATGATTTTTACTTAATGATGAGAAATAATTCCCAGCTCTACCCAGCTGGAAAGGAATGAAAAAATGGTTCATCCATTTTCAATCATCAGGTTCTTTGCATGTCAATAATAAAAACAGATCTTTTAAATAACAACAATTACAGAAAAGTAGAGTAACTTTTGGTTTCTATGTAGAGAACCAATGAAAAATTATCTCTCGGACCAAACAAAGGAAGTGAATAAAGCGATTTAAAACAAGATGTGGTGGGAGATTCTTCTGTCTACGTAAATAAAGAGCATGTGTCATAGAAAGACACACATTAGGCACCTAATTAACCTTTAAATAGTATTTTGAAGAACAGTTTTGCCACCCCAAGAATTGTGGAAAGATTAAAAAAGATATATGTTAACTCTTTAATGGTTTAAAGAGTTTATGTCATCTAAGTGGCTGACAAATTGCTGTGTAACTTGAGCTGAAGAACTGGCATGTAGGAATAGGCTGTCAGTCAAGCAGATGTCATCTTTGCAAAAGCCTGGAACAGGTCTTTTTTTTATTATTGAAGAGCATTGTCATGTTGGCAGATTCAGGGACAGAGTCTGAAATAAAAAAATATTCATGCAAGTAGAAGTAGCTCAGTACCCAGATCCGCTTAATGCTTTTCCTCCCGAGGCTGAAGGCCTTCTAGGTCATTTCTGGTCATTAGATGCAATTAAAAATTAGGAACAGAAAATTGATCGTCACTCATCACAAAATGCATCCACATTAGGTGTCACATGGATGTTAAACTTACTAATAATTCAAAACTTGGTGTAGACATATTTCCTTGAAACCCAACAGTTTGGAGAAAAAAGAATATATCCAGGTTACCCCAGTGGAGAAAACAAATTACCTTTTGCCTTTCTGACATCTCATTCTCCTTCAGTGCACCTGGCCAATCTCCATCTGGCAGTACTCTCAATCACCTAGATGGAAAAGGAGTTTAGATGGCCCCTCCAAAAACTGATGAGGTTCAGCCTCACCACTGGTCTAATAGAATGTGCTCTATAGTAGAACAGTCTACATTATATGCATCTGTCTTTCAGGGACCAATAGTCTGCATGTATTCTTGTTTTGCATCATAAAGCAAAGAAATATTTTCTTGACTGTTTCCACATTTACTTACCCATAATATTATCAGTAGATTGCTTTTATCATTATGTCTAGTCTCATGAATAATACTTTGGGGCTATAACTTGCCTAATACGGCACTTAAGCAGGATTTTTAAAATCTAATATTATATATGTACCAGAAATAATACTTCTTTTAATGATGTGAGTGTTTATTTTACTTCCAAGATGTTCAGTGTTTTAAAATCAAGATAATATGGAAGAGTAGTAATATGACGGATACCGCTTTGTGTATGCACAAAATAATAAAGTAAATTAGTTAGCTTATTTTTCTGCATAAAATGTCTTGCACTTGGTTATTAAAACTTGTTTAGAACTGTTGATTCAAATTTATCAAAGGGGAACAGAATACTTGAAACTCTGAAAATATCTCTATTTCTATTCTGTCCACTGACCAGAATAGTTGAAGAACGTAAAATCTGAAGCAATCCAGCACTAAACAGAAATCTCTAGAGAATAACCATAATAATTTTCATTTACATTATAGTCTCTGTGCACGTTAAGAAGGAAGTATCAGAAGTTAAGAGTCTATTTCTATTTGAATAATTTTAATACATTACCAGAGTTTAATTTTCTGTAATGTCCCTAAGAATGTAAGCAGAAACTTTATACTCCCTAGTCTCTTGTGTTCAAAAATTTCTAAATCAGACTTGCAAATCACTTTCTCATCATATCAGTGGAGCTGCCAGATAAGAAGTCTTGTAAGAAAAGGAACAACCAGAGTGCATTCATTAATGTCATTGTACTCTAATTGGAGAAGTGACTTCTTTTGTATCCTAAAATGGAAAGCTTGTGACTGGGTCCAATACATGTAGCTCCTGGCTGAATGGTAGAGCCGTACTTACCCATTAAAGAATACCTAGACAGAAAATACTATAAAATATGGAACCTACTCTTTGAAGTTTACTTTAAGATGGCGATTACATTTGAGATGCACTTTATTGCCTGTCGCTTTAAAAGTTATTAGGAAGAGCTTCTCCAAAGGGCAGTTTCTTTTTCTCAGCTTACAGTTTCGCATGTAGCATGCTTGGTTGTGAAGACATGATGAGTCATTAATATGTCTTTATGGGTCTTAAATACACAGGCCAAATTCATATTGGTCTCTGCAGAAATAGCTCTTCTGGCATCATGCTTGTTCCAGTGGGAGCAATTATATTCCCTCACCTCTGCAGCTGGAAGGATGTGCTAATTCTGGAACCTCATCAAGATCAAAATAAACAATATTTGCCTCAAGCCAGGGGTGTGTTTTGAAGGGAATGAAGGCAGACCTCGAAGGCATATATTTATCAGATCTGTAAACTGTTTTATTTCATAGCTTGAAATATGAAAGTTAGACCATTCTGTTATTTTAATTTATATATTTTTGAGCTTCAATTTTCTTATCTGGAAAGTGGGATTATAATTTTTACTTGGCATTAGTGTCATAAGGATAGAATGGGGTGACAGATGTAAATACACTTTGTGAACTACATAAAGTACAGTAGAAGTGGAATTTATTTTTATAAGAAATTCTTTTTCATATCTCCTGCTGCTTCGTAATGGAGTAGGCTATCTTGCTAGCTACTGAGCTTCTTATATATGGGTAAATTAAAGCGGAGATTGTCAGAGACATTATTTAATGACAGATACAGTGGAAGGTACGATTGGCAAGATGATTATTTAGTATCTACCAACTATAAACCTTGATGACCCTTTGATTTCATTTACAATTTAACTGTAAAGTGTTTTTGAAGGAAGTGGTGATGAATTTGCCAAATATGCATATCGAGGAGTATACATAAAAATGGTATTTTAAAAATTGTACAGATGTGATAAAGACATTTGATTTGTGTACTATTAAGAGATGAACTGTGACAGATAACTCTTTTAAGGTCACATGTAGCCAATATATACGTGTCTTTTAGAAATTGTTACCTATTCAGGGAGACCTGGGGACCTCAATAAATCAATCTGAAATCTCAAAGGCAAAATGAAGTCTATTACCTCATTTAATTATGTTATTTTCTTCATAAAAAACAGATTCATTAAATACCCTAAAAAGGCACAAGTGAATATTCAATGCTTAGCCTAGAATACATGCTGAAGGCACTAACCCTAATTTTTGTCCTTAGTTTGATAAAATATTTCCCAGGGCTTGGATGTAATGCCAAATCAATGTAATACTCCTTTGCCCTGTTTTTCTTCTATAGTTGGTAACATCCATCAGATAATGACCTGTCAACCTAACCTGACTTACTATGCAGAATAATCAAAGTAGGTGAATACCATCCTTTAGGAGAATCATATTTTCTGCTTCTCAGTTTAATGTATGTATGTCATAGGAACTCCCTGCAAAATTGTGCCTAGGGGCCTTAGGATCCAAGTCAAAGCAATTCATAAAATGGATGCATTATAAATCTAGCTGTGGAAGATTGATGTTAAGGGTCCTTAAATGCTTGCTAAGTCCATTCACAAGCAGGGATGGTACAGTTATCTCCTTTTTAGTAGCCTGCCGTTTTATTGCTCTTTAAAGAAATCATTAAAGATATTTGAAGTTGTCAGAATCAGAGCTTGAGTTTTGGAGGAATTCCAGGAAGGAAATGCCTTGTATAGAAATGCTCCCAAGACTATTTAGGTATAGCAAAAGTCTATCCAGAAAAATAGATTAATTCAGGTTTTCGAAAACCACAGTCACATAGGTTTAACTAATTCATTCATTTATTCACTCATGTATATGTTTACTGTGTCTTATATGCATCAAGTATAATTCTAGGTGCTTGGTTCTTAAGAGGAAACAAGACACATTGCCTTTTTTTTATGAAGCTTATGGTATAATCAATTTATATCCTGTGGGAAAAGATGGTGACTGTCTAAGTTATCTCATGTCATTGACAGCACATTAGCATGTTGCACTTTGATGCTTATCAGCATTGTTAAAATGCACCTCCTAAAATGGAGAGTGGCATCTTGTTGAAAAAAAAGTCACCAAAGAGCAAATACTGGTAGTGAGAGAATTGCAAAATGACAATGTAGATTAATTCAGAGAATTCAAGAAGTTCACACATACCCTGACTGCAGTAGGTCAGATTATTGCAAGGAGAAATACTTTAAGATTACTGTTAATGTATTTATTTATTGATAACAAACCACACTTTATTCCAATTCAGAGGGGAACAATATATTGTCAGAATAATGGGGAATCCAGACCTCAAGGAAACTAGAGAGTGTTGATGTTGGTGCCTTTCCATTTTCACTTCCAGAATCCTCATGCCACCCTATTGCTGTCTGTCTCTTCAGGATCCTTGGGCAAACCAAATGGATAATTGGTTGAGATTGTCCTAATGAAAACACATTGAACTAGGCTTTGTTGAGAAAGAAAATAAAGGTGCACTAGACAGCCCCTTACTCTTGAGATGCATATATTTTACCTCTTCGGATAAGAGCAACTATCAGGTTAAATGCTGATAAAATATTGAAGTAGCATTTTATGATTATAGGTGCTTTTTCACAGGATATGCTGATGAATTGCCAGATAAATTGCCCAGCCAGGCCTTTGGCCCATTTTATTCGGCACAGGAGGATGAATTCAGTCATCCTTGTTGCTCAAGAGGGTTCCTCTTCATGAGTTAAAATAGCTGAGATTTCTCTATACGCATTAAGAATTGGGTTTCCAGCTAACAAAGCTCAGGGAAGGAGACGAATGTTAATTATTTCTCCATTTCTGCTTTACAGTGAAGCTCTTTACAAAGCAAACATGCCTCTTTGGTGAAAACTCTTTCCCACAGTTTGACAATTCATCACCCATCTCTGAGTGCCTCTCTCCTTTTTGCTTTTAAGCTCAATGTTCAGACATTTATCTTCAGAGAGGTGAACAGAGAGAACATCTTTAAATATGGCATCGATATGTCCTGACCCAGATGAAAGCCTCTTAAGTCAGTTTTCCTCAATACCGTTACTACACATTAACTCTGAACAGGATTATCTACCGGCCTGCCAGTCAAGATGTTCAGGGAAAAGGGGAAAAAAAAAGAGCTAAGAGCTTTTTTTGCTCATCAGTCTGCCCTGGGACCAGTGAGATAAAAATGTGTTCTGACCTCACTTTATTCACGTGGCTACAAATTACAGTACCACTGTATCTGCTGCAGGAGAAAAGTTGATCAGAAACATACATAAATGTCTCCTTCATAATATACATGAATTTATAGAAAGTTGGAAACTTAGTCTTTCTTTGCATATGTAATTCATAGCATATTTTTAATCAACAGTTTAAATAAAGAAGAAATTTAGCGGTTGAGCTCTGAAGAAGCGATACTTTAGATTGGATTGGTTTGTAGTTAATGAAATAATTAGCACCATTTCAATGTGATTAATTTACAGCTGTATATTAAGTGCTCAATTAGTTTAAGAAATTTGAGCTCCCCAAGTGCTGACTGAAGAAGGGAAATGACTCAGCAGTGGCAAAGTGCGATTGAAATTGAAGTCTTCCAAGTCATTGGAGTTAGCTGTTGCCATATGTTCACCTCACTACACAGACCCTAGGGAACGACTTCCGGGGGGAGCTACGTAAGCAAACCTCAGGATGTCAGAGGGGTTCGTTGCATAGTAACTGAGTTGTGGAGCGGGAGAGCAGGTGAGAAAGAGCTTTTCACAATATGATTCATGAATATTCTATAGACAGACAAAAAAGACAAGATGTTTAGGAGCTTTAGAGTTACAGGTTATGGGGATAAAATATCATCGTAATTTCTAAAGCCCTCAGGTTTGTCTTACATAATTGAAATAAAAATACCTCTTTCACAGTCACAGAACACTACATCTTTCCTTCATATATTCGATGATTCTGTTTTACTTTTTGCTGAATAGACTTTCTGACCACTGTAACACTGTAAATACATACTTTGTTTATTTTTAAAGTACTCAAGTACAGTTTTGAGCTTCTCCAATTATATCTCATTCAAAAATTTACAAGTTTGACATTTTTGAAGTATAATCTCCTAGAGAACAAGAATACATTTTCAACTCAACTACGTACAGTACCTGTAAGAAATTGGGAAATAGTTGAGTTTACCATTCCTACAAGGTTATTCGGTAGCCTGACAGTTTCATGAATGCCAGCAGAAGGAAGGAGACTCCTGGGTCAGAGATAAAGGACTTTAATACTAAAAGCAATATTAGTACCTCAAATATTGGATTTTATGGTGTCTCCCCCAAACCCCAGTTGCCACAGGGCAGTGCAAAGAGTCTTCTAAGACTCTTCATTTTACAAACATAGTTGAAAAAATTGCCTGGAACAGTAGCAGTGGATGCCTTTCTGTTCATGAGATGTGTAGAAATATGAGAGACTTTCAGAGAATTGTCTCTCAGCAGTACTCAGCATAATGTCTTGTGGAGGAACTGACACTAGTCTTTTTATTTATTTATTTATTTATTGATGTTAGGCGAGGCAACCTTTGGTTGACCTCACAGATTGCAAGGACCTTGTCAGTTTACAATCCCTTTTTATTTATTTTATTATTTTTTATTTTTCATGCTTACAGCATGTGGTCTTCCTAGGTGGTCTCCCATCTAAGTACTAACCAAGCCCGACCCTGCTTAGCTTCTGAGATCAGACGGGATTGAGCTTGTTCAGGGTAGCATGGCTGTAGACGAGACTAGTCTTTAAAAGAAGCAAAGACTGAGGAGAACCTGATCTCTGTCTTCATCCAACCAAATGGAAAGAGTTTCATCTATGTTCTTTGGAGCTCCTTAGGTAAAACAAGGATAAATGAGTGGAAAGTAACTGAAGTTGAGTTTGAAATCACTTATTTTGACTTGCACACTAATATATTGTCATTCTTAAAAATTCAATTAATATAGAAGTGAAAGCTCTCTCCCATCCTACCTCCCCAGGGGTAACTACTGTTACATTTTGATTAAAAGAAAGAACTAATGATTAAAGCTGTCCAATGATGTAATCGACTTTTCTAGGGAGTGTTTTCCTACCATAGGCAAACTGAACCACAAATTTTCAAGGTTATTATAGTAGACAAGATGCCCTTTACACTCCTTCCAACATTTAAACTCCACAACTTGGTAAATTTAAGGTTCTATGCCATTACTCAGTTTATGAATTACTTCCATTATTATTTTAAGGAAAAAATTTATAAGAGTGTAATACATACCAGCTTAGCTATAAGCAAGCAACCACTATTTCTAGTGGTGCTGAAACATCTAGGCAATGGAAAAGTCTGTCATGGAAAGATTTCAATATCCTTTACTCATTAACTTTCTTATATCAGAGTAGAGACCACTTGTCTAATGGTAAAGAGAAATTAGAACCCTTTCTCAGCTCGTTCTAGCATGTAGATGGAATATGACATTTCCACTTTCGTTAATGTTCCACACTTGACAAAGATTGGTGGCTAGTGTCATGAAACAGAGGGCATTATCATATTCTCTTCTCTGAAAGGAAATTGTGTATTGATTCTTTTTATATGGCACTTTTCCCAGGAAGGAGAATGGAAGATTTTGAATATAAGCTGTGGTTGCTCATGAGCGTAAGGAACGCCAGATAAGCAATATAGGAATGAATTTGTTAAATACCAGTTTTCCAAAATTAGTTAAAGCTGTGGAGTTTTCTGGCAAAGTTAAAATGCTAGCTGAAACTGACTGGAAATTACTGTATATGAAAAGGGGCCCCATCTTATTTTGAAGAATGGTACATTTTCCCAAGACTTAGAATCACTGTGGAGAGGTGGGAATATAAGGGATGGAGCTAGACAGCTAAGTAAGACTGCAGGTGAGTGGAGGAGGTGTTGGCAGTGCTGGACGATGAGTCTGATGCATGGAAATCACACATAAACATTTGGTGAATGTTGTTAGAGTGAGTGGAGCCAGGGAAGCGTTTCATCTTGTCTGTGGGCTTCACCTTCCTCTCATTGATGAATGGAAAACTAAGGAATTTGCTGCACCCTGCTATTGGCTTAGTAAAGTTTTGGATTTTGACATTGTATCTCAGTCTGTGAAATTGAATATATCTGGTACTAAAACAGTACCAAATCACAACATAATGTGACCTCAATAATTTGGGAGGCATAGCTTAAGGATTCTTCTTATGCTCCTATTTTTAATTTGATCTTTAGAATGCTGTTTTGGGGTTTGAGTATTTTGATTCAATTTTGAAAGAGGGTCATGCTTGTAACTGGTCTGAACATAAACTTATTGGCACCAACTCCAGGAATTTCTGTGGAGTAAGTTGGATGTAACTATTTCTAATACCTTGTCCTCAATGCTGTGGAGTGACCACTCGAACCATATGCTTTGTTTAATCATATCTGAGATACTTGTATTCTCTCTCTATAGATAGATAGACAAATAGATAGGTATAGATTATCTGTGAGGACGATTTAACTATATATCTATAGGTAAATCTATAGATATATCTATCTATATATATGTATCTATATCCCTGTATATATTTATATATATATATATACATACTCCATATATATAATTTTTTTCATTTCTTCCCACTATTTTTTTTACATCCTGAGATAAAAAGCACTTGTCTCCGGCAGATGCATTCAGGATTTACTCATGAACCCACGTTAACACATAATCTAGAAAGGCAGACAGAGACGATGTAAATATGAATCCCTTTTGAGTCTAATCTTGATTTCCTTTAGCCCCCAGTCCTGTGCTGCAAACTCCACACTAGTCAGTGTTTCTTTCCTTTGCTGCTTTCACAGTGGAAGTAGACTCTCAGTGTGTTGACATTGGTGCCTGATATCCTGGTAGTGAGCTGTATTTTCCTCAAATTGTTCCATAATATAATGAAGGAAATTAAAAAAAAAATTAAAGCTTGGTGATTTAGTTTAAATAATTCAAAGGGAAGTGGTTTGGACAATACAAAAGTTAAACAGGATACAGGAGAATTATATTTACCTGAAAAGTTCAATGCCTGTCTCGATTTATTTATTTTTTTTCAGTGTAGGTTCTTGATAATATCCTGAAAGCTCTATGAAATCTTGTTCGAGTTGAATTTGGAGCATACATGTGCTAAATTCAGCTTTTTAATGGGTGTTATGGGTAATTTCTTTGAATTTTTTATTCGTGTAATAAATAAATATACACACACACATACACACACTCCTATTCAGAATGTGTGTGCGTATGTATGTGTGTGTGTGTGTATGCATATATGTCTATGTATATACACACACACAACCCAGCTTAAATAGAAAATACCATTCTGGAATGATTACATCTGAGTAAATTGACACGAAAATGTGGTGAGTCAAACATGACTGCTATAAAATTCTGCTCTAGTAATTTTAGTTGATTTTTGTTGCAGAAGCCTAAGGAATCGGTCTGTCAACACAAAGCTGGTCAGTAGTCTCCACTGTTTCCTGGTTGTCCTCCCACCATCCTCACAGAGGTTTGGCCAGTCTCTGTTTTAGTCTCCTGGGTTGACTCTTGCTTTTGTCTAGCTTGCTGTGCTTCACATTCGTATAAACACGTTCCATGATGTCAGAGATTTAGAGCCTGTGCCTTGCCACGTGTATGGACTGGTTAATAGTGTTCTGTAATATTTATTGAGCACCCATAACGTGCTAAGTGCTGTAATACTGCCTGTGTAATGGGGTCCAGCTGTGAGCACAGTACAACATGGCAAGTTGATAGACTGAATTTTTTTCCCCAGCTTTAATTTCTCAGGTCGAGATGGAAATATTGGCCCATTTTTCTTCTCTGTGTGGAGCATTTAACTTTATTCTATATTGTGTTCCCTACATCGCTACTGACAATATGAAGATAATATCACTTGGTGCTTGAAGCTAAAAATCCTTATTTGTTCTGATATTATATAATTTATGTTTGTAATTTCAGGCAGGTACAAATTTCTCAGAGTATATGGTGTTTCATGGGAGACCATTCAGCAAATTCGTCTCAGCTTCTTTAAAACTAGAACTTAAAAAACTCAGATGATTACATTTGGCTCAATAACCACTGACAGTAATGACACCTCTAAGTAGTTAATGGAGGCATGTAATATCCTCATAGCCCTGATTTAACTTTATTTACAGATTAAAATTGAATTGCAGTTGATTTATTGATATAATAGGCAGAAAGTGATTATCAAGCATCTATCACTGATGGAGGGAAAAACCAATCAAATTATGCTCCAAGGTTTGCTTTAACCTAACTCATCACCTTATAAAACTCAGAGGTTTTGAGTTGTACGCTCTCAGTAAAGTCAATGAGCCACAACTCCCACTAAGCTCATATCTGCTCCTTTCGAGACATTCAGGAGTTATACTAATTTGCACAACCACAAGTTATTATAAAAGGAATTGGCAGTGGGCTAGAGATTTAGCATCTTTACTTCCTCACCATGGTTGTAGCCATGGTAATAGTATTCTTTAATGTTTGTTGCCAATCCATAAGGGATTCGATACTGTGCTATCTGTGATATTGTGTCAACCTGTGCTGGAAATATGTGGGAAGTAGAAAATGGTGGTGCCTTTGACAATGACAAACTGATTAGGAAAGGTGTCTCTTGGAAGGGAGAACCAGGGTCAGTCTGTATTTTAGAAGGCAATGAAATATCTTTATTAGAAGCAGGCGACAGTGCTCAGTTTGGTCTTAGGTGTTCATAATTCTCCTCTTCAGGAGTAGAAAAGGTATGGATGGAGTGTAAGAGAATATATTGGAGCAGATTTATCATCCCATATCAGAAAGTGAGCAGAGTGCCCAGGCAGCTGTGGTCTAACTAGGAGGGGCCCAGTATGGATTTCCTTCCATTCTGATCACTAGAAGCTGGCAAAATTAAGTTTAAAAAATCTAGTGCCATCATATTTCAGATGGTTGCTAATGTCATATGGAACATACAACTGAAAGTTCTATCTTTATGTACTTGCATATTATATACTGTAGGATATATTTTTCAAAAGCTATCCTTCCATGATGCATCATGTGAAAATTTAAAAATAGTCTTTATATTTATCCTCTTCTATGTTTCTGCTATTTCATATGTCTATGATGGCGAACATTGGTGTTGTCAGTAAGTACTGTTTTAATTATACCTGAGCCCCAAGGAGGTTTGGAGAAAGGGCATAATTATCAGCAATCCAAGGCCATAAGATGACATATTCAAATTTGTTTTTATTACATTGTTTATTTTTACCTATTTTGTTATACTTTGTTAATTGTCAAGACATACATCTATACATTGGAAATTGTTCTCAGCATCATGTCCTCCAAATCTAGTAGATAGTGCTCATTGACATCAAAGAATCTTTCTTGTGCTCATTGACATCAAAGAATCTTTCTTAAATGCCAAAGCAATGGAGAAAGATAAATAATTGCTCTAATTATATATAGGTACATATTCATTTTAATGCCCCATCTAATATTGCTGCTCTTACGTGATAAACTTTTTTCCTTACTGAATACATTTTATACTCATGTATAAACTGTTTCATCCTCTGCCGTATTATACATTTTTACTTTCTGTATTATCTAAATATGCACAATTTAAAGAAAAGACAAGAAATTATATGATTTGAGTGTCATTTTAAAGAATCTGAGTTGGAAGTAGGAGGTACAGAGAAACACTGGTTTGGCTTCTTTCATTTACAGTGGAATAGTATCCATACAGGGGGATATATAAGATTTGTTTTAGTCAGCTCGTGCTGCTCTAATAGAATTAGAAGATTAGGTGTTTTAAACAACAGGCATTTATTTCTCTAAATTTACAGGAGATCCAAATCAGGGTGCTAGCATGGTCGAGTTCTTGGTGAGAATCCTTTTCTTGCCTTGCTCTGTATCCCCACATAGGAGAGAGAGAATGAGTTCTGGGCTCTTCCTCTTCTTATAAGGGTAAAAATTCTATCATGGAGATTCCATCCTCATGACTTCATCTAAATCACCCAAAGGCCCCACCTCCAAATCCCATCACATTCGAGGTTAGGGTTCAACATACGAATTTTGAGGAGACACAAACATTCAGTCCATAACAAAATTTATTAGAGAGGAAGCTATTCTCAAACTAAATATTTTTGTTTAAAAAAATGGAGCCTGTGTGTAGCGTACCCAGCCCATGCCCCGTACATAGCTGAAGCAGAGTCATTCTTAGTTCCTGACCCCTTCATCTTTTTTCACTACAGTGTGTTTCCCATTATTACATATTATACGCCCCAGGAGGGATATTCCCTCCCCTGATATCCTAT
Source organism: Pteropus medius (assembly GCF_902729225.1). Taxonomy (NCBI): domain Eukaryota; kingdom Metazoa; phylum Chordata; class Mammalia; order Chiroptera; family Pteropodidae; genus Pteropus; species Pteropus medius. The sequence goes on from NW_024351073.1 coordinate 7,778,621, forward strand.
GAGTTTTCTTCATTTTAATGCTCTTCCTCTTACCACAAATCTCTCTTTTCATTCTTTTTACTGGAAAATTGGCTCCATTTATCATTTCAGTGTCTGCCCTTAACTGCTTGTCCCTGCAACCTCTCATCACATATTATTCTGTGGCCCCTTCAGGACCTGGAGTCCTCTGTGAGCTATCGTGGCTCTCACTGTAACACTGTCACTTGCATCTAGAGCATAAACACTTGGAACATTTACTCTTGGGATTTTAGAAAACACAGGTACTGTAGGACATAAGATTCTCAGTATTAATTTACACTAAAAAGATATGGTTCACTCTCAGTTTTGCTTAGAGATGATATGCAACAATTGTTTATTTAGAGTCATCTATATTCCATAGCTTACAGAATATTTCACTAAGAAATCATATAAACTTTGACAAATATTCTGTTTTGCCGTGAGAATGTGGTAGTTGGGTGATTCTAAAAAAGGTGAAGGTCTGCCTTTAAATGCCATTATCTGTGCATGCTTGCTAGTATTTTAACTTTGGTGTGGTGCTTTCACAGATTACCATGCCTCAGGGGACCTAAGGAGCATTAAGCACAGGCCATTGACAGGATAAACCATGCACGCTTTGTAGGCATGCACACCAAATACTCATATGAAAAAGCACAATTCAATGATTCAGCTGTAAGCACAGGCGCCTCAACTACTTTATGAGAAACATTTCTTTTTTATTTTATTATTTTATTTTATTTTATTATTTTATTTTATTTTATATTTATATTTTATTTGTTTTATTTTATTTTAATTTTATTTTAGTAATGTTTTATTTGCCCCTGGTATAATTCATTGATTGTGATAAGTCCTAGAAATATGATGGCTAAGATAAAATTCTTGCCCTCAAGGAGCTTATGGTATAGGAACAAGAAAAATATCCCTATAGAAGATGTAGTGCATAAGGTAAGTATTAGCTAATTAATACATATATGTGAATGGACACTTTTATGCCGCACTATGAAGAGTAAGTAAATTATGTCAGTGGGAAAGCCAGGAGGAACGGGCTTCCCATAAAGAGACCAGCGTGATGACCAACATGATCTGAAGTCAGGGATGAGAGAGCATGTGATTTTGAACTCAGCAGTCTGGGGCTCTAGTGGGTAGTCAGGCCTGGAAGTACAGATTTCAGAGTTATTGGCTTTCTGGTATTTGCTGAAGCCATGGGAAGACATTATTAAAGGAAAGAAGGTAGCGAAAAATGAAGAAGCTCCCAATAATAATGGATAGTTGGAAGAGAAGATAGAAAAAGGGACTAATAAAGAGAAGTCAAAGTTGGAGAAAAGCAAATGTAGAGATGCTGAAGCTAAAGGAAGAGCCTGAAGAAAAAATGGGATGGATATGTATAAGGAAATAGATCTAAAACAGTTTCTTAAAACTGGTTCTTCAGCACAATTTTTATTTTTATTTATTTATTTGTTGTTGTTATTTTAAGATATTTTAAGTCATCACTAAAAATGTAAATGGTCTTATAAGAGATTTTGTCCCATGTGGAAATGCTGACTGTCTAATCAGTTTTCCCTCTCAAATGTTGAAGCTGTGGCATGATTACAACTTTATAGAGATGCTGAGATTTCACTTTTTTTTTTTTGGTAGGCCTGCGGTTAACCCTGACTACATTGAGAAGTGTCTGAATCAGTTCTGGCACCCTTCCTTTATCCCCAGCCAAATTCTAGTCTACTGGCACTTAAAAAAGAAAGTGGTAATAACTCACAGCCAAAGTAAAATTGCTCAGAATGATCATGCCAAATCCCTCTTTTGAGTTGGATAGCGTTGTTATACTATATAGCTCAGGAACTTCAGGGAGCCACTTTCTCCCACAGGACAGTACCATTAGGTGAGACTTAGGTGATGCCCAAATGATCGTTGCAAATCTGGAGGGATGTTGCTGACCCTGCCTTGATCATTGCTATCATCAGCAATTTGGATGAAGTCCTAGGGAATAAACCAGTGGAGATAAGCTACAGGGAGGCAGGTATTGGTTCTATAAAAGGTAGCACTTTCTCAGTTACAATTGTCTAAAAATAGTTTGGGCCTGTCAGTGGCAGAGAGCTTTTCATCGTTGGAGGTGTTAAGTGCTATATTTTAGGGTCATTTTCTGTTCATGGTTGGGGAGGGGGGATGGGATTAGGTGACCATTGCTTTCTTTTCCAATCCTAATATTTTCTACTCTAAGGACAGTTTCTATATCTGTAAAGTCTGGGAGTGCTTTCCTTGCAGTAAGAGTGAAATAAGAAACTTGCCATAAGAATGGTGTTCCTTGTGACCTCTTCTTCCTACACCCCTACCCTTTTACTCATTGAACCTCACTCTATGAAGCAATTATAAATCACAGAACGTATCCCTGAAGAATTGTGGGGAAGACTCTATAGCATAAGTGGCACTTTTTTTTTTTTCATTTATTATCTATAGCAGATATCATCTCTGTGGCTCAATCTTTCTCTATCATTGAAAGAGGAAAAAAATCCTATTTTTTTAAGTTCTGGAAAACAGTTAAATGTTAAGTAAATCATATATGCAGAGGACTGAAACAGTGTTCTAGAAGTGATTCTTCTTATAGTCAGGGACACATACTTATTTTATGTAACTTTTTTCCAGAATGTGTGTCTAGGGCACAGCTACTATTCTGTAACATCAGATCATAACCTACACACTCCCATATTGTCAGACTTTGAACTATCTGCATTAGGACCACTAATTTACTTCACTTCACACCAGTTAGTTAAATCAACTAGAGATCTAAACACGGGCTTGCTTCTTTTGCAAAAAATCCCTACTTCCTGACAATCTCCATGCTTCTTGCTTGATACATTTAGAGAAATATACTTATGCCAAACTTTTGCACAAGAACTTTTTAGAATTTCAGGCATTCTTGGATTCAGCAAATCAGAATTCAATTGTTTTCAGTTCTGTATTTAGGAAACCATAGTAAGCTAAACAATCATAATTATTGTGACAATTGATAATGACTAAATATAGAATTTCACACTTGGCTGATTTCCAGGGTTGTCTCCATCTCTTTTCTGACACGAATTTCCCGCAGAACAGAATCAACGAAGAGCCAAATAAATTTTATAGGAATTCTGTGGCTATATTCTATTCCCATAATCCTTATTTTACTTCCAGGTGCACATAAAATGGTCCATTTAGTCTATGACCCCTTTAATCTACATGCTGTTCCTGTTAGCCAATTGGCATTGACTTTTGTGATAGATATTTTAAAAGTTGGTGACAAAACAGCTTTCTTGAAAGACAGAATAAAAGAATTAGGAGATTTAAAGGTTAGGTATCTTTTGATAACTACACAATTGACAGTGATTTGTTCCTTCATGGCTCTTCTCTGACCTACTAATGGAGGGCAAAATTCTCAAGATTTTTTAATTAACGTGTTTTTAGTATAACAAAGCTCTTGCCTTAAAGTACACGCTGCATGGAGAGACAGTCCATGAAATAAAAAAGGTATTTACCTTCCCCTATAATTACTGTGGCTTTTTGTACTGGCATCCTTCATCTTATTAACATCACAGTAGGATGGTATCTCTGACTGGTACTGGCAGGCGCCTATCTGCCCCACTCCTGGGGAGACTTTCAAAGAGGTCCAGGGTTTCAAACACTGTTTGCTTCTTCTTATAAACTTTGCAATGTTATATCCTTTTAACATAGTGAAAGCTCAGATTTACAGAACAGGAATGTTTCATTGATTGAGAGTTCTGAATTTGCTTCTTTTAAAACCACTTGGGTTTTACTACAGTAAATAGAAGATCCATGTAGACAATTTTGCATTTATTGACACTATGAAGATCATCATGAAATAATATTTTAGGTCATCTTGGATACTGGAACTTAGACTCCATCTATAACCCCCAAATTTTTTGATAAAAAAGAATTTTTAAATATGCAAATTATTTGGTTTATTTTGCTGTTTGCTTTTACCAAAACTGTAGATCTTTTGATGTTGGCATCTCATCAGTGTATCTGTAAATTAAATGATTCTTTAACAACTTGAATGGTATGAAATTTAAAAAAGTTGTTATTCTCAAAGAAGTTTCGCTTTTTTTTTTTTTGCTTAGAAATATGGTCAATGGAGTTAAATTTTCTCACTAGAAAACTGGCTTTCTAAGGCCGACTCTGTGGCAGCATTTTGAAATGAGGAACTGAGACAGTCATAGTGTAATTTAGATAGAAATCATACTATTGAGTGAAAGGGAGCTTGGGCCTGAGTTACGTTTGATTATTTACATTAATCAAAGAACTAGAGCATTTTAAAATTCTGTGATTTTATAGCTAAGTATGAAGTTTTTATTGCATTAAATTATTATATTTTCTTGCTTCACGGTAAGGTTTAGCCTTAGTTTTACTCACAGTTTAATCGATTTAGGATACTAACTTTGACAGGTGGATTTCTGGCTATGAATACTTACATAAGGACTAACCAATGTGTAATTCGAGCCTAGTAAGATAGTGCAACAAAAATGACCTATTAAAAACTTCTCTCTTTTTTTATTATAAAACATACATTTTTGAAGGGCATATACAAATGTCCCTTATCACATCATGAAACAATATATGCACATTTCCATCTGTCCTTAAAATTAAAACTTTTCTGAATCAAAGAATTGAATTACTCAGTTCACAATAGCTCTTTTTCTTTAGAAGGCTTTTCAATTAAAAATTTTTCTATAGACCTCTGAGTACATAGCACAGGCTGGAAGACAATATGATAGGAGCAAAAGAACCACCCAATTTTAAGAGATTCAAAGCAACTTCTTATGCATGAAAATGTCAGAGGTCCTTAAGAGCACATGGAAGGGATGTGGGCCATAGAAAAGGTTAAGGGAGTTCTGAAATGGGACTATTGCATTCTCTACATGCTGATGCTTTCTTTACTCTGTCTGGTAGTAGATTATCCCTTAATTTATCTTTTGCTCAAATAGCTTCTTTAGTCTTAATTTTCTGATTATGTGTATTTGTTTCATTTGGCAGTCACTAAAGAGATGGAAAAACAACTAGGTCATGAGATCTAATATTGTCACCTGCAGTAGTTAATTAAAACTAACAGAATAGAATTGAGAATGTAGGTATTTGAAGACAGACTCTTCAGCTATAAAAAGGTGAGAGATCTTATGAAAATGACACATACAGATATAGCAGCTATGGAATAAACTCTGTAGTAATTATGGCTAGAGCAAACTAAAGGAGTGGGAAGGAAAGCATATGCAGGATTAGGAAAAACTCATCTCACAAAGAATGGCAAGTTTCAACTACATTGCTGAATTCCTAATTCCATCTGTAATTAATTTTTCTCATATTAAACTTTTTTTTTTAAAGCACATGTGTAGGAGATATTAAGAATTGGAGTTGGAAAATATAGAAAATGTTGCATTGTCATAGAAGATACTTTACATTTTGACATTTTTATTCGTGTCATAATACAGACTTTGGATAATTAGGTTGTAATTCAAAGGAAGATTGTATTACGTTGCTATATATTTGATATCTCCAAATATTTCAGCATAGTCCTATGTACAAAATAGGTGATCAGTGTATATCAAGTGAATTAAATTTCAAAATTTTAGAGAGTTTCGGGACCATCGTTATCTAATCAATTAGCAGTGTACAATATTATAGAAAGCATTCTATTTTCTTGAGGTTTTAAAAAATCTTTTAAAATTATAGTTATAAATTTAAAAACCATAAATTATAACTTTAATACAATCTTGGAACAAAAGATACAAATAGCACGTGATATTAGAACTTTATTTCCCCTGTGATAGAGCAAGACATAAATGTAAAAGCTAATTTTACATTAATTAAATTGTATTCTTAGAACATTTTGGTTTACTTTCTTAGCTTAATGCACACTCATAGCTTTCATTTCGCTTGATGCTGTTTAGTTATGTTATGGACTGTATAGTGAGCTTTGCATAGATTTTGGTTGGAGTTTTTATTTCTATAGTTTGGCACTCGTACAAAGCAGGGATAATGTATTGCAGTGCATGCTGGGAACAAAGAGAGTTTAAGCTTAAGGAGAGGGAATTAACAGGAAACAGAGAAAGCTGCCAGAAACTTCAGTCCCTTGGTGAAGGGGTTGAGAATGATAAAACAAGTTATAACCAGGTGATGCAGACACAGTTTAATAGTAAGCTAGGCATTAACACTTTTGGAATATTTGATTTGAAAGAAGAGAATATAGGCTCTAGTTTGGACCATTGGACCACTAGAATCAAGGTGACATGTGTTAGATAAGGAAGGAAATTTTTTCTGAAATGAAGCAATGACACAACTTGCAAGACCTTTAGATAGTAAAACGAATTACAAACATGGCTCCAAACATGGCTATGCTATAGAGTAAGGGCCTTTCATATGTTTCAGTCAATCCCTGCATGCATTGAAAAAACTAGATTTGCAGAAGTTCCAGACAGGATAGAACCATAGAGAGGATCTAGATGTCTTAGAATTATTAAAGAGGAGGTCATTATTTGGTACTGCCATGATAGTTTCTACTTAGTAGTATAAATTCATAGCTATGTAAAAAATTCTTTAGTATAACCAGTTTGGTTGCTTTTCCTCAATCCAATTTACTTACACATAATCTGGGTTGCCAGATTAAATACAGAGCACTCAGTCAAATCTGAATTTCAAATAAACTATGAATTTTATTTTAGTGTGAGTATGTCCCAAATATTATATGAGAGATACTCATACTAAAAAATTATGATTTTTTTCCTGAAAAATAATGTGATATTCAAAATCTTTCAGATTTTAGACTATCTCCCAGTTGCCTTTTGATATAAAGGGTGGTTTGGCTCTCATAAAATTAGTCAACAAAATATTTGTTTTGAAATTAAAATATTTGTTTTGAAATTAAAGGTTTTTTACATATAATTATATTCTGGTATGTATTTTTGCAGAGGGGAAGGCTGAGGCTAGCATTGCTTTTCTTTCTAGGATACTTCTTGGATTACTTAGTTATCCTTGAAATTAAACTTTCTAGCAGGATATTTCTTGTCTTTATTTCAGTTGTGAAATTTGCCTAGGCAAAACTTTAGGTTTTTAAATTTTTTTCTGACCTGGAATGTTTCTGTCTGTATATTTGACTATCACTTCTGAATTATTTACTCTTGTAACTTCTCCAAGGAAGTATATTATTTTCAGTTTGCATCTCTGTTTTCTTTTCTCTTCATGCCTGGTATCTCCTGTCTAATTCTTTCACTCCATTTAGTTTTCTCTTTCTAAACCTTGGTTTGTTTTTCTCATGCCATTAATTCAACATATATTTTGCACTATTATATCTACTTTTATTGTTTTTATAACTTGTTTCTTGTGTTTATTTTTATATTGAACATTATTTTATGTAGATTTTTGTGTAATATATTTTTGTGTGTGTGAGAAACTGCTACTTTATATTTTTTTAATATAAAATAAATTTATTTCAGGGAAAATAGCCTTTTTTAAAGTTTATTTTCCTGTGTTTAGTCTTCATTTTGCAAATGCTTTTCTACCTGGTCAGTATGACTCATAAGAAAGATATTTCATAGGTGATTTTTAAAATTATTTCTTAAATTTAAAAAAAATTTGTCAGTTACAGTTGACATAAATAGTGCATTAGTTTCAGGTTTACAACATAGTGATCAGACATGTATATACCTTACAAAGTGATCATCCCAGTAAGTCTAGTACCCACTTGACACTATATATAGTTATTATAATATTATTGACTATTCCCTTTACTGTATTTTATATTACTGTGAATATTTTTGTGCCTGGCAATTCATACTTGTTAATCCCTTTCACCTTTTTTGCCAGTCACCTCAACCCCTCTCATCTGATGAACATCAATTTGTTCTCTGTCTTTATGGGTTTGTTTCTGTTTTGTTCTTTCTTTATTTTTAGATTTCACATATAAGTGAAATCACAAGGTATTTGTCTTTCTCTGACTAATTTCTCTTAGCATAATACCCTCTAGGACCATCCATGTTGTTGCAAATAGCAAGATTTCATTCTTTTTTTATGGCTGAGTAATAGTCTATTATATGTATGTATCACATCTTCTTGCTTCATTTGGCTGTTGATGGACACTCAGGTTGCTTGCATACCTTGGCTATTTTAATTAATCCAGCAATGAACATAGAGTTGCATATATCTGTTTGAATTAGTGTTTTGGATTTCTTTGGACAAATATCCAGAAGATTTAATCAATCATATCAATGTAACAAAGTCTCCATAAAAATCTCTGAACTATGGGGTTTGGAGAGCTTCCAGGCTGGTAACCCAGAATGCATCCACATGCCAGGAGGGTGGTGCACCCCTGATGCCTCTGGGGTGGGTGTTCCTGTGTTTAGGACACTTCTGGACCAACTTCTGTATATCTCTTCATTTGACTGTTCATGTCCTTTAATATCCTTTGCAATGAATTGATAATCTAGTAAGTAAAAAATATACATATATTTCAAAAAATGGTAATATTAAAATGACTTAATTTACATTTTGGCTAAACACTTCACATGTGAACACTGTTTTAGAGAGTTCAGACAGTTATTTAAAGCAATTTTGATTTTAGTTCTATTGACTTACCTATTAAAGACATATAAGGGGAGGAATTAAAGCCACTGTTCTCTACTCAAATGAGACTTGAAGAACAAAGATACTGTTTGAGGTTTCTTTTCAATACTTATTTCTACCATAACCAATGGCTGAAAACAAAAACAAAAACAAAAACAACAACTTGTTGGATGGTTACTAATTACACTGCTTTCATTAGATCATAGGTACATGAGAGAAAATTCTTATTTCAAGATTTAATTCTCTGTATTCTTATTTGCCATAGTCCTTCTTACACGGACTTACTGAATTAAATCTATCATATTTTTGTGTCTTTACTTATGGATATTTCAATAAGAGCAAACTAGAAAAAATTTCTTTATTGTCATTCTCCTTTTCTTTATGGTTTAAATTCTGCTGGATTTCATAAACTCTCCCCTTAGCTTCAGAGGTTGAACTAATATACTTTCTGAGCTGGAAAGGGTCTGTGACCTACTTAGCATTTTCTCTAATGAATCTGTGGCTTCCTATCTTCCATACTGATCTTTGACTCTATTAGAGTCACCACATTATTTATTTACTTATTGGAGCCCTGTTCTCAAAAATGCTTATGGCAGAGAGTAAATAACTGAAACAAGGATACTGGTGTGTGAAATTTAAAACAGGTTCTAGGGAGGAAAGCAGGCATACAAGGTGTCTCATGCCACATTCTAATTCTCACCACCTTTCACTGTGAACTATTTCTGGAAACTGCCTTCCAGATTTTCATTGTTTATCCAAAGAACTTTCTTTGCCCAGAATCCTAGCAAGCTTCCTCTTTCGGACTGTAATTGAACAACTTATTTGGATTCTGGTAATTTCTCTTTTTTTTTTTATCAGAATCTGACTTTATCTTAAAGATGTGTTGTCACTTATCAACTAGTAGCTCTGCCAGTGGCAATGCCACTTTAACATCATCAAAGAAGGGCTTGTCTTATATTTGCAGCTTTTATGTCAAGTTCTTTGAGAACTGCATCCTATCTATAGTCTTTTTGGGATTTATTAGAAATGATAATGCTAAATTGTATTATATGAACTATGTTAAAAATTAACAGAAACTGTGGCTAAGGTATCAACATGTTGGTTCTTTTAAGGAAATAGGTTAAAGTAAAATGAAATCAAATTGTTCAATGTACTAAATATGGAATTGATCACTCAAATCTCTGTTTCTAATGCTGATTCACTGTGAGAAACTTTTTTTTCCTGAACTGTTGTGAGTAATTATAGTAATGAGGCACCTTGAAAATGTAAGCTGTTAATTAATAAGGCTATGGCTAATTGTAGCTGCTTTATACCAGTGTCTGGCATTTTGAAAAGTAATCAGATGTTAATGTACCCTCACACTATATGAGATAATGAGATAATATACAGAGTTTTAACCACCATCTCTCCATAATTTATTCTTAATCTACCCCCTCTGTTGAGCTTTCTCTAGATCTAGAGTTAATCAAGAATCTTCTATCTCTTACAACAACTACTTTATTCTAATGTTTTTACCCTTAGGAAAGATATAGTTTATTTTCTCCCCAAGTCAGTTTAACTTATGTCATTGCGTTTTATTGGCCACATTTCATCTTTGCCTGTTTCCAAAACTGAGACATCTCTATTGTTCTTTGAGTCTGTGTCTATACTTTTAAACTTTTTTCATTGTGATGATAAATCTAATATTCCAGTCATTGGAGCCCTGTTCTCAAAAATGCTTATGGCAGAGAGTAAATAACTGAAACAAGGATACTGGTGTGTGAAATTTAAAACAGGTTCTAGGGAGGAAAGCAGGCATACAAGGTGTCTCATGCCACATTCTAATTCTCACCACCTTAACTGGATCTCATTTCCTGACTGAAATGGAGAAGATTTTGATACAGATTTTGTAGCAATTAAAATATTCAGATGTTAAATGGGCATGAATTTAAGGCCAGGTATTATGCCAATTAACATTAAAATTAATCAAGAAGTTGGAGGTTCAACACCATAATTTGAGATGTTCATTCATCTTCTTTCCTGCCAGAGATCTCGTTGCAGTGATAGAAATTATATTTTTTAAAAAATGCAATAAACACTTCTTTGGAAAACAAAATCTCATTTTGAGGAGTATTAGGAAGATAGAAAGCAGATGGAACTGGAATGATAGAAAAATCAGAATTGAGAAACCATAGCCAGAGAGACCAACAACAAGCCTTGTTTTCCCCAGAGGAGTCTGGAGAAGCTCTGAGAGCAGAGCTCCCCAAGAAAAAAGTGGCGTGCACAAGTAGGCCTGGCTAAGGACAGTTATCAAGGAAATCAGTTAGCAGCTGCACTGGAAATCACTATTCCTCCAACATATTCGAGGAGGCTCCCATTCATGACTTCACTGCTTTTTCTAAAGATGTGGCACCTCCTAATCTGCTTGGCATGAACTCCGAGTATGGGGACCTGAGAGAGAAGCATGGCAGTGCTCCAGGTAACTTTGGAATCTCCTCAGCTTACGTACATGAACACACACTCACACACACACACACACACACACACACACACACGTAACTGTGCAATCTCCTCAGCTGACGTACACGAACACACATACCTCCACCATTACCCACCCCCTCCACACACACACCCCTCACTCACTCCACCACCCCACCCAAGCCAGTATACTGAAACTTGCTGAACTTTGAGCTGTTGTACCCATAGTGGTGAAAATTCTTTACATGGTTGCTTGTTAATTGCTCTCATTTCCCACCACAGGCCTCCTTTGGGACACACATTACCCACTTCCCCTGAACATGTAACCAAGACTTATTTTAAAGAAGTTGTTCTGGGTTGGGAGTGGGAAGAACTTAAATAAATACAGAGGAAACGCTTGCCAATTATTTAATTTAATCAATCAGGACTTCATTCATAAATGCATAACACCAAGATCATCAGGTTTTTAAGGAGAACAAAGCCCAAAGGGAAGCACAAAGATCAAAACTGTAACTAATGATCTCAGTGGAAATAGAGATAATACTGAATACAAAGTTTTTTTTTTTTTTAAATGCTAATTGTTAATTGCAAAAGAGATTTCAGAAGATACTGCCAAAAAAAAAAAAAAAAAAAAAAGCAGACATATAATGGGAAACACTTTTGGGAATTAAACAATATGCATGCCAAAGTACAAAATTTAGTGCACAAGATGAATAATAGAAAGAGCATGACTGAAAGCAATGTGTGTTATATGGAAGATAAAGGTGACAAAATCTCCCAGAATGTAGGATAAAATTTAGAGATGAAAAATATAAAAGTAAGTTGAACAAGTTTTAATGTAAGTTCTATAAGGAGAGGACATAATAATAAATGTTCAAATAGTAGGAATTTCAGGTTTCAGGAGACCTTGAGCATGAACTGAATACTAAGAGGAATAAACAAACAAACAAACAAAACAAAACAAAAACAAAAAAAAAGAAAAGAAAGGAAAAAGGAAAATGTAGAAATCTATTTCAGTTTCAAAATTCTAAGAGAAAAGTAAAATTCTTAAAAGCTTCTGGGGACATGAAGATAACTCACTTACAATAAGAAAGAGAGCAATAATCTTGGAAACTCTGGATACTAGAAAGCAATGATGTAATGACTGAAAAATTATAGAAAGATGACCGTCAAATTCTCAATCATAATTCAAACTGTCTCTAAAATATTCAGAATTTACATTTTGAACATGTAAAAACCCAGAACATTATATATAGCACCTTATATGAAAAAAATTGCCCTGCTGGTCCTCAGGATAAAAAAAGGAGGGAAGAGGATGAATTAATACACAAGACAGGGTGACAGTGTAACATGACTGGAAGAACGTTTAAAGATAGAGAAAAGCAGAAATTAAAGGTATGAGTATTTTATTTCCAACTGTATCAGTAACCACCAGTGGAGCTAAAAGAACTAATCTCATCTTTGGAAGTGATTCTAGGGATGAGAAGTTTGAGAGATTTTTACCTTTCTATCTTTCTGTATTTCTTGAAATGTATGTTATTATGGAAGTATATGATTTTATAATAATAACAATGATAAAAAATAACTAGTTTTGAAAAGAAAATGTCCCATATTCTTTGTCCCATAGGGTCAAAGAAAGCACATAAAGCAATTTTAAGAGTTCTCTCTCTAAAATTTTATAGATATTTCAGATTCTTTTTAAACAATTGAAAAAAATCAAGGCAAATGGTAAGAAGAGGCATTATGAGGGAATGGAAATGGATGAATGCAAGAAAGGCTGGAGATTGAAACAATTACTATTAAGTTAGGAGAAGTTAGAAATAAATGGATTATGATCAAGCACTCAACTTTTTCACCAAGGAAAACATTACAGGTGGGCATCATGGTGTGTGATGTGACCAGCACAGTTGCACAGGGCTCCATGTTCAGGAGCATCCCTTGCTTGGGGTTTAATGCTCTATGATTACAGTCCTGAAATTTTTAATCATTTCATTTTTGAATTTGTATTTTGTAAGAGAAGTACAGAGCAACACTAAAGCATGAGCTGGAGACTCTGAGCCTTGGAGCCTCAGAGCCTTGGCTCAGCTATGGTCCCTCTTCTCTAACTCCTCACCTCCCAGAATTGGTAATTGGCCTCTTGGTGTTTGCCAGTTGGTGTTCTGGACTTTGCTTGGCCTCTCTATCCCTATCTCACCATGGCTGCCACCCTCTGGGTCACATTGATGGGAGATGTCTGCAGTCTACTGCTGTCTTCTGCTTCTGGAGGGAGTTGGGCATCAGCACAAGGAAGGTAAGGGTTAGGCAAATGCCTCCTTGTGTTTCAGGGTTGGATAAAGATGTGACCATCTTCACCCCAGTCTGGCAGGGCTATGGTACATTCTGCAGGCAGCTTGGCAGGGGGCCTGCAGTGAAGTACATGTTTGTGTCTCTCAAAATTTATACGTTGAAACCCTAATGTGATGGTATTTGGAGGTGGGACTTTTAGTGGTTTAATGAGGTCATAAGGGTAGAGCCCTCATAAATGAGATTAGTACCCTTATAAGAAGAAACCAGAGAGTTAGCTAGCTCTTTTTCTTCCGTTTGAGGAAGCAGCAAGAAAATAGACCTCTGTAAACCAGGAGGAGGGCTCTTACCAAGAACTTGGCTATGCAGGTACCATGATCTCAGACTTCTAGCCTCCAGAATTGTGAGAAATAAATGTTTGTTGTTTAAGCCACTTAGTCTCTGGTAATTTGTTATAGCAGCCTAAACTATAACATAGCCTTTCCCATTCTGCATCCAGATACAAAGCTCATTATAGTGTAGACATTGGGGTATATATAGCTGCTGTGGAGTGGGGCCGCAGGTTGTGGGAAGGAAAGATTGACTTCACTGCTGTCAACCAGGACCACAAATTTTCATTTTGTATTAGGCCTTGCAAATTATGTAGCTATCCCTTAAAGGTCAACTTCATGTAAAACAACGGCCAAGACATCCTTGGGTACTATCCTGCTATTTCTATTGGGGGTCATGATTTGGTCTCCCTATTGCCAGGAGATGATGAAATGTCAGGAATTCTTGTTCATCTTCATATGAGTACCCCTGGCACAACCATAGCCACTTCTTGAGATGAATGCCTCCTCATTCTCAGTAATAGTTTCTTCTGCTAATGTTGATGCAAGATTAAAAATGTCTCCCACTTACTTTGTTGCCAGTTCCAATTCTAAATCATCCAGTGGATTTGTTCCTACTTGTCATCTTTTTTGACACTTTATTTCCATACATTTTGCTTTCTGCTACAGGCTGCCCTCATTTGTATTTTTCTGCCTCCCAGTTTGGTTATTTTATTCTTTATATTCACACAGTCTTTTCTTTCTTGTTCCTAATTCAGTGGTAAGATTTAATTTATCTCCCACAAGACAAAACTAGGTGAGTATGACATTCTTACTAGTATTTATTTTTTTCCCAAGCCATTTTTCATTTTGGAAATGACGTTTTTTTAACAGGTCATTGTTTGTTCTTTGAGGTTATGTTGCATGCTTTGTCTAAATCAAAATATAGGTCCCCTGAAATTTGGGAGTACATCTATGCTTTTAATTAATTGTATTACTGCTGATCTTCATTTAGGTTTCATTGAAATAATTTCTGCCTACCCATAGTCTATTTTAAAGCTCAGTACTGGGGATCGGAAACCTACACATAAAACTCTCGGACTTTTTCAGGTGGGCTGCTTCTACTTGAAATAGAAGGAAAATATATAAAGTACAAATAATTGTCATCCAGTTTATATTTCATTTTGATTTTCAGTTGTCTATTAGGCATATTTCTTATGAAATTGATATAAATATTTCAAATATTGCCATTAATATTTCTTTTTTCTTTCATACTTTCTCATCCAGCCACTAGAATGGCCTAAATTGCTTACCTGGAAAACCATATTAGCAGTAGAAAGATAGAAACAGTGATAATGGTGAAGTAGGAAGGAGAAAGTGTATTAAAAATCTTTGGCAGATCACTCTGGCAGAGTTTGGAGAGCATTTTGACAAACTTAAAAGTGTGTCTGGCTTTCATATTCTTTAATAAACATTACTTGACAGCAGACAGTAGTATAGATTATTGGTAAAGGCAGAAAGGGAGAAATCAAAATGTATTACTTACTGTATCTTCTATGTGCTAGGTATTATACCAAACTCTTTATAAATGTTATGTTATTTTGTCTTTACAATCTCTTTGGGATGTAGATATTATTGTCCCATGTACATAAGAGGGAACAGAGCCTCAAAAATGTTAATTTTCCATAATTGGGCAATTGAAGAGTGGGAAATCTCAACCTCATACATAAATCTGTCTGATTTTGTGATATTCTACTACACTACTCTGAGAATTCTATTCTTTCTTATTTATATTTGCTTAATTTTCCTTAGAAACTCATTGGAATAATATTCACTTTAATTTTAACAAGACAGCCTGCTGCCTGACCTGTAGAAACCTCACCTTTTTCTCTTAGGAACCATCTTAATTTAAAGAGCTGCCAGTCTAGGAAGGGTCAGTAATCTTCCTGTTGAATTATCATGCCTCATACACTTTGTTTTATGGCTTCAGATTAAAGCTAAAGTCCTCCCTTGGACTCTGTTTCAATAAGGACAGAGTTGGTTAATGTTTTACTGGGAAGATTCCCTGTGGTCACATTCTGGCATGTGAGAAAAATTGGATTTATTTATCAATATATAACCAGCTGTGTGGGAGATATCTTCCCCCACTCCTCTTTCTTCCTTCTTAGTTAGTTCATTCGAGAGGAATGTGAGTAATGAGAAAGGAGACACAAATTCTGAGGTTTTGGTTCTTCAAAGAGAAGAGTCATTCTGTGGTCAACTTTTACAATCCTGCCCCTTAGCCCCAGTGTTTAAACTCCTAATTCAGAAGATCATGGATAAAAGCTAAGCCAAAATCAAGGTGAGAGAGAAAATTGTGAGCCAGGTCAACTGCTGGGACAGTCATTCTTTGCAGTATTCCACTGACCTCACGAATTAATAAGCTATGTGGCCCTAGATTCAGAAGTAGCAAGATGAGAGTAGCACTAACTTAACACTGCCAGCTACAACTGTACAGTGTTTGGAACATAGTACTTTAAAGGTGTACTCAGAAATTACCTTTCTGGACTTTTCTTTGAAACTTCTTGCAGTCCTCTGTCCTAGGACTTTTTGTTTTCACTCATTTTCTTCTACTTTTAAAATGTTGCTCAAAACACTTGTGCAATGCTTTTTCTATCAAAAAAATTTATTTCCATGAGTAAAACATATCAAAAACAAGAAAATAATCATGATAAATTCCTTTGCTATTTTTTGTATATTTAGATAGTATGCAGCATCTCTGTAGTAAAATCACTGTTCCATGTAGAGAATTTTAAGTAAAGAAAATGTTGGAAAAATAGCCATTTTCTGAATTCCAATTCACCCTTTCGGTCTTAGAATAATTAAAATGGTACCTGGACAGTTTCACCTTTTTCAGTGCCTTCACTGGGCTTCTCCCTGAATTGATTTAGGGCTGTCACAACAAAGTACAATATAGACTGGGGGACTTAAGCAAAATACATTTATTTTTCACAGTAATGGAGGTTAGAAATTCCAGACCAAAGTGTCAGCAGGGTTAGTTTCTTTCATGGCCTCTCTCCTTGCCATGTAGATGGCCATTCTTTTCCTTATGTCTTGACATGGTCTTTTCTCTGTGTATATCTGTGTCATTTCCCGTTCTTATCAGAACACTAGTCATTGGACTATGACCCACTGATGAGACCTCATTTTACCTTAATTACCTGTTTAAAAATCCTGTCTCCAAATATAGTCACATTCTGAGGTATTGGATATAGAGAAGAAAAAATGATTTTCCCTTTATCCTTCTAGGTTCCTAGCTGAGATACCCACCTCCACACCCCTGTAATAGAAGATTAACAGGAGAAAAACAAACAAGTTTAATGACATGTGTAACTCCTATACACATGTGAGGTACCCACAGAAACTGAGTAACTCTGTGAAATGGCCCAAGCCATCACCTTAAATACCATCTGTTAAAGAATAAATAATAGAGTAAATTTAAAGATCTAATGAGTTTTTTGAATGATTCATTTACCTCTGCAGCAACCCATCTAGCAAATAGAGAGGTGCTCTGAGAAGCTGTATAATTTGGAAGACTTTTATAGGCAGAAACTGGGTGGGACAAGAAAGTTATTAGCAAAGGAAAAGAAAGGATTAAGCAAGGTTACCTTCTCTTACAGGAAGACAGGGGTCTTTATCAGTTAGATTGCCTCAGTTTCCTTTGGGAAATGAAGAGGGCACACATGACAGAAAACCTCATTTGTACTGACAAGAATATTCTAGACTGACCTATTAAGGTTACATTTCTGGAGAAGATTGAAACCACAGTTAGGTCAGGTATTAAGTCTCGGTTTGGTGTCATGAGCTTTAGCACAAGTGACTCCATTTTAGGCCTGTGGTTTTCTCTTTACCATATCTTCAGTTAAAGACAAAAGAAAGATGTTGGAGATTGGGGAGAGGCCCAGGTATGAATGGTTACCAGGAAAAGCACACTAAATAAGTAACAGGTATGGTTGTTGTTCAGATTAGCATCACTGCTTTC
The DNA here is from genome assembly GCF_902729225.1 of Pteropus medius. Lineage (NCBI taxonomy): Eukaryota > Metazoa > Chordata > Mammalia > Chiroptera > Pteropodidae > Pteropus > Pteropus medius. Next base: position 7,796,288 of record NW_024351073.1, read on the forward strand.
TCCATTGATAAGAATAGAAATTCATCCTTCTCATTCACATACTGAGAGGGAAACACCCTTATGCTTGGAGAGTTCCCTTATAAATTTAATTTTCTTTTATAAAAGGGTAACTTCTACTGGGTTTTCAGAGCTTGTACTGTGTCTGCTATTTCTTCAAAATAATCAGTGTGCCAAAAAGGCGTATTCTGGGGGTGGCACATTCTGCTTCCCCTCAGGGGGTTAGGACTTCAACATGAATTTCATGGGGACACGATTCTTCTCATAAAACTCTCTAAAATCTATTCACAAACCAGCAACCAGAGTGATCCTTGCTGAACACGGGTCAGGTTGGATCACTTCTCAACAGCTCCCAGTTGCATTCTTGCACATTCCCATCTGGTGCCTGGCATAGATGAAGCACTCAAATCATATTTTTTTAAGTGAATGTTTTAAATGTGCTTTTTAAAACTTGCAATTGGTGTAACACCTATTAATAAAACATAGCTCTGTCTACTTTTTCTATATAATGAATGTAATAACTATGTGTTTTGATGTTCAAAGCTGTTGGTTTACTTGATGCAAGTGTGTCCTGTATGTTTAAGGCATCCTAAAGAGAATTCGAAGACACAGAAAGGTCAGAGATCAAAGAATTCACAACTATGTCTGTTGCAGAAATGTTGCAAAAATTTGACCAGCGAGAAAATAACCACCACTCGGAGAGTTGGAGAACTCAGGTTTATTATGCTGGCAGTCCCAGAAGAGCTAGCACTCTGAAGATCTGGGCCTCGAGTTCAGGGGCAATCTTGCTTTTATAGGGTTTATCCAAACTGTTATAGTTGGCATGGGCTGATTGGTTGATTTGTCCTAAGGTGGTTACAAACCGCGGGAGTTGCTATGGGCTACAGTTACAGAGTATGAGATTTTCAGACAGGAGTTTAGGCAATACATCTGTTATCTAGACAGAACAATCAAAGGGGAGAGTGAGTCTTCAGTTGATCTCGAGATTACTCTGCCCTTTGGCCTATGCGACAAGCATGTCTACAGAAGCAGAACAAAGAGCTGATTACAAAGTTAGCCATTTGAGTAGAAAATTCCTCTTCATGTCCATTAGCCTTGTACCAGTGATCCTACATATTGTGGGCAGCATATTTCTCAAAACCACATGTAATTGATGCCACATTCAATTCTAAATACTCATAAAAAGTAGAGCAGGCTTTCTATTTGATGTAATTCTCTTGATATTAGAGAAAATGTACATCAAACTTTATATTCATAAAGTATAACTTAGTGCTTTTAACAGCAGGCTCGGTAATTAGTTGGGCAATTAAGGGACCATAAATTATAATTTTAACTCAGATAGACATCCTCTCTAACACCTTGGGAAGTCCATTTACCATTACTTCCTCTATTTTCCCATCTGTAAAGTAAGTTTAAAAATAGAATCTCCATAAATTTGCTGATGAACTAAAGAAAGATAGACTTAGAAATAGAAAAAAACTTGCAAGGTTATCTGGTTAAGTCTTCAGCTTTTAGGAACATTAATTTCGTAAGGAGAGAATGTCACCTTCTCTATTTTATTCTTGAAAATTTAAAAACATTTAGTGTGTCTTAATGTTATTTTTATAGAATTTTACATGAAAACATTACAAAGTGATTTCCATATAGTATTATAAATGTGTATCATATGGGAAGTGAATCCCTAGCTAATGTCTGCTACAGAGGTGAATATATTTACCAGCTGCAGTTTCCTTGCATCTCAAATTTCAAGGTCAATCATTAGCATATTTAAAGTAAGGTAATCTACTTTCATTAAAGCTGTTAATACCTGCAGGTCCTGATTCATTGATCTGTCACCTAGCCTCCTCTCCACAGATCCCATTCATGATTAGGAACTGTGCTTTAATATTCCGTTTCCTTTCTGAAATCATATTCTCTTAAAAGTGCTGGCTTGTGTTTCTTTTTGTTGCCTCTTTTGTTTTTCTCTCTTTAATACATACTTTGTTACTAACAAAACCATCAATCAAACCCATTGTACATTTCTACTGTTCTGCATTTCTGTTATCCCAAAGGGATTTTATTCCTACAATATTTATTGCTGGGCCACATTTATTTATTTTATCTTTTTGAGGAAAAAAAAATCACATTTTTTTTTCATACATAGTTTTCTACTGCACTCTTTCCTTTGGACATTGATGGGGCTGAAGTTCATAATACTGAAGTGGTAGTGCGTTTTAGAGTGGTGTCACCTAGGTAGACTATTGGAGTGGTTCCCAATTTGGACAGAGGAAGGTCACCTCAGAAGGTCATGTGTTAAAGAAAAAATCATTCTGACACTGGTTAACTTCTTGACACCTATTCCACCATTGCCGCAGATGTCAAGAGTATTGCAATATGGGGGAGAGAGAATCAGCTTAACTCCAAATACAAGAACAAGTGGAAATTTTTAGCCAAGGAGTATGGTGTGGGGGAGGTGGTGGATGGAAAATTACCCAAAGGAGAAATCAAAGGTTGGGGGGATTCTTGCTAAACTGACCTAACAGAATTCTTGTTGAAGTCAGGCCAGGGCAATCAGACAGCAAGAGTGAGATGGTAGGGGGTGAGGAATTTGATCAGATATCAAGGGTGATCAGATATCTAGAAAGGAAGGATTTTCTCTAAACTGGCTTAATAGGATTCTCACTAAAACTGGGCTATGAAGGCCTAGCAATGGCCAGCGTCAGGCCTAGTCATGAAGAGAGCTCAGAAGAGACTGATAACGTTGGGACAAGGAGAAAGTTTTCCTCAGAATGTCAATGTTTGGGTTTGGATGAGAGAATGGCTCTTCAAAGACTCCATGCTGATAGATGCCCCGAATGAGAAAAATGATCCTAAAATGTCTTCCTTAATTCCTTGAAAATCTCAGCTGTTTTAAACTATGTAAATGTTCTCTACATTGTTTCTCAACCCTAGGTACATATTGAAAACATCTAGAGAGCTTTTAAAAACTACAGATGCCTGAGCACCTATGTCTGCCGTAGACTTACTGTACGTCTTTGGGAATGGGCCTTAGGCTTCCGTGTTTTTTCAGTCCACTCAGGTAATCTGATATACAGCTTGAGTTGAGAATCGTGTCTCTAACTTAATATGACAAATTTAAGAAAAATTAATCAACACTGACCTTTTCCTTTCACAGAAATGAAAATGATTTCTATACTTAAATTTGACAAATTCTTAACATTTCCTTTTCTCAGCTAAACAACCAAAATTGTCTTAAATTTTTCTCACAGGGATCATTTTTTGCCATTCATCTATGGATCAATGAGAGTTTCCTCACATCTTTTTTAGTCTGGATACCCTATATTAACAAAGGTCTGATTTATTTCTGATATGGTAAAAATAAATATTTCCTGATCCTTACATGACTTATTCAAATAAATAAGTTGATAAAGTTCAAATTACTATTTCTAAGTCATCCTTGTATCAGATTGCCTTTATTTCAGGAGGAAGTGTCTGAGGAAGGAATTGGGGGGGCAGTAAGGCATTTGGGAGATAAGGGCCTATGGAAATCTGCAGTTGTTTGTTGGGTAAGGCAGAAACTTTGTCTAGTAAACGTGTGCTATGCAAAATTACATAGTCTTCTCTGAAGAAGCTGTCAGCCTTGGCTGTGAGTTACCAATGCGGTATTTTGGTCATAAGGACATAAGAACAGTGATGAGAGCTATTCTTTCATTCTTGTTGCGAGTACTTAACACCATCAGTGAGTCACCTTCTCAGGGAATTTAGTGGCTTTTCACAAGTCCTTTTCCTTTTTTTCTATAAACAGTTACAAAACAAATTATTATTAATAAATTATATTACTGTAACACCTTTCTTCTGCCAGAGCTCCCAGGTGGCAGTACATACAGAAATAAAAACATAAATAAAAGTGTTTCTTATACCTCTTAGCTCTACCCGTTGTCTGAAGTAATCATGGTCAATTCCAAGAATTTCACAAGTATTTTGAGTAAAGTTGTATAAAATCCTTTAACCTTGGTGGATGCCAGACATTAGGATGAAATATTTGTAAGATAAGGAGCTTTAAACTTTAAAAACAACCACGAGATGTATGAAGTCTGACTTTTTGGACACAGAGAGCCTTGGAAAGAAGTGAAAAATTATCTAAGTGTTATATATTTGGGGGAAAATTTTAAATAAATATCCAGCCACATCTTAATCTAGAAGATTACTGACTCAGTCTAAGTAACTAGTCACTTTAAAATGTAGAGTGTTTTTAAAGACTAGATTAGAAACTTAGCCAAGGAATATAGTTAACTATAATTTTTTTGGTAAAGTTTGAATAACTGTGATGAAATGGCTAGAGTTTATGACTGAGGCAATTATTTTTTAAATTTGTCTTAATCCTCAATGCAAAAAGCTAAGAATAGGAAATCAATTGAAAACAAAATACACAGCATATAGCACAAAGTGTTGTATGTATGAAGGTATTATGAAAATATAGGATTATTTCAAAGACAGATACACATTGGATATGGAAGAATGACAAACTTCATAGAGTGTGAATGAACTATTAAAATTCCATAAACATAAAATGTACTTTTTATCCTTCGATCTCAGTACACTTAAAATAACTTCTGTTTTCTTTTTTTCTTACACACCTACATCAGAGGCTGTCATGTCTTCATTCCTTAGATACAAACAAAAATCGCCTGAGGTCAGATACTTTATATGGACTTCAGAATCAACTTTTATTACTGGAGACTACCCACAGTTTAGACATTTGCCCGATTCTGGTCACTCTGGGAATTAAGCTGTAGCTCATGGTAACTGAGTCCGAAGTCACTTGTTAAAGCTGATACCTTTAAAAAATCAATAATTGGGACCACAGCTTGCCTGAACCCAATTGATGATATGTAAGTCTGTTTGTTTTGAGAGAATCCTGCACACTGGCATGGTTCTGGAAATCAGTGGGGCAATGATGACTAGTTAATCATTTGTTCTCTAGCCTTACACATATCTAAACTTATTAATCATTAGTGTCTGTGGGTGTGCTTGCATTTTTTCTTGGACTGGTGAGTTATAAAAAATATATATAACTGATAGATTATGATTAACAGAAAGTATATGGAGAAATATCAGTGCTGTCAGTTTATTGTTTTGTGCTTAACTTTTGCCAGTATTCAGTTATAGAAGAACATTCGAATGACTTCATGTCAACATTGTGACAAGCAGTTCTAAACTTCAGAAATATTCACAAAATACTTTGAAGCCATGAAAATTTTCACTGTGATATATAATGATAATCTCTCTCTACTGCTTTTTGTGTGTATGCCTAGGTTCAGAGTATATACTTGGAAGGGTATATCCCACCAAATGAAGAATAGTTTATGTGTGGGTTATTTCAGGGTCCTGGTTAAGTTTTTACCTAACTATATATTAACACACATTTTAAAAATTATTCAGATTTCATCTCTAAGATCAACTATATTTTTTCACATTTAGATTTATTCCAGTTACATTTCAAGGATATTCTGAAACCTGAAAAAGGTGAATTCTCTCTACACTTTCTGGCCCCAGACACTAAACCTTTGAGGTTTGCTCTGGCCTGGATGCCAGGCAATACCCATGTAGTAGTCCCAGTAAGCAGAGTTGCTCAGTCACCTTTTGGGTTGGTGAAGCTGAGCTTTATTCCTCTTAGTCAATTTATCATTACTTGATTGTATTTTCAAGGACAAATTCTTTACTTAGAATATGAGGCAATCACTGTTATGTATTTGGTCAGTTATTCAATTGCACCTCTAGCATTTGGCATCGGCCAATCAATGGGAGAATACATGAATAAAATTCCACATTGGACAGATCTGGCAATCATAAGTCAGCAATAGCCATGTGTGAGTTCACACGTACACTGTATTTAATCTTTGCTGGTTACACCTCTGTTAAATTCTACAGTCTTATAGAAATACCTACAGCATTCCTTTTTGGATAGAGAAATCAGGATGCAGAAGGTTGACTTACCAATCAAGATTTGCAATAGTGAGATTTGAGGCATTTGGCCCATGATTCACCTTTTTAAACCTTGTCTGGTATATAGGAGACACTCAATAAATATTTTTTAAATGAATGATTGAACACTGAATTAATCTTTCATGGTGCCAACAACCTTACATCTTATCATGCACCTTCCATTTGCTGGTTAAACATTTCAGAGGTTTTCCCCTATGATGATACAGTCTGAAATTCAAACTCCTTATCTTGTCAATCAAGTTGCAAAATAATTTGCATCATATATATTTCCAGTCTTATCTTGCATTGTATCTTTGCGAGAGATAAAATTTAAAAATCATTAATGCTAATACTGTCATATAATTGTACATAAGAAAAACATACGCATTGTACAGTCTTTGTTTTATTTTAAACGATGGTTTAGGTGTTTGAATATTATCACTTTTCAGACCACAACATTAATGTTGAGAGCCATCTGGATAGGATTTTCTTTCTTATTGATTTTCTTATTTATTCATTTTTAATCATATTAACCATATAACCATTATGAAGATGTAGTGAATATATCTATGAACTGATTTTTTTTTCTGGTTCAGATTTCTTTGGTGAAAACTGTTGGCTGAAATATATTTAGAATTTTTTCCCTATAAATTTTTAATTGTTCAAAAGAAAAAAAAGAGTCAAAATGAATGTAAGTTTAAATAAAATATCACCATATAAAATGAATATACAATATGAAATATGATGAAATTTAGTAAAACGAAATCTAAGAAATAGAATCTTATATATGAAATTATTATGTGTGTATATGTACAATTATTGTACATATTGATTGTGAACGTTTTCTACTTATTTTTGTTAGAATATTTTGAAAAAATGAAAAAATTAAATTATGACAATTAAGAAAACAATAGGAATTTGTGATATATGTATTAGTTTTGCCTAGATTTTTTGTATACTCAGAATAAGCAACTAGTAAAACAATTAATGATAAGAACTGAGAAAATGTATCTGTACTAGATATGAGTAAGCATTTGCCTTCATTTTCTAGCCATATATTCTGATGCTTCTTTTCAGCATTTAAACATGCTTAAATATCTTCCTCTTATATCTTCATAAAATAAAATAAAACCCACAACCACACCAAACCAAAATATTTCTCAGAATCAATTTTTCTTCTAGCTTCTATCTTTTTCAATTTTATCCTCAGATCCAGAATTCTCAAAAGACTTTTCTACTTAAGTGGCAACATTTTATCACTTTCCATTTACTCTTCAGTCCACTATAATCGAGACTTTTCTCTCTTTACTTTACCAACATGATTCTCTTTAAGACCACCAGTAAATCCTTATATCCAAATCTGTTTCTGTGTGCTTTGCTTCTCAGCAGCAAAAGATACTTTTGGCCATGGTCCTTGAAATACTCATTTCCTTTGATTTCAGTTATGTGGCTTTCACCTTTCAGGCTATACTTTTTCTTTACAGGTTCATTTCCCTCTATCTGGCCATTAAGTGTTGACATTCCTCAAAACTTCATCCTTTGCTCCCTTCTGTTTTATGTGTATTTTCCCTAGGGTATCTTCTTCACATCTATAGTTTAATTTACCATCTGTATGATAAGGACTTTGAAATTAACATTTTGATCTCAGAATTCTTTTAGCTTCAATTTTGCATATACATATTGTGCCTTCTTCAAATTCTCTTTTTAAGGTGTTTTAAAGATGTCTTAAACTCAACATGTCTAAAATTACACCCATGGCCTTCTGACCCAAACTCAATTATACTCCTGCATTTCCTATCACAGAATGATATACCTTTGACCACATCTCATTCAACCTTCTTTTGGGCTATGTTCCAGCTATATTCGCCTGCCTGCTGTTCTTTGAATAAACCAAGATAATTTCTATCAGATCTCACACTTGCTTTTCCTTCTGTCTAGAATGTCCTGCCTCTGTATCTTTCCATGGCTGTATTTTATTCTTTACACTTCTCATTTCAAACATTACCTCTTCAAAGAAGCTTTTCTTTGAGTACTATATCTAAAGGAGTGGCTAACCCATTCCTGCTATTCTCTATATATTGCTGTTTTTCTTTTTTATGCTTATAAATATTATGTTATTTTTTAGAGAAGTAATATATTTTCCCCAAACTAGAATTTGAGCTCCTCAAGAGAAATTACCTTCTTGTGTTGTTTGTATCTGCCAAAAATAGTGTCTGTCACATACTACAAGTCAATTTTACTTATTAGTCTGCAAATTCATTCATTTCTCTTTATTCCCATTCCCATTACCCTACTCTGAGCTACCATCATCTCTTGCTTGCAATAGTTTTCTAACTACATCCATTTAGTTACCTTCCGATCCACTTATTTTCTACCCTGCAACTAGTGTGGCGTTTTTACAGAAACCAATCTGATAATGCTTTACTCCTTAAAAGCATTTAAGCATATCTCATTATTCTCAAGATAATGATCAAAATCTTTGGCATGAACTATTGTGTGGCCTCCTTCATCTCTTACGGCCTTCCTCTTCCTTTTTCTTACTATTCTAGTGTTCTGAAAGTTCCTCAGATGTACCATTTTCCTCCCCATCTAAGAATTATTTATATGTTCCTTTGGCCAGGAAGGTTTTTAAACTGCACCCACTCCCAGCTCTAGAGTTTACCTGGTTAATTCTTACTTATTCTTCAAATTTCAACCCAAAGTTCAATATACTGTGTGTCTGGCTCTGTGCTATGTGCTAAAATACGATGGTGATCTGAAAAGACAAGACTCTGTTCTCTTACCCTTTTAGTCTAGAACAGAAACCAGACACAAACTCACTTGGCTCCCACTACTAACCCTTTCTAATCCTATTAACCCTTTCACAATTTGTAAATATACATATTTATGCATTTTGGGGATTGGTTTCTATCTCACTAAGCAGCAAGCTTCATGATTTGCGAAAAGTGTTTGTGGAATAAATGAATCCATCATGTTTGTTCAATAAAAACTTCTTAAAAACTAACTGTGGTACCTATTGAAACTCAAATGACTTCAATAATTAATGTAATAGCATTTTGCATATCTGTCAATATACCTACAAATGAAGATAATTCCATGGTTAAAATTTGAGGCATCCGTTATTACACACTCAGCTTATTTGCATTCTATAACATTATTTTTTGTCTCATATAATCTTTTATTTCTATGCATATCTCTAATTATGTCTAATAGGAATCTTGCTTGTGTTCTTATTTATAATATCCTTTGATGAAATTGCAACTTTAGTTAGATATAATTCTGATTGAATAGGCTCAGTGGTCTTTGCCACAGCATTTAAGTTAATCTGTTGGCAACATGGAGAGAACACATTTCTTTTTATTTGGCAGGATATTAACTCATTTCAACCATGGAAGCTATAATTTTCTCAATGGTATCATAGTGGCTGGCAAATGTAGGTGTCTCTTTCTTATGCCCATGGTACAATTTACACACTGAAATTCTGGCTAGATATATGTTGATTGAAACATCAGTTCAAATGAGCAAGTGTGTTTCAAATTCTACTCTGTGAAAGCTCTTCTTGTTAGCACTAGCGGGGGATAAATAAAATATAGGAGGGAGTCAGAATGTTCAGTAAGGTTGATAAAACTTACAAACATTCCCATGAGACTTTATGCCATCACCCAATTGCATGATTTATTCTTGACTTCTTCCAAACACTGATTCCCTGTCCTACATCCCCTTTCTGTAAGAAATCCACTATTTGTGAGGTTATACAATTTTGAAATCTTAAAACTCTATCAGACTAATCTCTTTCAAACCATGGATCTGGTATGTCATCATGTGGTATCTCTTCCTCCTCAACACTCACTGCCTTTTTTAACTCCATCATTTGCATTCCTGTGGCTCACATTACCTTCATCTCCTTACCCAATGAAGGCATAAGTTTCTAAACTATTTTATAGAACTGTGCCAGTGGAATGTCATTCACATAGACAAAATGTGAATGGCACCCCACAAGCTGTGCAAGGGGGTAGGTCTCCTATAGAGGATCATTGAACTAACCATTGCTAAGTTGGTTTTCAAGTGTTTGATCCCTTCAAATGAAAAGGAATTCACTATTTAATTTTAAGGTTGTATATTTCCAATGGTAGTAAAATCTTCCTATGGTGTATTGAAATCCATTTTTTCTTTCGGTTCTTACTACTTCATTCGTTTAATAATCTAAATATTTGGAGAAACTGTAGTACTCTACAAGATCTGAACATCCTCAGATGTGTTTATATTTTCTCTGTTTCTCACATGGTAAGTTATCTAGACATCCTCAAAGGCCCCTTGAGCTGGGACAGAGCTGGAATGTACTTCTATAGATTTTAATCTAACAGATTTTTTTTTCTCCCAAAAGTTGTTTTCTCATAACTAGATTTAGTTTTACCCAAAGGACTACTAAGTTTATTTGAATGTGATATTGTAAAGATACTGTATTTTGAAATACTTGTTTCTAAGTGTGGTAAAGGGGAAAAAACATTCTGGGCAGAAATGTTCTTTAACTAAGAGCCTAAACACAACAGGTTGTACATATTGTAGGCATTTCTTAAAACAATTAGTTGACAAAAGTTTCCATATAAGTTACCATCCAAGGCTAAAGAAATCAATACTTTATATTTGATAAACTTTAATAGACTCAAAATTGAGCCTCTGTACTGAATTGAAGTCTGAAAATATAACTTCATTTTTATCTCTAACATGAAACTTTATTAAGATTTCTAGGTACAGAATATACTTGAAGTGACATATTGGATTTTGAACAAATTGTTAATATACCAAGTATTCTATATCTCAGAAGTTAGGATACTTTTTGCAGGATATCATCAAGAAAATATAATATTTCTGCAAATATCCTCTGTTAAAAAATTGGGCATTTTCCACCAAAAGAGATATTAAAACGCCAGAATGTAAATTTTTGTTCTCAGTATACTCTCAGGAGATAAGAATAATGTTGTCTCAATGCCTTTTCTCTTATAATATGTTAAAAAATATACAAATAATTATTTACGATACAAATTATGAGAGCTAGTTAAAAGTGTGTACTCTGTAAAATCTGCCTCTCCGATGTGTTGACCGCCTGCCTTGCATAGCTGTTAGTATGATTTCTATAATCCAGAGGCAAAAGGAAGAGAATATGGCTATAGAATATATAATTGAAGGAGGGATAACCTTCTTTCCATTCTCTGAAATTGTGGTAGATGGTAAAACTGCTTCATGGTCAGGGAAATTGTAAAAGCAACATTCTCCTTTATTTTCTCAATTGGGCCCAATAAAGCAGGAATCATTTCAATAGGTAGAGTAGCACATGGAATATCACATCAGATCTCTCTGGTTGAACCAGAAAGCAATTTTTGCCAGTTACCCTTGGGTAAACTCTTGCCCTAACCTCTCTGTAAATCTTTGTATCAGGTATATTAATGCCGTTTGTTTTAGTGCTCACACTTTTGGATGAACTAAACTGTTTGAATTTTTTCTTTAATAGTATCATTCTATTTATATTCATATATCCTCAGTGATGTCCTGATTGCCATATGCAGTGAATGTATTTCTCTCATCTTTTTATTGGAACTTGAGGCTGCATTTGACATTTACATGATACTATACTCATATGCTTCTTATAATGCACCACTCTACTTCCATCATGTGTTCTTGTCTCTCTGTTTTTCAAATACATGTGTTTCTCGTCGTGGTGGATTCTGCTAATTACTTAATATCCATTATTCCCTTTTCTTTTACTAGTGGTATCTGATTTTAATGGGGACAAACCATAGTATAGGTAAATATAGTCACTTCTCTGCTGCTTGAGAGCAGTTTTGGGCAATGAGACGAATCAAAAAGTCTAGATAGAGGATGAGCTTCTGGGAAAACTATTGTTTTCTAGATAAACAGGGACATATGCCTTTTCTCATCCTCCTTTTCTATCCAAGAATAAAAAGCATGCACATCAGATGCCTGAAGATAGACAAGCCAGCTTGTGACCTCGAGGGTGAGAGTCACATGCTTAGGAAAGACAAAGCAGATATAGGAAAGAAATGTTAGATGGATCTTTTCTACCTTCCTTCCTTCTTTTTCTTTCTCTTTCTTTCTTTTCTTTTCTCTTTTCGTTTCGTTTCGTTTCCTTCCCTTCTCTCCCCTTCCCTTCCCTTCCCTCCCTTCTTTTTTTTTCTTTTCGCCTCCCTCTGGATTTTTCATTATGTCTTAAAAATAAATCCTTATTTGGTTAAGCCACTATGATTTTTTGTTTACTTTCAGCCCAAAACAAGTTATGCCAATCTTTGCCTTTGTATTGTGCTTTTAAATTTTTAAAAATCTTTTAGTATTTATTTCTGTATTTTTTTTTTCATTTTTTTAACTTTGTTTTTATGTGATTTTAACTATCAGTTAACACAGTGTCCTTCACTTTAATGCAAATTCCTTAAATGCAGAGATTGGATTTTTTATGTACCCAAACTACTTAGCACACATATGGGGAAAAGCAAGAACACATTCTCTGATTCTTTATACATGAATAAAAAATAGAATTGAGAATTACAGAATTCATGGAAAGGTCATCCATTTTTGTACTATTCAGACTTTTGATTATGTTATACTTTTCTGGTAAAAGTTATAGTAATTTTTAGTGGGAGCCCTAAGAAGTAGTAATTTAATGCAAAGTTCCTGGCAACCAGGAGTTGAAGAGAGCCCAGTAAAGACAGGGAGGTCAGCTTTAAACAGATCAACCTCTCTAATGTTATAGAAAGGAAGGAGGAGAGAATGGCTACCGATGAGTGGTGGCATGAATAATCAAGCATTCAGAAAGAGAATGTGTCTGAGCGTAACAATCTTTATGGTTTTACTTCTTTCATTGTTTTTTAGTTTGTCTACCACCACTGTCATTTTAGAAATGTATCTCTCTTCTGGACAACTTTTGTGGCCACCAGCTTTGTCCCTTTGAAATTAATCCACAACCATCAGTGTGCTATCTAAAATTAAAACTTGGTCATGTCAGTTCATTGTCTAAGTCCTTCAAAGCCCCTTACTGCCAGAAGTGTCATGGCATACTGGTTTCTCCATGGTCTGTTTTCCTCAACACTTCCCACTCCATGACTTATACTTCAGCACCTCATCTGCTGGGAACGTTTGTGGTTTTCTGCATGGCCCATGTTCCTCTTTGCCTCTATACCCTTCAATAGGTTATCTTCACCACGCATGCTCCTGGTCACTTACCTGGTTGCTAGGATAATGCCCTTAATCATTTAAGAGTAAGCTCTTCTCTGTTTACAGAAGCTTCAACTATGTAACCTTAAATAAGTTACTAAACCCTTTATTTTCCTTATTAGTAAAATTGGGATAATGGTGGAGACAACCTCATGGGGCTGTTGTGAGGTCGAAATTGGTTCATACATGTAAAGTATCTAGAACGTGGTAAATGAGTACAATACATATTACTATATAGAAGTTGTATAATATATTAGTTATTATTAATATAACTTCTCTAGCCCTTCTTTAATAAATCTAAATTTAATATATCTGTACTGTGTTCCCATAATACTGTGTGCATATTTCTTTGTTTTAACTTGTCATTGACAAGGCAGTATGGCATTGAAGAGCCAGAGAACGAGTCTAATTTTTAGTTTTGCTACTTATTAGCTACATGGCCCCAAGCATGTTAATAACCTCTCTGTGCTTTATTTTCTTCATCAATAAAATAGGATTATAGGATCTATTTCATAGTATTATTGTAAAGAATAAATGAGTTAATTTATATTAAGTTCTTAGGACAGTGTATGTCACATAGTAAATGCTACAGAAGTCTTTGCTATGCTAATTACATATTTACAGATAGGTTTTTAACCACTTGAAAGTGAACTTTCTTTCCTCCCCCCAGCTTTATTGAGATATAATCGACATGCAACATTGTGTCAGTTTAAGACGTATAATATAGTGATTTGATATATGTACATATCGAGAAATAATTACTACAATAGGTTAGTTAACACATCCGTTTCCTCACATAGCTATAATTGTGTGTGTTTGTGTGTGTGTTTGTTTTTGGTGAGAACTTTTAAGATCTACTCCTTTAGCAGTTTTCAAATATATAATACAGTATTGTTAATTATAGTTACCATGTTGCAAATTACGTTTTCAGAACTTATTTATCCTGTTATTGGACCTTTGTATCCTTTGACCAACTTTACCAATTCTCCCTCCAGCAGACCACTGCTGGCAACTACCACTCTGCTTTCTGTTTCTATGGCTTTGATCATTTTAGACTCCTCAGATAAGCGAGATCTAACAGTATATTTCTTTCTCTATCTGACTTATTTCTCTTAGCATAACGCCCTCAAGGTTCATTCATATGTTGCAAATGGTGGGATTTTCTTTTTCTTCCCAATGGCAGAAAAATATTCCATTTTATATAGATATGACATTACTTTTATTCATTCATATACAGTAGATAGTTAGGTTGTTTCCACGTTGTGGCTATTGTAAACAATGCTTCAATGAACATGAACACAAAGATATTTCTTTGAGATAGTGATTTAATTTCCTTTGGATATATAACCAGAAGTAGAATTGCTGGATCATATGGTAGGACTATTTTTAATTTCTTCTTTTATACATTCATTGTACAGGAGTGATTTGATTTCCATGTATCTGTCAATTTACCAGCTTTTCTCACATTATTGATTTCTAGTTTCTTAACATTGTGGCCATGTTAAAGATAAAGTAAAAGATACTTGACATCCCTTCTGTCCTCTTGAATTCTTGAGATTTGTTTTGTGTCCTAATATATGATCTATCCTGGTGAATGTTCTATGTGTACTAGAGAAGAAATTTCAGTTATATTGTCTATAGATAGTTGCTAATTGGTATTTTCTTGATGAGGACTAAAGTCAGGAACCACCTGTGTCACTATCCTGATGACCAAAGGTGAGCTTTCTAAAGGCAAGGGTTGTGACATTCATTTTGTAAATTTCTGGGACCTAATGATTCATAAGATATATAGTTGACATTCATCAAATCGTTCTTGAATGAACAGAGGATATTTTTTGTTTACTTCACAAAGGAACAAAATTAAAAGTAAAAACTAATGAAGTTTTTATTTAAACATTCCTAAGTTTACTTTTCAGAAAGAGTGAGATCATTGGAATGCAATGGGTTTCACCATTCCTCTGCTAGTATTTCTTTATTCCTGTCAGATTTGATAAGGACCGTAATAAAACTTAGAGAAAAGATTAAACTGCTGACATTTGAAATATCAAGTTAGAAAATCTGATATTCCCACTATTTTCACTCCCATAGTTCCTGATTGTATTAAGCAAGTTTATTTAAGGGCAACTTAGGTCATAAGAGATCTTATTCTGGATGACAGATGACAGAGCCTATGCTCCATATGTTTCCATCGCAATGCACTGGAATGGATGAAGAATTTGTTGAGCTTCCTCCTGTTTTTCATTGGATTATTGGATAACTTACATCAGATGAATTCCTCTCAGAGTTACATTCACACTGTTGTAGTTTAGTCTCTCTGGGAACAATCTCCTCAATCAGATTGAAGATTCCATGCAAGGGTGTAATGTGATCAGGTTTTGAAATGTCAACCTGGAGTTCATGGGAGGAAGGACTCGGAAGAGCTGCGGGGAGTGAGAGCCAAGGTAAGACACCAGTTAGAATACTGATGCAGTAGACCAGGCTAGGAACCAATCATGGAGTGGAGAGAAAGAGAGAATTTGGGAAATGTTAAGGATTTATAACAGGCAATTTTTTGTTATTTACTAGAGGGGACGGGAGATGTTAGAATGGCCCCTCTGTATCTAGATTATATTACTGGGTGCATAGTGGAACTGTTAATCAGTGTGGAGAGACGAGGAGAAACAATAAGTTTTATTTTGGAAAAGTAATCACTTCTGTTTCCGGAGATGCACGTGGCCAGATGGATGTGCCTGGCAGGCAGTTGTTACAGGGTCTGGAACTCAGGAAAGTAGCCAAGGCTGGAGATAAAGGTTTGGGAGTCATCATTGTATGAGTAGTCATGGAGACCTTTGCTGTGGATGACATCACAGGCAAAGTATATACAGTGAGGCAATAAACAGAATGAACTCTAACTTGCTACAATGGCAAACTGATTTATTTTTTAGGTGATAAGGAGATGGAATACAAAAGATCTTGGAAAATATCAAGAACCTTCAGATGGAAAGTGCATTCTTAAGGTCATGGAAAAAACCTAGTGTCTCTTCTCAGAGTTCTTAAAAAAACAGCTACTGATTTTTATTTGTATGGATGATTTAACTAAACAGTATAAATAACAAAGCAAGCAAACCACTCCTAAAAATATTTTAGGTATATTCTTAGTTATGAAAAACCTCCATTATCCCTGTTAATCAGAGAAGGCTACAGGGCAGGCCTGCACAATAAATTTAGTTTTTTTCAATGTGTGAAAAATAACATTTTATGTAGCCCTTTATTACACACATATACATATACCACTGACACCAAAGTTTTATAAAATAATACTCTTTCTTTTTGTGATATTTTTCATTCCATTCCATTTGTTTTGTTTTATTCTGTTTCTTCTTTTCCATTCTGTTCCACTAAAAATATATGAATTCTTATTCAATAACCCACAAAATTGATTTTGCAAACTAATATATCACAATCCACAAGTGGAAAAACTCTGCTTTAAAAATCCTATTGAACCTATGTAGATTAAAGGTGAATTCTATTAGCTATACCTTTATTGAAAGTAGGCTAGTACAAAAGAGTTCTTAGAGGACTAATTAGGGCCCTTGTGGATCTTCTCGTGAATCTTGCTGAGGAGTTCTAAACCAGTTAGTTGATCATTTACTCATGTCCCATTCAGCCAGTGATATTTAGGGATTGCCTATTCCAGGCATGGCACTGTGCTCATTGTTGGGGATAAAGCATTCAACACAGGGAAGATACAGGTTTGTGGGATTTGAAATTTATGTAATTTGAGGACCCATTTTAAGAAAAAGAATGTAAAATTGCAAATATAAAATTAGGTGCCAAAGCAATTGGAAAAATATATCCCATCATATTCTTCAAGCATCAGGTTCCTTGGGTCTAAGATCCCTTTAGGCAGTTTGCCAAAAATGTTTATACGGTGATGCTTACTGATGGCAGCTGTGCTCTGCAACTTCCCCCACTCAAAGTGGCCTCTAAACCTGACATTTCATTAGCTTCAAAGTAAATCTACCTCTTTTACTTCTGTGTAAGCAACATCAACCACTTCTGTTCTTTGGACAAGGCAGACAAATTAAAGGACCAGTCAAATAATACATTATTCAGTTATTTTGTGAGATTGAGAAATAAAGAGATCTAGGAGAGCATACAGTCGGCAAATCAGACCTAGTCTTCCACCTAGGGAACACTTTCCTGAGGAAAGACCAAGCTCACGTGCTTTAATCATAGGCCAGGTCCAAGGACTGTTAACAGTAGACCGATGGCAGGACACATTCAGAAACTTGGTGTTAGTATCCAGACCTTTTAAAAACAATTTGAAGGGGCAATTTAAAATCCATTAAATCTAATAATGTGTTTAAACTTGAATTTTGCATGTCCTTTATTTTTTTTTCAGTTTGTTTTCCCAGAAATTCATTTTTCTTGCATTTACAAAGAATAAATCTACATTGTTTGGGGGAAAAACCGTGTTCTTCCCCATTGATAGACTGAGAAGCATTGTCATAGCCTCTCCTTACAGCTGAACCGCGTGTCCCTCTGCTAGTTGCCATACTTAGAGTAAAAATTAAAGTGAAAATAAGATAACAAAATAAGGACCATCAAGAAGTATTATCATTACCTTAAAATATAAAACCTTATAGTAAATAGGAAAACATAATGATATAAAAAATGAGATGTGAGTTAAGAAAATTTTAAGGCAGGGTGTGAAAAATTAGGGCGTGGTAACTTTTTAAAAACATATAGAACCATTGAAAGGATCAATTTTACATAATATGAACTAATATAGAAGGAGTGCAAATGACTAAGAAATTTCAATTTGGGAACTAAAAACCAAATTGATACATGTGTATTCCCAATACCAGGCTTCTTCTCTGGCTGAGAGCTAATGGGTAGAGATGGATTCTTTGGTCTTGTTCTGGGTGCTTGACAATCCCAGCATCCATATGGCTTTGAAATCCTGTGCAAGGAGGAGACACCGCATAGTATGTCTATCTACAGACATGTCTTCAGTGTGCAATCCAGCAGCAGCTGCATTGGATTATCAGATACCCCCTTGTAAAGAACATCTGTTAAAAATACAAGGACACTATATTTCAGTTTCCAAACTCCAGAGCAAATTTAACTTTTTTGCTTTTTATAAGCTAAGATAGGGCTTGCTTCTAAACATTTAATTTAATTTCATAGCAATCAGTATTAAAGGCAGAGATATTCATTTTACCTTAAACATCACTTTTAAAATAATTTCTCAGTGTTCAGGAGAATTTAACCTTTTCATATTATTTTTATTACAGTCAAGGACAGAAAAAGTAAGAAAGCAATATTACATTTATATTGAAAGTTTCCCTTCCTTTTTCTCATTATTCTGTTTTAAACTCATCACATGTTTTCTACTTTAAAAATAATATTGTTTTAACATGACCTCTGATTCCTTATGTAAAATTTATATCATTCCTTTTGCCAATAAATAGTGAAAATTTGGTCATCTTAAGAGATTTATTAATATAGTTGCTAATCATAAAAAAATATTTTTATAAATTGCTAATCATAAAAAATATTCAAAATACGATTTCTCTCAATTGAGCTAAACTAACAGATTGTTAAGTCGTGTATTTCTCTCTGTAAGCGTCTAATTCTTGGGTATATGACATTATTTTAAAATTCATAATTTTGTGAATTATTTTTCTTGACAGATTTAGAACATTGTACATTGGGTACATTTGAAAGTGTTCCCATATTTACAAATTAGCAGGAATGGATGACTTTACCATTGTAGTATTCTTCAGCCATTATGTCATAATTGCTTAATTTAGACAAAATAATGTCATGTCACACTGGGAATTTTGCAAAGATAAATCATATTTTTGTTAGGTTGTTTTCCCTCCATGTAGTTAGAAATATACACTCTTAAGGAGTTGGTAAAATTTACAGGTGAGATCTACTTTGAACTGAATTCAAAGGAAAAAAATCTTAACAGATTAATGCAGAAAATATTGCTGTTTGCTTTCCTTTTCTACTGTTGCTATTATTGTTTGTGTAAGTCATTTACGTTTCAGAAAATTGGGACAATTTTAGAGGAATATCCTGTACCCAAATTGAGGCACAGAGATTGTAAATCATTTATTAAGTTATTGAATACATACATGTCAACAGGAAAGGAAACAAATGTTTGGTCTCTATTAGATAAAACTCTTTTTATAAGAGTTCATGTTGTACCATAACGAAGAAATGTAAATTGACCTATGAATTGATGGTGATGATGTTTTCATAAATCATGCTTTCATGAATGTTGTCTGATCACACTATTTGGATAGTGTGATAACCATAGATAGTTTTGTGTTGGTTAGAACACTCTACAACCATTCTCCTAATAGCATCAAGGAATGAGTAAATGAAGGAATGAATGAGTAAATGAATGAATGAATGAATAACACTGGAAATATTTGGAACATTGATTAGAAATGATCAAATCCCTTGAAATGTTTAAAGAGTTGCTAGAAATTCAGCCTTTTCATGGACTTATTTGGACAGTGCGATAAATCGGGCAAGCCTATTTCTTACTCCTGCAGGAATTTTATCAAAGAAATGGCAACACATGCTTGTATACTTTCTTTAATTTTCAATGTATTATTTAGTTTTTGAAGACACATTTCAAAGGGAAAAGTATGTGTTGCAAATGTTGTGTATATAATTATAGAAACACACAGATATCATAAAACATTTACCTTTGGACCCAGGATATATGTTCAGGGTTTGAAGCCCGGGAGTCTGTTGAAGTAAAATCTATTATTCTGTAGCAAATAAACATAAATTTCTGAAAATGAGATGCAGGATGAAATCTAATGGTGTTTTCCTCCCATTTTGCTGGTATAGTTTTTCTGGGCCCAAATGTGCAAAATAGATTGAAATTTAGTCATATTTTAGTTGACTCATTAGGGCTAGTTTTGACATACAATTGTTAAATTAGGTATGTATGATAAAATAAATATAATTTAACAAATTACAAGTGAAATTTAATTGCTCCTAAATAAGAGAGTTAGGAGGAGGAGAGTAATTTGTTGGAGTGAAAAAAGTGTAATTTGGATAATATATGTCAATATTAAAATGGTGTTACTAGATCATGTGTATAAACTATCCATTGTAAAATCTGGGTAAGTTATCCATTTTCTCCCTTAAAAGTAATCTTTTTTCCCCAGACACGGATGTGAGAATTTAGCTTTCCTTTAGCCCAAACACATTATTACACAGTGAAGAAGAAAAGAAGAAAGAGATTGTGGGAGGAAGCTACTCAGCAGAGGCCAGAAGCTGCTCTACGCTGAATTTTAAGTGCTCTTTCTGATGTAGTTTTCTTTTTTTTTTCGTTAATAAAGGGTATTAAGGAAGTAACACAAGCATAATAACTGTTCACACAGCTCTTTTCACAAGATATTCTTAGTGGCTTGCACTTTTCTGGGCCTCGTGTCTGGTAGTGGGATAGAACTGATGCAGATGGTAGAGAAACAAATTCTGTGAAAGTGGCTGCAATAAGCAATATGGTATAATCTTGGACACAATGTTTTCATTGTGTTTGATGCATTCATTCATTTGCAGATGCATTCATTTGCAAATTACCCACAGCTCATATCTCTTTTCAAACTAAGAATATGTCATTCCAGCAAGGCCAGCACATCTATGATCCACTAGATTCTTTAAAAGCCTGCCCTTGTTCTGGTTTTTCCAGCCCCTTTTATTTCCTTTGAGAGGCTGGAGGAGCCTCAGTGAAGAGAGCATGGATTCATGTGGATTATGAAGTTAGTTCACCAACTACGCATGCCTGTACCTTTTTCCTACAAATAGTTCATTGCACATCTATTTGAATATAAACTTAACTTAGTGAAATTAACCATAAATTATTGGAGGACTCATGGGATATAGAAAGAATTATGTTGGTTAAGTTTATTTTGTCATAATGGATGTGCAATAAGAAGGTTACCTTTAGCGCTTGGGGGAATAAAAGGAATAGAGAGCAAAGAGATTATAATAGAGGGAGAAAACATTATAAAAGGAAGTATTGGTAAGATAGAATATAATTCTCCAATAATCAGGAATCGGTGCTTGGTGTTTCCAGTGCCTCACAAAGTTTCGGTTTAGATTGACCCAGACGAATCTGTTGCCTGCTGTGTGCCAGTGCTAGACCCTGAGTTTTAAGAGGTGAAACAGCCTCCACCTTCAAGGTGCTCAGAGTTGACAAGGCATCTGGGCAGAGTGAAGTCTAGCTGTGTGGGAAACCCATCTTTGATAATGAAAGCCCTGAGCTGAAACTTGGAGAGTGATGAGGTGTCAACTAAGTGCTTACAGCGGGGGAAGAGCAATGACTTATCCATACAGGGGACTCAGAAAAAGAGTGTTTGAGTTGAACAAGTAGTTTCAGTATGGCTTTATGATCTCCATCCCAGTGCTCCAGCTTCTTTGTCACACTGTCTCTTCAAATTCATTTAAGGCTCATCTATGCATTAATTTAAGTGTATATTTGGCTTGGTTTTGACCTTCTTATGTTTTGATGCTATTCAATATATTATTTTAATGATAGGAAAATTGAAATAATTTCTGTACGCTTTCCATCTGCTATCTAATTTTTGACATTCATCCTGAGAAAGATATTAAAACAGATCAATAGAAACAGTTTGTGAGGAGCTGTGAAAACTAACATTGTTCACTGGAAACTTCCACTCTTTGCACAAAATCAAAAAAACCGTTTTCCTTTTTTTTTTGGACATTAGACAGTGTATCTATACTTCAAAATGTAATATATAACAGTGCTCATGATATTCTGTGGACAAATAGGAAAATATCAGAGAGGATGCTAGATGGATAAGTAATTGTTTGCAAAGGTC
Source organism: Pteropus medius (assembly GCF_902729225.1). Classification (NCBI taxonomy): domain Eukaryota; kingdom Metazoa; phylum Chordata; class Mammalia; order Chiroptera; family Pteropodidae; genus Pteropus; species Pteropus medius. Next base: position 7,818,331 of record NW_024351073.1, read on the forward strand.
ATTAGTGGCTCAATTATTGTCACCCTGAAGGGAAGTGTCTACTTTTTTGCCTCTTGACTCTATCATCATGTCTGTACCTACAACACTGAATTTAACAGTTAAAAATATTATTGCCAATGTTGTAGTGTTATGTTTTTTCTCACTTCCTTTCTCTCTGTACAGATAATGATCACAAATAGTGAGCATCTATTATATATTTGGCATTAACATACTTTTTCTTTCATCTTTACTATGTCTCTCTCATATAGGCTTCTTATGTTTCAGTTTTATGAGTGAAAGAACTGAGCCAAGTAAAATAACCCACTTGGAAAGTCATATAGCCTATAATGTGGAGTGAATATCCCAGAGATGGCTCTTCTAGTTCCTGACCCTATGCCCACTGTTTCAACTACCTGTGTGATGCCTCCTTTGAATATATATGTCATCAAAAATATTTGCACATTATAAGCTTGCCACTACCTCAAGTTTGCCTCCTTTATTGCAGGAAACATCTCCATTGAATAAAGAAGGGATAAATGTCCTCCATCACTCCAATTAGGACAGATCATCTTTATAAGTTGATAACTTCTCATATGATGAAAAGAGCATAAATACCATTATTATTTATTTTTTAAAATTAACTTAAAAAATTTGCAAAATTTTAGATTTACATTAAAGTTGCAAAGATAATGCAGATAGTTCATATACCTTTAACCCCATTTCCTATGATCTTACATGGTACATTTGTGAAAATTAAGAAAGTAATATCATTGCTATTAATTACACTGCAGACTTTATTTGCATTTCACTAGTTTTTCCACTAATGTCCCTTTTCTATGTTCAGGATCCAATCCACGATTCCATGTTGCATTTAGTCTTCATGTCTTTAGTGTCCTCCGGTCTGTAATGGTTGCTAAGTTTTTCCTGTTTCTCATGACTTTGACAGCTTCGAAGAGTACTGGTCAGCTGCTTTGTAGAATGTTCCTCAATTTGATTCATAGGAGATATTGTCACGATTACCCTAGTGTTATGGGTTTTGGGAAAGAATACTACATATGTGAAGTGCTTTTTCTCATTACATATAATCAGGAGGTGAATGATATTATAGGGGATGAAAAATGTCTTTCTTTTACTCATCTTAGGTTCTAAGCTGGGTCTCTGTAACAAAAGACAGATAAAGATAAACAAGAGAAAAGCATACAAATTTATTTAATATAAATTTTACATGACATAAGAGCCTTCATAAGGAAATGAAGATTTGAAGAAATGGTTAAACCTGAGTGTTTTTATGCTAGATTTGATGAAGAGTGGAAAGCTGTTGAAAAATGTGAGAGGACAAAAGGAATGTGAGCGTAGTGCGGTAAACTGGGGGAGACTTGGTCAGGCCTATTCATTCAGATTCCTCTTGGCCTTCTTCTACCTCCAGAAGATGAGGATACTCCTTTTTCTCCAAGTGTAGAGAAGGTACCTATCACTTGAAGGTTTGTGACTTGCTTGGGGAAGATCAAAGAATCTTTCTTGCAGCTAACATTTTTCAAATTCTTTCATCTTAAAACATCCAGTACGCATGCTAAGGTGTCATAATTTGAGGTAGGATATCCTCAATCCTGTCAATATCAACATGACCTACCACTAGTGATATTAACATTAATCACTTGGTTAAAGTTGTGTTTGATAGATTTCACTGAAAAGTTACTGTTTTTTATGGGTTGAATTGTATCTTCTAAAAAAGATATGTTGAAGTTTAGTCCCTATTAGTACCTGTAAATGAGACCTTATTTGGAAATGAGATCTTTGCAGATTTAATCAAGTTAAATTGAGGTCATTAGGATGGTCCTACTTCAATATGACAGATATCTCATAAGAAGAGGAAGACATCTTGTAAAACATAAGTGAACACACAGAGACACATAAGGAGAATTTTATGTGACAGGAGAGGCAGAGATTGGAATAATGCAGCTGCCAAGGATTGATAGAAGCTACCCCAGAAGCTAGGAAGAGGCAAGGACGATTCTCTCCTACGGAATTTCAGAGGGAACATGGTCCTGCCTTGATTTTAGACTTCTAGACTCCAGAACTGTGAGACACTAAATTTCTGTTGTTTTAAGCCATTCAATTTATGGTACTTTGTTATGACAGTCCTAGGAAACTAATACACTATTCTTAATTTTCCATACTCTATTCTTTGTAAGCAAGTCACTGAATTCAGGTCATACTCAAAGGTATTTAATTTGTTCTTACGTATACACTTTGAAAACTTTGAACAGAGCCTGCCGCTGTCTCTTTATCTTAATCTTTGGCTAGTGGCATGGACGATGGAAACACTAGAGGATGACTACTGACCATTGCACTGTGTTTAAGCTAATCAAAGAATTCTCTTCAAGGGCAGGAATGAAAGTCCTTTCATTTGCATTCCTTCAAATAATACTATTCTACTCTAATGCAGAGAGTCATCGGTTTTTGTAACCTTTGCTTAGCAAAATATTGAATGAATGAATGCAGTAAAAATGTAGCTCTTAACTCAGCCCTTTATATGAAATTCTCCAAAAACATGTAAACATTAATTTCATTGAACTAGTGGGACAGTTTGGTTAAACCATTTGAATTTCTAACCATTTGTATAAGTTTAAACTATCGTTCCAATTCTTTACTCTTCCAGAAGGAAAGAAGGAATATCAGATCAAATCTATTTATGTGTAAAAGCTCCCAAAGTAAGCTGTGGTTTCAATTGTGTTTCCCCAAATGTAAACTGTGGTTTCGATCATGTTTGTGGAAATTAATACATTTTATTTTTTCTTAACGTTTCTTTTTTTCATTTCTTGTTTTCTTTACAAGAGAGGTCACTTTCTGTAGAGGAAGTGTATATATTTGCTTTAAGTACACATTAAGTTTGGCTATAAGAAGAAAGAAGAAATGTGAATGTTTATTTCTGCTACCCTGTTTGCAGTAATAACACCTATTTTCTGAGATTCTTGAGCATTTCATTAAATTTACTTTAAAATGTAATTCTGTAAAACCAGTGCATTAGAACTTGTGAAATCATTATGGTTCGGAAGATGATCCCTCAGGAGTTGCACACCCAGGGGAGCTGGGAGGTTGCATTACCACTTACCAAATTATGCTTAATGCAAGCCCGTTCTTCTGACACGATGCAGCATTTATTGGAAACATTCCAAAGCTTTATGAATATGTATGCCCTAAATTGTCCATTTAGCTTAGCAACAAAGAAGTGTTTCCTGTTATGTTATACAATATTGGCTATCAATTACTTTTAAAAAGTGTGCTGCTAAAGGTTTTAAGTGTGCAGATAGAAACTACAATATCCCACATCTTTGTCGTACAGTAAAAAAATTAGCTCATGACATACACATGAATATCTATATATTGGGCTTCGTACATGAAAATGTATGTGATTAAAACAGTTTTTATTTTAGATATAATATATAATGACCTTACTGTTTTTATATGGATCTACCAGTTTAATTATTTTTTATGAGTACACCTTTTTGACCATTACTTATCAACTTGAACACCAAATCATGCCAGTGAATTTGTTTAGAAATAGTTGTAGGAACTGGGAAAGTCCAGGAGAATAAGGCAGAGACTACACTGGTGATGCCCTAAGTCTAAGATAACAGAGCAACAGACATTTTGTTTTTGGTAATTCCTTCTTATTGTTTAATGTCACATTCTCAAGAGGCTTCCTGTTAAGTGAACAAGTGTAATATCAACTGTGTTTCCTAAGTATGTATCCATTTTGCGACTCGATAATTATTGGCAATTACTGATTACAAATACAGCTTTAACAATCAATCACATAAGCCATAGTTGGGGACATGAGGAAAAGACATGTAAGAGTCGAACAGTCTAATGAAAATGGCGTGTCATGGGTCTGTGTGATAAGCTGCCCTCCATGTTTCTTTTCATATTTGCTTTGAATTAAATTAATTGCGCAGGGGAAAAAATTCTGTGTGCTTACTCAGTAAGATTCTTGTCACATGCTAGCCATCATATGAAGGTAGTTTGGCACCAAGTTGAAAATACTCCTTCACTTTTCTAATTTCTTTAAGGAAAAAACAATGTTACCTTTTCATGAGAGAAGAGAAATCATCTAGCAGAACTGAACCCCGTTTCCCATAAAGGACCCCTAAGCATATTGAGAATAGTAAAGATATATGAAACCCTTTATTTTAAGAAGTGTTTCTTTAGCAGTTTTAGCAGTTGGGCCTGTTTAAGATTGCCATCCAAGGAATAAATTCTCAAAATCTGCTGGGTATCAAGCCATATTCCTACCAAATCATATGTTATAAAATTCTATCGCATGTTTAGACAGATTATTTGGAAATATTATAAATAAATACATAATAATAGAAGTCATGAAAAATGAGAAAAACAAAGCAAAAAATAATTGTTCTTCAAATTGTCCCAAATTAAATTTTAAATATTTTCAAATATTTGTAATTTTCTGAGGAAGAAATTGTGTTACTTACCTGAAAGGATAATTTCTAGAATGCTGCTTTCAAACATGCCAGGTATTTGCTTAGATTAGAATGGAATTTATTAGTACATGTACGAATATTTTCAAATATGATTTCTTATATTTTAAAGAGAGACCAAAATACTCAGCATTCTCTTTGGGCCATTATATTAGGAATTTGACTTGATAAATACTTGAAAACATCCACTTTAAATCTTGTCCTGGGCCCAGTCCTCTACCAACCACAGGCCCTTCAGCCAGTTGAGCTATAATTTTCAGAAAACATCAAATCCTTTTGACTTTATTTTCTAATATTTATCAATTCCCTCATGTTCCAGTAACAAACCATCCTAAAACTCAGTAGGCTTAAAATAACAACAGTAGGACTGCTAATTTTCACTTTATGTTGTCTGGAGCTCAGCTGGGAAGACTCAAAGAATGGGATTTGGAGCCATCACAAGGCATCTTTACTCAAATGTCTGGCAGTTGATGTTATATCATGGTTGGGACCTTAGCTAGCATTTACATGTGGCCTTTCCATGTGTTTCTCTGTGTGGGGCTACTCTAGGCTTCCTCACAGGATGGCAGCTGGTTTCTAAGAAAAAGTATCCTAAGTGGACCAGGTGGAAGCTATATCACATTTTTATGAGGTCACGTAATGTCACTTCTCTGTAATTCCAAGGGGAGGAAATATTGAGCCCACCTCTTGATGGGAGGAGTTTATAAGTCACATTGGGACTTTGAGTTGTGGGATGGGAGTTGTGGCAGCCATTTTTGGATAATACAATCTGTGACATTTTCCCTCCTCTCCTGACCTACAATCACTATTTTAGGTTTGTGTCTCACCATATTTTACTTGGACATTATGGCCAGTAGCCTCCTATCTGGTCTCCCTGCCTGAATTCTAAATCTCTTTAGATCCATCCTCCACATCGTTGGAAGGGTGATTTATTTAAAATGGAAATCTGGCCATAATTCCATTGTTCCCAAACCCTCCAGACTCCCTATAGAAGGACGGCCCTCACCCTGTTGCACAAGTTCTTCATGATCTATTTGTCAAAGTGTCCAACCTATTCACATGGCACTGTCCAACAGAAATCAGCTTCTTGCAGTTTTGTCTTACGCCTCCTTCATCACACATGCTTCCCATGTCTTTTGTTGTGTCTCTTCTCCCTTGATTGCGTCCTCTCCATCTACATCTTCCTCTTGTTAATGCATTCCATTTCTTTATAAATAGGATCAGGCATTACTTCCTCCACCTCGTTTGTAAACTGATTTCAAATTCTCTTCTAAACTGCAATACTCATTTCTACCCACCATGCCTCATTTTACCCATCTATTAAAAGGAAATATAGTCCTCAACTCATATGGCTGTTATAAAAATTAAATGATTTTAAGGCATGTAAGTTTCTTATAACAATATCTAGCACATGGGTACTGCTCAGATATTAGGTATTAGTATTGTGATTATTAGCCATGTGCATTTTATATTTCTTGCAACTGGAATAACTGGAAAACGTCTTGCCTCGTTGTCTTTGCTTATGTTCTTTTCTGCATGGGATTCTCTACCACAATCTCTGTCTAAACCCATTCTCCCTATTCCCCAAATTCTATTTTAAATTCCACAAATTCTCAAGGAAGGCATCTGCAATGGACGGAATGTTTGTGCTCCCCCAAATTCATATGTTGAAACTAGCATCCAATGTGATGCTAATTAAAGGTGGAGGCTTTTGGAATTGCTTAGGTAATGAAGGAAAAGCCTTCATTAATGGGTTTAGTACCCTTATCAAAGAGACCCTAGAGAGCTAGCTTGACCCTCCTACCATGTGAGGCTCAGGAAAAAGATGACTATCTAGGAAACAGGAAATGGGTTCTCACCAGACACCAAATTTGCTGTGCTATCATCTTGGACTTCCCAGCCTCCAGAACTGGGTGAAGTAAATGTTATTTTATAAGCCACTTAGTCTTTGGTAATTTGTTGTAGCAGCTCAAACAGATTAAGACAGCATCTTTCTTCTCCAAACTTTAAAACCCTCATAACTTCATTTGTATACCCTGTTGAAATCTACATATTCTATTTTTTATATTAATTTGTTGGAATATGTCTTATTTATGGAATCCATGAGGGTAAGGATTATTTATATCATATATCTTTATGCCTTTAATTCCTAACATTCTGCCTTGCTTCAAGTAAGCTGATATTCATTCACTGCCTTAAATTAGACTTAAGACAAATGAATTACTTTATCAGAAATTTTGGTATTATTAAACCAAGACAAACATATGTTAAATTTGAAGTTTAGATTTTTAGCCAAGAGGAACAATAAAGGATTAATTGGAGGACATGGTAGTTTGGCTGGGACTTGTAGGAAAAGTTTGATTGGATTTGGTAAGCATTTGTTATTCCATAGAAAAGGAGAAAACAGAAAATTTGTCCAGTGACTATAACAATGTGAACATACCTGTTTGGGGGTTAAGGCACAGGGTCATGCGGGTATGGGGAGTAAAGCTTGGTTCAAATGTACTGTGCATATAAAGGGAGGAACAGGAAAGATGAAGCCTTGTGCCAAAGTGTTGAAATATTCCACTTTGTTCTGTAGGTGATGTAAAGCCATTAGAAAGTCTAGATGTGATCAAACTGAGTTAAGAGAAATTGCATAGGGAAAGAACTACTGAGGTGAACTGATTAGCAAAGGCATCTGATCTCAAATACTTTCTCCGTAAATGTTTAAAGAAAATCTAATTTGGATGTGGATATATTTGCTTTGCCACTGGCAATTCTATTTTATAAGCTTGAGGTTGCTTTTTAGGCGAAGATTTTCAGTCACTCCCAACCCAGGCAGGAATCAGTGTAGTGAATGACCCTGGGGTGACAGCTCCACAAACCAATTACAATACTCGGGAGGTTTTTGCACAAGGTCTGTGTCACTCTAATTTCAATTAACATACTTCTTAATTAGAAAGAAATACATAGGTACAGAGGATGATACTTTTAATATGTTGATCCTTGTTTAGTTTTCAGCCTGTTTCATACATAAGATTGCATAGACGGAAATTTGGAAAGCCAAAATCATGGAGAATTTTATTAGGACAATAAAGAAAAGTTAGGTCAGATGAATTGTATGCAATTTAAAATTTATTTCAGGCTCCACATTTGCCTTGGAGAAATTGTGTAGTTGTGCTCTAAAAGCTATTTCTGTGGACTCTAAATGTCAACCTGTTATGGACAGTGCTCTAATTAAACCAATATCATACATAGAAATTAGGTCTTTAATTCAGTTTCCAATACAGAAGTTTTCAGTATAGCTGCTCACCTCAAAAACAGCAAAAAAAGAAAACAAGAGTTGCTTCGCTGGGCCAAATGAACTTCAAGATCCTGTGTCATTGGGTATGTATGTTAATTTACCCAGGTGGGAGTACTTTCAATATATAAACAGAATATTACTTTAACCATAGGGAAAAACCCTGACTTACCTCTACTATCCCAGCCTCCTGACCTTTCCAGAAAGCTAGATAACCTGACCTTAACTAGAAAGCTCATGTGATAAAAGGTCAAAGGCAAATTATTGTTTCCTGAACTTAGAACAAGAAGGGAAGTGCCTTGTAATAAAAATGATAAGATAAAAGCAACTCAAAAGAGCTATTCAACTATAGCAAAATCATTGCTTTGTAATAATATATTCAGCAGAGATGGTAACAGAGAAATTTCTACCTGAAGTATTTACAGGTATTAAACATAGCTATCTGGACTCAGGAGTCCCTAATCTAGGGCTTTATCTCATCTCTCTTTAATTAAAGAAGAGAAACACTTTTATTTTAATTTCAATAGAACCTGCGAAATGCTTTCATTACTTCACACACGTTGTTATAAGACTAATATGGTTAATGGAAACTGGGTTTTCCCTTTTTTAGGTCAATAAAAATAGCTTCCCTTTGTTGAATGTTTACTATATAAATGCTTCTCATAAATTATTTATTTCCCATGAAGTTATGTGGTTGATATAGTTACACTTATTTTACAGGTGAGGAAGTTGTGGCTAAACATGTTCAAAAATGTTCCCAAAGTTACAAGCAATTAAATGAGAGTCAGTATTTAGATATGAGTTAATGTGAATTCAAAATCTGAACTACTTCCCACAAGATTTTAGTGACTGTTATACAGTATCTTAGAATCTTCTGTAGGAATGATATTTTCACCTGTTCCTTAAATCAGCCTTGGCATTGGACTCCAGCTTCATCTCAGCAGTATTCCATTAATTGGGACCTCTTAATGCCGAAAATGTAAGATGCACAGGCATAATATCACCTTGATGCAAATTGAGTTAGAAAAGGTTCAATCTGTAACTTTCAGATCCCTAATTCGATGAATATAACTGTTGGTTAGAAATGAAATGAAACTATAAATGGAAACAATTCTCGACTTGCTTTTTAGTATGGGTAACTTAGTTATGTCCCTTTCCTGATACTACTCTTTTTCTTGTTCACAAAATAGTGTACTTGGGAGAGTAACAGCCTTCATATTTAGAATAATCTTTACGTAGCATGGTTCAACTATTTCGAACTCAAATGAAGCTTAGTAACATAGTCTAAATAAATACTTTACTTTACACTGCATACTGTAGTCTCAATCTGTGTCCCTGCCAAATTCGTATGTTGAAATACTACCCCCCCCAAATGATGTATTAGGTGGCAGGTCCTTTGGGAGATGCTTAGGTCATGAGAGTTGAGGCTTTGTGAATGACGAATGGTATTAGTGCCGTGATAAAAGAGGTCCCAGAGATCCCTTACCCCTTCCTCCATGTGAGGATACAGAGATCTGTGATCCAGAAGAGGGTGCTCACCTGACCATTGCTGACATCTTGATTTCAGACTTCCAGCCTCCAGAACTGTGAGAATAAACTTCTGTTGTTTATAAGTCATCCAGTCTGTGATATTTTGTAATAGCAGCCTGAATGGACTAAGACACTGAGATCTCAATGTTTTCAAGTAGGAAGTCTTGCTTTTTACTCCTATCTCCTTATCTGAATGCATTCATTAGGTCTAGTAACTTTTTAGCTCTGAGTCATACCTCTTTAGTTCACCATCTACCTTGAGTATCAACTAGTGCCAAGGGCTACTTCTTAGGTTTGTCTTGTCAATTTCTAATTTAGGAAAATGGTATGCAGCAACTTTGTTGTACTATTTATATACATTCAATACTTCTATACCTTTAAACCCTCAGGGACATTCAAGAAAATTTCACACTTTTGTGTCACTTTCCACTCAGATTCAAGGCCATCAGAATTACAATTAATTGGCATTTTAGCCCTTTTGTAAGAGAATGTCACTTCTTGGAAATGCTACTGGATGATAAAGTAAAGCAAGAGGAATCCACTGCTCTGTGTACAGTTAATTAGGAATTCCAGATAATTACTCATTATGTCCCTTTACATTTCTGGAAATTTATAGAGAAAATTGTTTCTTCCACGTTTGTGTTTAAAAAAAAAAAAAAAAAAGCCCCAAGCCCCTTCAGCACCGGAAGGGTTTTTTTTTTTTAACCTATACAATCAGATCTTTAAGTGACCTTTGTCAAAAATATTTTTTCTTTCTCAGTGTTTTCCTCACCTTTCAGTTGTTAAAAAAAAAAAAAAAACAACCTAAGTCTGAAAAAAGGCAATTTTATAGTTAGGTGCACTAAAATCATAGCATGGAAGAAAATAAAGTATTTGTTTTATTTTTTATGTTTAACAAATGCTTATATTTTAAATACTTTAATATATTAGTTCATTTAATCCTTATAATAAGCCTATGAGACAGAATACTATTACTCCATTTTACAGATGCGGCTACATCTATAAATGATGTATGATATTATTAGATATTAGATAATTAGATATTAGATAATAACATTAGATGGGCAATGACAAAATGAGTTTTGTTTACAGGTTTATAAAAATTGTAAAGTGTTGATTACTAGCTTCTTTAGATAGTTGTTATTTCTGTGGCATTTTTCGTGGGCCTAGTCTCAATGGTGAGTCAAATTCATATGATGAGCAACTTCTTAAGAATTCTAGTGGACAAGCTTCTGAAGTTAATTCTAAATATGAATTTAGTGTTAAATTCTGTACCACAGTGAGTCACAGTATAGTGAAGCTACAGCATGGATTCTATATGTATATAGAAATATATATACGTATATAGTTAGAACAGCAAATTAAAGGAGATTTTATTTGCTTTTGAGCCATTCTCCAATTCAGTTCTTCACACTTATATAATAGGTGGTAGCATAACCTACTGGAAAGGATAGGCAAAAGCAGTTGAGTTCTATTTCTTCCTTAATGGACTATCTATACGATTTTCGGTAAATCCTTTTCTGATTTTTGTTTTCAGTGAAACAAGCATAATGCCACTTTTATTTTCCTCCCTATCTCCTAGGAATAGTCTATCATAAAAACTCAAAAGAGCTATTGCTCATAAGGAGGTGAGGCACAGTCGTGTGCCCACTTTTATTTTTTTTCTCTTTTGACCTTATGTTAGACTATAGGTAATATTATTCATTATTCTTGCCTAAATGGCATTTTATGATTTTGATGGACAAGGAGCCCTTTTGAAGTTAGTCAAACATCTTATTACAAAACTTCTGATAAAAACAACGTTTTAACACTTTTCTGACTGTAGAAGCCTACTCCTTGAAATTGTATTCACTTTGAGGTTAACTTCTTTATTTTTTACACAAATATTTATTAAGTGTCTACCCCAAATGACTGTATAGGAAATAATATGAGTCAACATTGAAGTAGAATTTACAAACCCTCTTTTAGTTCCTGCTTTGCCAATTATTGACCCCTGTCCTCAGATATATTATTTAAATGAGCCGATACTCAGTTCCCTCATCTACTAATGAAGCCAGTAATATCTCTTATGCCTTTGGAAACCGTGAATACTATTTTTCTTACTGATTTTTAGAGATAAATGTTGGCGATATTTAGCATGAAACTAGCTCAAGGGGTGATGGTAACTTGTTCTTGTTTTGCATGAGCATTAATATCATCAGTCCTTTTAATTTATATGTTGTAAATTAACTATGTATCTTTTTTTTTTTTTTTATATACCAGACTGTTAATGAGAGCTTATTTGTATTATAGCAAAACTACCCAGATATTTTCTCTGGTCTTCCAAAAATTTTAGTTAAGTTTAGATTCCTTTGCAGACTTTCTTTAGTCTCCTGCAATCATTATATGGAGAATTCTCTTATTCTTTATTGTGAGCCCAGGTCAAGAAAACACCATGCTCCTACTCAATTCCTCTTTTTCTTCTGTGCATGTCTAAATCGAATTAACCATCTTTTCTCTAGAAGTGCTTCCTTATTCTGAATTTCCTCTTTCATACACATTATAGGATAGAAGCCTAGAGTCATCATGAAATCCTTTCCATAACCTTGTTCTCTCTTCTTCTCAGTTTTGCCCATTATAACTTATAAATTATCAAGAACTATTGATTTCTTCTTTCTCCTATTATGTACATATGCTCTTTTTAAAAATGTTCTTACATATGCTGTTTTACGTATGTATTTCTTTTCAAAACATTGAATAAATATGAGGATCAGTGTGCCAGTGGATGAGATGCTATGGAGCAGGAGAATTAAGGCCACTGAAATGACCATTAATAACATAGGCTAAAATTAGTGCTAATCATGACAACAACAAAAACTTCAAATATTTTCTCTTTAAAACAGATTTGACGAACACCTTTGAAATGAGTAGCATGCTGTGTAAGCATTTACTGATTGACATGGAAATAAAAGCAAATCATGAATGCTAGTGCAAGGATTCACTAGTAAACCAAAATCAAGCAATATGTAATATGGCATTCTATTAATAACAAACAATAACTACAATAAAATATGTTTGTTACAATAAAAGGATAATTTTTGGTTGTCATGTGTTCATGTTGTATATTTGTGTCTAAGAGGTACTGTTGTAAGATATACTGTTATATAGATATAAGAAAAATAGCTAACATATATTAAATATTCTTCTAAATTATTTCCCAGATAGACTCTTATTTAACTTAATGACAGTTCCATGCAAGAGGTACTATTATTATGTTCATTTCACAGATGGCCATGTCTGAAGCAGAGAGCAGTTACTTGCCTAGAGTTACAGAAATGTAGTAAGTTTCAGAGCTAAGATTCTGCCCCAGGTTCAAATTCAGAGTCTAAACTCTTACTCTCAACACATAACTCCAATTCTACCTCATGAGAATTTTATCATGAGCCTTTATAAGCAGTCATCCTATTTATAAGCATCATACTATTAACCCCATTAGGGAGAATCACAGCAATGGGGCCTAAAGTATAACTCTGTTATCAAGAATGTAATATACACCTAACTTTATCTGTTTATTGATACTTTCAAAATTAAATTCAAACTATGTGTGGGTGGGTTGATTAGAGGTTGTGTGGGAGATGGAGGACGGGAAGAAGGGAGGGCGACCCAAAGCTGTGTATGTGGAGGGAGTTGAGGAGTTGAGGAAGGGTAGAATTGGGTTCATCGCAAAGTCTCCCTTGAGGTTGTTTGTCTCTCAGTGAGCCGAAAGTGATCTGTGTTTGACTCTTGGGAGAAAATTTAAAGAGTTGTTCCCTCCCTCACTGGAAAATCTATGACATATTGTGTCTGTTGTATAAGTATATACATAGGACAGTGGTTTTCAACTGGAGCCAGTTCTCACCCGCCCCCTCGGTGGCATCTGGCAATGTCTGGACATTTTTAATTGTTATGACTAGGGGAGGGAGTTGCTACTGGCATTTAAGGGGTAGAGGCCAGGGATGTTGCTAAGCATCTGACAGTGCAGAAGACAGGCTCTCTCACTAACAAAAAGTCATCTTTTTGGACAAAAAGTCATGGTCCAAAATGTCAGTAGTGCCACTGTCGACAAATCCCGATATAGGGGAGTAGGTCCTCCTTGCTGTATCATCACAGACGTCAGCAAGTGATGTTTAGACACAGTTTAAATTTTTAACTATTAATAGGAAGCACCATAAGCCATAAGGTCCTAGCAGCAATAGTTGTGGTAAAGCTTCCTGGTGCATCTTCATCTTCAAGCAGAAGAGTCTGGAAGAAATCTGGAGCATTATTAATACTACGGTATTTGTGAGAAATTCTCTGAACACCTTCAGGTATAGTAAGGAAATAAGTTGGAAGGGAAACTAGAAATTCTTCCCTTTCCCTCCCCTCACTTCACCTAAATTTCTTCTTCCTTTTTTTATTTCCTTCCTTCCTTCCTTCCTTCCTTCCTTCCTTCCTTCCTTCTCTCCCTCCTTTGTCCTTTCAACCAAAATAATTGTGCATTATTATTTGTTAGGCAATTTGTAAAGATACAAAGATGAAAAAGACAAAATGTTGAAATCGAATAAAAATGTTTTAGAAGGTCTATGATATTATATGGTGTCTATTCATCTGTTTAGAACATTATAATGATGAAACCAAAGGCATCAATTACATACACATGTGGGTCAGCCAGATTTGTTCAAGCGAAGTCAGCCACACTTTTGCCTTATGTCCCCAAATTCAATATGTGTGAGCTCGCAGAAATTTGTGCAATTTAATCACAAGGGGAACCAAATAAGATGGTGTGGATATTTTTTTACAAACCTATCATCTTTAATTGAATAAAAATGCAGACTAAAGCCCATGTTATACTGACTAATCACTCAGGTTATATTTAGACTTAGAGACAGGACTTTTCATTAGGAAACAAACAAATAGGAAGTACGTGTTGACAATTATTTCTTCCCTTTTGAAATAAAGCTGGCATATTGGGGAAGGCACTGACTTCAGTAGGTGTATTATTCACAAAGTTTTCCTGATCAGTGAAAAGTGGCCTTATATGTATATTTCTTTTTAGAAAAAATTATAAATTATGCTTATACATAAGTTTTTAGTCATTATATTCCTAGAATATTCTGCTAAAACCAAAGGAACAGACCAATCTCTAGAAGAAGCAGGAAGAAAAAGAAGAAAGGCACATAGTTCAGCAAGGCAAATCCAAAGCAAACACTGAAACAAATGAGGTTACAGACAACCGCATGAATGTTAATGAACTTAAAGCTGTATAGTGGAAATCTGCTAAATGCATAGTTGTGGGAATTGAGAGGACATTTTCCTAACAGTTGCTCCTGTTGCTTATAATTTAAAAAAAAAACATACGTCAGAATGACCAGATTTACTCCCAACATCATTTTATGCAGATGTACTACAATTCCTGGCTGAGTTTCGGTGGAAGAGTTGAGTCTAACTTAGCACAGTTATTTTGCACAATACCATCATGATCAGTAAATGAATACGCAAAGCATGTGTGAAAGGCTGAGAAGTGATTGCAATTTTGCAACAAAGAACTAATGATTCTTTGGAGATTCACAAATTTGTGAGAAGGGGGAAAAAGCTATACAAACTCACTTATATACAACAAATTCGCTTAAGAGTTAGTTAACTTTACATTTGCCTTCAACTTCAGCATGCATTTTCTATATATTTTTATTTATAACGATGAAATAAAAAACCTTATAGTTTTAATTTTTTATTAAAGTATAATTAACATACAATATTATATTAGTTTCAGGTGTACATGTAGTGATTCGACATTTATATACCTTATGATGTGTTCACCATGAAAGTTTGATAATTTTTAACCAAAGGAATGGCTCACTTCAGAAGTCTCGTTTATCTGAATTGTTTATCTGGTAAGGATGCTGAGAAGGAAGACATACTGGCACTCTTAAGATATAACTGATATGACAAATCATAGAGATAGACTTGTGTCAGACATTCAATCTCTAAACAAGGCTTGTACTCACATCTTAATTCTTTCACCTGCAGAAGAGATTTTCATGGGAAAACGCCTATGCCAACAATTTACTCACATTAACGCTTTTTACAGAGAGGAAGAATGATATTTGTTTATGTACTTATTCACTTATTCCTTCCATAAAGATTTTTGGAAAGCCTATCATGAATATGGAGTCTTTTTTATTTGAGATTCATAGTCAAATTGAGAAGGCAAACATGAAAATAATGCACAATCATACAATTTGCTAAGAACTAAAAGAACTATGTGCAGAGAATGAAGTTCCTAGGAGAGAATAAACTCTACCTACAGGAATGGCAGAATTTAGGGAAGTAGTTACAAAAAAGGAAGGATAGGAAGATGAATAAAAAATTAGCAAAATTTCCCTAGACAGAATATATCATTATATATATCATTGAATGCTTTCCTGCTATTTTTATAGGATCACTTAATTCATGCACATGTCAGACACTAGCTTACTTAAAAGAGATGAGCTAGCAACACCCATGAGTATTCTTGCCAATTACCCTAGAATCCATTACCACTTCTGGACCTCGTCATTGCCAGGATACAATATCTTCACCACCTTACCATGACTTTGGTATTGGACTTGATGTTGTTTATGTGGACTCTGTCCTGGCTTACTGTTATCTCTGAAGTCCTTCCTTGATTGCCTAAACACTTTACCCCTGCCAGTAATTAATTTGGTTGTCATAAAGGTCAGGCCACCTTTGGTCCTCCTGACAACAGAGAAATTCACCAGTTAGAGCAAAAGCTATATGCAAAGACACTGAGAAGTGATGAACCGTTGGTGTTTCCAGGAATGCAGTTCCTGTGGTCTGGAGCATAGAACCAGTGTAGGTCAGATGAAACCGAAGACATAAAATAAGTTCTTCTCTGCCATCTAGAGATTTAACTTTTGTTTTAAATGTGGATGATGGGGATCCACTAAGCGACTTTAGTTAAAGGAGAAAATGGATTAGATTAGGATGTTAGAAAGATGACACAATGGACAAAGGGTCTAAAAGAGGGGAGGGGTTACTGATATAAAACAGCAAAGGCAGAATAGAGAGGAGTGTATGGGTTTTAAGAGTTATTTAAGAAGCGATATCTCGTGACTTGATTTCTGTCCCAGTCACTGAGCCCCTTTTCTATACTCATGATAGCAAAGAGTAGAGGATGATTGCTGGATTTTTAGTTTGCAGTGAAGAGTGGCCTGCCTTGATTTTACATCTATGAACCCCGCCCCCGCCAGTTTCCACATTATCACATAATTTAAAAGCTATGTCTACTCATCTAGCTTCCCCAATAAGCTGTGAGCAACTTCATCGCAAAAACTATTTTTTGCTTGTCCAACCTTGTATATTTATTTATCTATTTATTTATTTATTTTTATTTAAGTATAGTTAACATATAAATGTAGTGTATTAAAAGAGTGCTTAATATGTAATATTTTTAAAAAATTAAATTTATTTAGATAACATTGGTTAATAACGTGATATAAATTTTACATATACAGCTTTATAATATGACACCTGTATACTCTATTTTGTGCTCAGCACCCAAAATCTAGCCTCCTTCCATTACCATTTATTAAGGTTAGCTACATAGATGAAGAGAGAACAGCTCTTAGCATGACAGTGAGTAGGGGGATTGTAGAATCTGGTAGAGAGAGTTGGGAGTTACTGGAATAGTCATTAATTATACTTGGGATTACCTAGAGGGAAGTGCATATAAAGGAATTATGAAAACGATAGCGTATGATTATTGATATTGTAGTACGCACCATGCAAAGTGCTTTACATGCACCAACACATTTATTTATCTGACAACTTAATATGTAGTTGTTCTTTCTGATGACTTTTTATAGATAAGGAAACAAAGAGGTTTCCATGGAAGGGATCTTGAGACAAAGCAGCAGATTTTCTGAGGTGGGTATAAGAAGAGGAATCAGTGAATGTGATGGAAATGAAATGGGCAGAGTAGAAAGAGAATCTCTGGAAAGAAGAAAAGGACCAAGGTAAGAACCGTAAGGAACAATGTTTGTGGGGGGTGAGCATGGAGAGGGGTCTAGCAGGGGACTCAGAAAGGGTCAGAAATTAGAAGGAGAACCGGAAGAAAACGGAAAAGAGAGTTTTGAATAGAAAAGGATGGCTTGTTAGGCAGTCTCTCAGACTGTGAGAGGTCAAGTTATTTGAGGATGAAAGGAGCCTTGAATTTGGCCTTTAGAAGCTTGTTCTGCACACTGTTAGCAGGGTGATTGCTTAGAAAACTGAGGACAAAGGATGAGGCGGAAATTGAATGGAAGGGAGAGAGTGGGACTACTGAGTAGCTGTCTGAAGGGAGGTGACACAGGAAGTTAGTGGTGAGGAGATGCATAGGTCCCTAACGGGAGGAAAAAGATTAGAGAAGTTTCCTTTTTTTCTCCCTTTAAAATATAGAAGAGATTTATCATTTCGTTTATACATGAAGGCTGAGGGGAAGGAACCACTGAAGATGGTGAAAATACAGAAGGGCATCATTGACAGAATAATATCTTAGAAGATGTTGGAGGACATGGCTCAAAATATAAAAAAGGGCAGAAGAAAGGACACCTCCTTCTCTGACTCTCGTTTCCAAGGTTCAGATCAGATCTGAAAAACTGAGTCGTATGAGGGAGAGGAAATGTGAAGAGAGATCTGGGAGATTGGGGAAGTTCGACGCAGAAAAGCTTTTCATTCTTTTCCTAATGTAGAACTGGGGCAGGCTATAAAGTTTTATATATTTTTTTCATAAAGAAAAATAAATAAATGTAGTACATCTGCATAATATGACTCTGTACTGAAATGAGCCCCACTACAGTGCCTTTTCAAAATTAACAGATAGAGGCATAAAGTGTTACGGAAAGTAGTTTCATTTAATTTACTGTATTTCATTTGTTTAACATGGCATTTGCAATTGATGTTCCTTTTGGTATAACTGTCTTCAAATAACCATGCTTTCTTCCTCAGAAATTCAACCTCTTTGAAAAGGATTAGCCGATTATATTAGACTTTTATTTTTAGAAATGTATACTTGTGAACATAAAACATGCAAATCTCTATATTTCTTAGTTACATTTATCCAATCATATGTTATAAGTCAAACTAAACAACAAAAAATAAGGCAAAAAGAATAGATGATAAAGTAGCTACTGCATAAAATTCAATAGAAAGTGAAAGATTTTAGATTCTTGTATGGTGTAATGGATTCATTTTAACTTTTTCTTTTTCTCTGGAACAGAAGGCTTTGCTTATAATAAGACCACTTAATAGCATGTCTCAGTGACATTTAGGAAGAAATTCAATTCCTAAACATGATTGCAACACAGAAGATGAGGAGAAAAATCAACATTTTTTTCCCTAAAAATGTTCATTTTTCTAGTATCTTATTCAACTCTAAAAGTAAGATATTTTCATATATAGCATGCCACTGGGGGTTGCCTACATGTATTCCAATTAAAATTTAGTTATTCATTATTACACAATCATTTTCTGGCTAGAATGCCAAACCAAGGTATATTTAAATGAAATAAAAAGCAGTTTCTTTATTATCTAAATCCACTAAACATGCATTTTGACAAGGACCCGAATATTTCCACCTGGCAATAATTTATTATGAGAAAAGAAGGAATATTTAAATATGATCTTATCTGCTGCCAATTTGGTAAAAAGAAGTATCCTATGTTCTGTTTTCTACTTGGATATTTGTAAGACAATGGGAGTAGGTCTCCCTTAAAAGTATCTCAAGATCTTAAGACCAAGATCAGGTTTTTAAGAGAAGGAGGGTGACTGTAATGTGTATTTGTTCAACATTATGTTCTAGGCAACAGTGTTTCACCAATTAAACTATCTTACTCTGGGATAGGCACTGCCTCCATTATTTAAATATAAATGCCTTTGAGGGGTAACATATTAAGTGACTATTTACTTTTAGAAATCAATTTATAAGAAATAAATCCTCACTGATAGATAGGGCCAGGAACAAGATAGCAAGAAAGTAGTATGATTAGTTAGGGGTAAAAAAGGGTTGCCTAAAAAGTGAGTAAAACCCCAAGAAAGAGAAACTAGGGGATTATCAGAAAAACCTTTACTTGCTTCTTCATTTTGAACATGGCCAGTAGCACCCTTGTCTTGAGGAATCCTTTTGACACTGGGCTTTTTCATGTGAAGTGCTATAAATAGACTTTTTAAGAGGCACATCAAAGGGTTTTCATTTTTGTTAAAGTCTGTTTTTCAGCTAAGTTCATTCAAACAGAATTTTTGGCCTGCTCATGTAAATAACATGTCTGGATTGCCTGAAAATATGACAATTTATGTCTCTTCCCTCAGATTTGTGGAAAGTTCATAAAGGCCAAATTCTTCCCTTGTGATGTGGAAGAGCACAATTTAGTCTTATGAATATGATTCTCAAACATAACAAATACAGTATGGATTTTCGGAAAGTATTTAGTTGCTCCCTCAATCTCTGAGCTAAAGAAATTGCGTTGGTAATCATGACATTTCACTACAATATTTCTTAGATATAGTACTCTCAAAATAATATAAGAAAGGCCTTTTTAAAAATAACATTCTATGAATCAATCATCTAAACTTTTGTAATATTCAAAGGTCTTTGCTTAAATTTACAGGGAGAAAATACCGATAGTAGAAAGCCACTTGTAGGTTGCATATCATAAACATAGAACTTATTTGCATATATGACATTATTGCTTCCTATGGTAGGCAATTAGGAACTAAGTTTCAAATGCTTACAAAGTTTGGCCATTAATAATTTTTCTTCTAGTTACTACGAAAATTAATATTAGATATCAACAATTAACTTTAAATTTCCCCATGCCGTGCAGGAGTTGATTAAATTATCCAACAGTCCTGTATGGGAGTTATCAGTATCACTTTCTTATAGATGAGGATTTCATAGGTCAGAGATGGCAAGCAGTTGGCTCAAGACCTGACAGCAAGTGTACGACAGAATTAAGATCCAGTTCAGCATTTCTGATTCCAAATACAGTGCTCCTGCCAGCAAAAGCAAATAAAGCAGCCTATCTATGGTCTGCAGTTTACAGGAGAACTGGAAAACACAACAGGATGATTCTCGGAGCAGAAAAATGAAACAGCTTTAGACTCCCAAGAAACAGAAAATTTCGAGTCTAGTTAATGCATAGGGACTTCCATGAATGACTGCTCAAGTTACAGTTCTTTCTATTGACATTATTGTCAATAAAGAAACTCAGTGTGATGAATGTAAGCCACACTCCCTCAGACAGAAGCATGCTGTAAGTCTTCTGAAATCCCTATATCAAATGTATTGTGCTGTGCAAACATACCGAATCTCACTCTGAAATACTTGACTCTGAGACACATGCTGGAAATGTATGCACACACAACTTGTAAAGTTATCGTCTAGCAAGAAAAACATTGTCCTGTGCTTACCAGATTGTCATATAAAGGATCAAAAGTATAGCATTTTTTATGTAAGGATTCGTCTTCCTCCACTCTATTTTTTTTTTTTTTTTTGGTATTACTAAGGTTTTAGGAAAATAGATTGTGTGGTGTCTGGAAACATCAAGAAAAAAACATGTTTTTATAATTCCTTCCACTAATTTTTCTTACTAACTGTGACTGAGGACAATTTTCGTGGAAACTGGAGGTAGTTTAAAATGTAGGATTTAAT
Source organism: Pteropus medius (assembly GCF_902729225.1). Lineage (NCBI taxonomy): Eukaryota > Metazoa > Chordata > Mammalia > Chiroptera > Pteropodidae > Pteropus > Pteropus medius. The sequence goes on from NW_024351073.1 coordinate 7,839,302, forward strand.
TGAATAAGATGGGCTCCTCTGTCAGAAAGAATTAAGACACCCACATTGCCATGACTATGTGATAGTGTTTGAGGACACAGATTCTGGATTCAGATCACCAAGGTAAATGCTGACCATGTCACTTATTAGCTGTGTGTCCTTAGGCAAGACATTTATCCACTTTGTGTCCAAGTTTCTCACCCTTTTAATGGGATCTTAATAGGACTGTTCTTGTTGTATTATCATGAAGATTAAAGTGGTTCATATCTATAAAGTATTTAAAACATTGGTTGGCATATATGTAAAAAGTGTTTATAAAATAAAAAAACAAATTAATTACATTCTCAAATATTGACTGTTTCTACTTACTGCAAATTACAGAGTCATAGAAATTTAGAGTAAGGAGGAACCATATTGTATTTAAAGAAAAGGGGCATTATGTAGTCTACTCTCCTTTCTAGTGACACAATTCCTTCTTCAACTACCTGTTACTAAAAAGCTTCTGGTGCCTCAGTTTCATTGGTGGAAAGGTTTCAGCTTTAAAGAGAAATATAGTAATATGCTGGAACTGTTTATAAAAAATTAACTTGTGAAAATAAAGTATCCCATTTATAGTTTGCTTGTGTTTACAGTAATAGAAAAAAAAAACAAAAAAAAATTCTAAGTATAACTTAATCAAGCAGGCAGTATGGCATGTTTTGAATAGCCACGTATCTGGGTTACCTCTTGATGGGGTCAGTGTGTAAGTAAATGGCTCTAATGGCTGGACAGGAAGTTTCTCTGGAATGTTTTTTTATCACTGGGCAGAAGGATAAAGCTATAGAGATGTCTTTACTCCTATTTTGGGCCACCTTTTTGTGAGGCTACTTTTAGGAGAACATTAAAGAAGGACGTTATGGACTATCAGTGAAGGAATTTAAACTCTAATATTACATGACTAGATCACTTTTTTTTTCTGGATATCTTGCTTTCTTTTTTTTTGATTCCATATGGTAGCTTGAACATAGAAAAAGATATATGCTATACAGATGCTACCATTAAAATAAGTGGGTGTGTTATTTTTTTTGTCTTTTTTAAAAAAAATCCTGACCTTTTGATATAATAATCACTGTTTAAAGAAAACAAACTCTCAATCGAATTTTACTTTTCTAATGCGATGCAGATTTTTGTTGTAATATTTATTGTAATAACTCATATTATAAATATGGTTAGTATCTATGGGGCAATTGTTTTAAACAATTTATCACAAAGTTTCTAATTATGTTTTAGATTACAGTGAAATCAAGGTCACATCGGTATTAAATCATAAAATTAGCAAGACATTTCCTTCTGACATTCTATTTGACATATTCTTTTAATATTTAAACTGCTTAGGAGTTGATTTGTTTTATTCTATTATTGCTTTTTTACTTTTGTGTTTGATCACTATATTAATAGATACATTTGCATAAATCAAATTCAGAAAAATAAAGTTGCCTTATATTTACAAATAAGAACAAAATTTTATAAGTGTATGTTATGTGAATACATTTTATGATTATTTATAATCAGTCAATTGAAGAAACACATGGACTCTGTATTATCTGTGGAGTTGATTTTATTGTAAAGGAAATAGGATATGATCTATACATCATTACCAATTGCTGTTTCTGAGGGAGCCCTTTGAAGAGTGATGATAAATAGAAGGAGAAAGGATAAGAGCCACAGGGGTAGTCAAAAAATTGGGCAAAAATAAGTAAGATATATGTAAAATAGTGAAAAGAGGATCCATTAACGAGTTGTTTATATGGTACCCAAACTACTGCCAGAATGCAGTGAAAAATTCAGTCATAACAAGTACCTGGAATCACCTGAGAAAAAAATTTAATCCATTTAAGTATTTTCGTAATTAAAATTAATTTAGACCTCTAAATCAAATAACTCACATTTGATTTTTATAGATGCACATAAATGTGTGTGTACATACAAAATATATGAATGCATTCGCATGCATAAATTACATATTTATATTGGTTATTAATTTTACACAGTCATGATCTAGGTTAAGCAAAAATGTAATGTACATATTTCTTAAAATACAGCTCAACTCATGGGTTTTCATTTCTGCTTGGTAGTAGGATCCTTATTCTAGCCATCTTAAGGTAACCCAGTCAGATATAATTTTGAAAATATACTTTCAATATACTTTAATTTTAGAGCAGTTTTAGATTTATAGCAAAATTGAGCAGAAGGTACAGAGATTTCCCATATGCCCCCTGACCCCACACATGTATATCCATATATCCTCTCTATTATTAACATCCCCCACTATGGTGGTATACTGTTATAACTGATAAATCTACACTGACACATCACTATTACTCAAAGTCCATAGGTTACATATACAGGTCACTCTTGTATATTCTATGGGTTTGGACAAATGTATAAAGACATGTGTCCATCATGATAGTATCATACAGAGTAGTTTCACTGCCTTAAAAATCCTCTGTACTCCATCTATTCATCTCTCCCTTCCCCCTAACCTCTGGCAACTACTGATCTTTTCACTGTCACCATAATTTTGTTTTTTGTAGTGTCATGTAGTTGGAATCATATAGTATATAGCCTTTTCAGATAGGCCTCTTTTACTTAATAATATATATTTAGCTTTACTCCATATCTTTTTATGGATTGATAGCACATTTCTTTTAGCACTGAATCATATTCCATTGTCTGTTTATAACAGTTTATGCATTCACCAACTTGGTTGCTTTCAAGTTTTGACAATTATGAACAAAACTACTGTAAACATCCTTATACAAGTTTTTGTGTGGGCATAAATTTTCAGCTCCTTTGGGTAAATACCAAGGAGCACGATTGCTGTTTAGATCTTATGGTAAGAGATCTGCCAAACTGTCTTCCAAAGTGACTGTGCCATTTTGCATTCCCACCAGCAATGAATGAGAGTTCCTGTTGCTCCACATCCTTGTCAGTGGTGGTGTGTGCGTCCTGGATTCTGGCTGTTCTCATAGGTCTACAATAGTATCTTGTCGCTTTGATTTGTATTTTCTTGATGACATATCATATGGAGCTTTCGTATGCTTCTTTGACATATGTATATCTTTTTTGGTGAGGTGTCTATTAAGGTCTTTGGCCCATCACATCCAGTTTTAACCTTCAGCTATTTCCCTGCACTGAGAGGGGTAGAAGGCACTCCTTGTGGCTGCTGCTTTCAGGAACATTCTCCAGAACACGTGCATTAGCCATGGGGGATTCTCACTGGATCTCTGTCTTCTGTAAAAAGTTTACTGTCTCCTTGTTTAAACCTGTGAAAGCCAAGCACCTGCCCCTTCTGTTTAGGGATTGGTACCTCTGAAGTATCCTACCACGTTTTCTATTATTTTGTTATCCCTTCCGAAGGACTTAACTCAGGCCCAGAGACTTACTGGCAGCTTCTCAACATCTGAACCCCTGTGAAATTTATTCCGGTATTTTTCCCTTTCACATCAGCTCACTGTCTTTGGTCTTTGTTTGTTTGCTTGTTTCTTTTCTTTTTATTTCCTGTGAGGAGGAAATTATCATGATTCTTCCATACTTTGTTTATGGTATTACCTTTATATTCTGATTCTTCTGGGATTTTGCTCTTGATATTTAAAACCAAGTTATTGGAATGCATAAGAATAACTTTTCTTGTTCACTCATATAGCTCCGGCAATCAAAAATCATGGTGTCAAGATTGCTATTTTGGTTATTTGCCAAAACTGCTTGTCTCAAAATTTCCAAATTTGTCTTTTAGTTCTCTCTATATTATTCCTATTTGTGTAATGGTAGAAAGCCCCTGCAGTTAAGTGGCAAAGAGAGGTGGAAATAAATGAATTTTAAAAAGCATGGTTTAAATCACAAACCTTATTCTATTTACATATATAATAGTGAATTGCACTTTAATGGACACCAGTTGTTTTGCTACCTAGAATATCTTTCTTCTACAAGAATTATTTCTTTTCCCACTCAAAGCAATATGGATTCTAACTGAACTTTCATCTTCTTGCAAGACCCATCCACTGACCACATTTGATTGATATGATGGTGGCGCTGGTGCAAGGTCTCACTTATTCAGGGCTAATCAGAAACTTTGTAAGAATTTTTTAAAAGAGGAACTATGATAGACATGTGGAGATGTGAAGGTTGTGTCTAAGAAAACAGCCTGTGATGGGAGAGAAAGAAGCCAACACACAAAGGCAAGAAGAATAAGTTATGTAAAGAGTTGTGAAGACACGATTGGAAAATAAGATTAAAATAATCTAATTCTTTACTTTTTGAAATTCTTTGGGTGGGTACCTGATGATTTGCAACACTTGGTACCTGTGTAATCTTGAACAAGTTACTCAGACTTTTAAGTCACACCTACCTCTTCTGGGAGATAGTACTAATGGTGCCAACTTAAATGGGCTAAGCATATACAAGTGGCATCTGTTATTGTATAACATCATCAGATGGACTTAATGATAAAGCTAATCTTAATCTTCATTTGATCTTTTGTTTTCTTCATAGATGACTTAAAAACACGATTGTCTATACCATCATGGTTTTAGTGAACAGCACTCCTGGTTGCAGGGAGGAGAAAACACATCTGAAATTGATGTATTATTTAATCAGAGAAATGTAGGCTTAACCAACTTCAATCTCAGTATTTAAATATATCTTATCTCCATAGTAGCAATCTGAAATACACAGTTCTTGCAAAAAATCAATGACCAGTAATTGTGAATTGCCAACCTAATTTTTTTTTTTGCAATATAAGATTTTTCTCTTTTTAAATATTATAGGAAAAGAAAGGTTACGAATGACAGTTCATTTTTTATAACATCAATTCAAAAGAAATGTGAGTCCTCATATTCATTTTACCCTTCAAGCATAAATCTTGATTTAATGAAGAGTACAAAAGTATGTGTTATGCAGAAATGCTAATGACTTTAACTTCATCAGTTTGTCATCCCAAAACTGCTTTGATAAATCGATTAGGTATTGTCTTTATCTGATAGTAAATGGAGAGAACATGGCCAGTGAGAAGTGGAGGCTACTTCTTTCTGGTGTTAGTGATTACTGGAAGTTTTAGTGTTGCTAGGCTGGGTCTTTATAGACAGTGCTTTGTGTGTGACTGAAACAGACTGATGTAGAAAGAGGCTAAGTACTTTGACTGTTGTTACCCTATAAGACTGTACTTTTAAACAGTGGGAAGCAGAATTTTTTGTCAGTTAGAACCTCAGTTCATTACCCATATTTTTAGGACCAATTGCTTTTTAAGAAGTTTGAGTTTTGGGGTTTCAATTATAAAAAATAATTGGATGTGTACTGTAGCACGTTTGGGTTAAACAGAAAAAAAAAAAAATTGACAAGAAAAACACACCTTTCACTCCACGACCTAGAAGCAATCACTTTTAATATTGTTTTGCATGTCTGGTTGGCATATGTGAGATTTTTCTGTGTAATTTTTATCTTCTGCCATTTTCACTTACTATCGTAGCATAAGCATTTTTTTCTCTTCATTGAAAACCTTTTGGAAGCATAATATTTAAAAGGTCACTTAATGTTTGCTTCAGTATAATGTATTTCATTCTCCCTTATTGTTTATGTATATTTTTAGATTCATTTAGGTATATATATATATATAAATAATGCTGTGATGAATATTTTTGTTTCCCCCCATGAGAAAAGCATAATGAAACCAAGGAGAGCTTTGAGAGAACAAATGTTCTTTCTGTTCTGCTCCAGCATGTGTTGAGATTCTTATTTCTTATAGAGATCCTTGTGTGTTAAAAAGGTAGTGCAGTTTTGCTGTAGAGTACTTCGAAGCCTGGGATCAGGAAGTGGGATGGAGTTGTACCTCACAACTCCACATCCTGATTATAAAAGTAATTTTGATTTCAATCATTTGTTGCATGGTTAGGAGCTCTCCTGTGGAAGGCTGCAACGTTCTGTATGCACGCACCATACTGCACTGCCCGTCCCCGTTCACCAGGCTGTTTTCCTAGATCCATGCTCTGTTAGGCGCTCAGTGGAAAGCAATGTGGCAGGAGCGCTGTGGTACGGATGCTCATGTTTATCTTTTGTGTGTTCTCATGAACTCTAAATGAAGAAAACTTAGCAAATTTATTTATGATCGGAAATAGTGGTGTGCACTGATAACACTAAGGTTAGAACATATCATATTTTCGTCATCACAGCCATTAGCTAGTCTCTGTTTCCTTCAGTATTTTGTTGCAATATTCTGAAGATAGTAACAACTATACGCTCCCCTCCCCAACTCCTTTTATTATAGTATTCCCTGAGCCTACCTGCCACATGGTTGGTTTAAGAAAAAGTGACTAAGAAAAGTAAGATAAATGGAGGGACTTTTAGACTAAAGTTTTTTTCAGACTTATAAAACCACAGAAACTCACATCCTCTATCGCTCGTGCGCTCTCTCTCTCTCTCTCTCTGTCTCTGTCTCTCTTTCTCTTTCTCTCCCTCCCTCACTCCCTCCCTCTCCCTCCTTCCCTCCTTCTCACTCTTTATGTAGAACTAGAATTATGTTCTGAAGAAACAAAATGAGGTTGGTTAGGCAACTCAAATTTCACAAGAGAATATAAAGAGAGTCTTAATTCTCACTGGCTCTGTCTTTATCTGTCAGCCTAAAATAGCTGAATTTGAGGTATTCTGGGTGCTTAACAGGGAGTAGAATTCCATACTCCCAACTTCTCAATATATTTCAGAAGCTTGGCAGAGGAAAACAAATGCTTATGGGGGATTGCCTGAGAGAAAAGCAGTAAATTTATTTCTGTGAATAAGTGATTCTCCATGCACTGTAGGGAAATAGAGGAAGAGGGGAGAAGGAGGAAAAGGGAGAGACGTGATGTCCTTTCCTTAGGAGGGCCTCATTCCCAAGATTAGGATGGTTTTGTGGCTATTCGCATTGCTGATATCCACTGTTCCCCTCACATATTGACGTAGATAGAATCTGAAAAACATTGCTTGAGCAATGATCTCTCTGCCTTGTACGTATGTGTGTGCCACACACACACACACACACACACACACGCACACGCACACAAGCGCATGCACACAAACACAATTTTAATAGGGAATATAAAATTTCCACAAAATCTGGATTTCCCTGGAAACAATAACAAATTTGGCAATACCAGACACATATCCTTACCTGACAACAAACAGCAGAAACTGAGAAATGGTTCCTTCTTTGATGACTGTCCTTATTGCTTCTTTTTTCCTTACACCTGGATCACACCACTGATTTAGGTTAGCCATCTGGTCCCTGCAGGCATTGGTGTTTACAACCTTTGAGTAACAGTATAATTCTAGATTAAGGCAAGAGAACTAAGAGTTAGGTACCTGGGCCACATCATTTTACTTTCTAGAAGTAATTTTCTGGATTTGTATTTTAGCCTGATACCATAGGAATTGTGATATAAGGAAATAACCTTATAGAATTCATCTCCAAATTTACTATATGAATCTTTTGTTCATTATTTTGGGAATTGTATAAACACAGTGTTTAAAAAGATGAACTCTGGAGTCAGACTGCCTGGAATTCAATTCCCACTCCTGCATTTTCTAGCTGAAAACCTTCGGCTTGGCATTCGATCTTCCTTTGACTCAATTTTCTCTTCTGTAAAATGGAGATAGCAGTAGTACAACTTATTTGGGATTTTTGTTAAGATCAAATATATTAATCGATGTAAAGTATTTAGGAAAGTATTAACATAGACAGATGTTTGCTAAATCATACTGTTACTAATATTATTATGTCCTGTCTCAGAATTAGGAATAGTTGCTTCTGTTATTACATTTTTCTAATTTATGGAGAACCTAAAAATTGTAATAAGTCTTTGTGTCTTCTTATTGGCTTCTGGAAAGTTTCATGTAATTTGGTACATCTATTTAGTAAATACATTAGCATACATCTTTTACCTTGCCTCCAAATTATTTTCCTCCTCTTCATTTTTCTCTGTATAATTCTTAATTATTCTTGATTATTTCTGTTTTGCTGTATTATGTGCACCTTTGCAAGTCATCTCAATTTTCTTTTGAAACAATATAGGCCCTACAAATAAACCAAAAGCAAACAAACATATGTGAACTCTCCTAAATGGAGAAGTATAACCAGTAAAACTAATTATTTTCCAACATAAATTTCGTGTGAATTTTGCTTTTTTGCTGACATTCTGAGCTACTATTTATTTTCAGCTCTGTCTTTTAGCTTTAGGGATAAACTGATCCAGTCATCTTCGATAGCAGCACTCCAGCAAGTTCCTGCAGTCATGTTATTTCCCAGATGTCTTCAAATATATCGCATTGCTGCAAATTGATTTTTAGCTTGTCGTTAAATTTAACGTCTGAGTGTCTTATGCCCAGTTGGCCTTTTTTAGGTCACCAAAGGCAATTGTTTGTGTATTTAAATTTGCTATGTGAGTAATACTAAAAGGAACCACACATTCTGCATGTCTTGTGTAAAATAGGATATTTCACTGATATAAATAAACCTATTGGGAAATGGTCAGTCTCCCAAAGTTTACTCCCAAGAGACTTAATAGGATGCTTGAGAATTTTATTAACATTTTTTGATACAATCAGTGAGGCTGAGAAAATTTTATGCTCATTTATCCTGAAGTGAGCAGAATGGCAGTGCTTTATTTCTCCTTTACTTGATGGTAAATAAATGAGACAATTTTTTAGGATCTTATCTGCCATTTTAAATCAGAGAAACAAAAATCAGCCTTTTGGGGTTTGATATGGGGAACTGGTTACCACATTGAGGCATGGGTAGGAGAAGCAAAAGAGATGAAGGGATGTTATCCAGGGCCTTATGAGTCTGCACTCTCCCCAGATAGTGGAGAAACCCTGTTTTGAGTAGGGCCCAAGGAGCCCACCTCTCACTAATGCTTCTACTGTGTTCTTCTCTCCTTCTCATTGGCAAAACTTAATAGGAATACAGCTGGCAAGGGGTTCTGGGAAGTTTGGTTTCAGACTTCTACTGCTGGCAATCCAGGTGAGCGGATAGAACGTATCTTCTGTCATGTAGTTCTATCTTCAGTCTTTTTATTACTCTGAGCCACTTTGGTCCTCCAATTCTTTCAAGTAATGTATTCATGTAAGTATTCTAATTTTAAAACATTTTGAACTATATGAAAACATTTCTAATTTCTGGACTATGTCAGTTATGTCAGAAACACAGGAGTCATTTATAGGAGTTTAACTAGAAATATTTTAGGTTATTTTATTGCCAGTTATATATGTTTTATGCTAATACTTAAGTTGTATATATTTTTTTGTTGTTGTTGAAGGGACATATTTAATTAACCTGTCCATTATGTTAGCTAACTGAATTCCATGTTTCTTTGTAGGAATTGAAATAATTTAATTTTTATATCTGAACATTTTTTTCAGCCTAATTTGGATTTTGTTTTTGTTTCCTGGTTTTCATAAACATACATTTGTTTTTAACTGTCCTGTGTCAAAATATGGTTTTAAACATTCGACTCCTACATTAAAATTATGGTTGATCAACTTTTGTGTTGACTGCCAAAACATTCAGATGAATTAGGGATTCTTAAAATGTAACAAAATGTATCCAGAAAGGCTACCAAGTAGCAGAGACAGAATTGCTCAGAGATGCACCAGTGTAACTGGGTTGGCAAGTCAACAGGATCTGAGTGGGAGGGCTCATCTCTCTCCACAGCCTTTTGTCCCCAGAAGGGTTTCTTGTCATTTTGGCAATGGTTGACAGGACTAAGTTGAGCCCTGACATGTGCTGTGACTTCTGTAAGTGTTTCTGACATAAGTGACATAGTCCTGGAGGCTTTTGACAAGTTTGTCAACCTAATGAATGAGCACCTAAGCCTTAAAACCACAATAAAGGTCATGTAAGTTGTTCAGTAGAGGGTGCAAAATCCAGGTAACCAAAGAATAGTTTCAGAGTTATTCTGCTTGTTTGCTTGCTGATACTTCAACAGACCAAAAGAAAACAATTGTCTTTGAAATAACTGATCATCTTTAGCAGTGTATTGTAGCATATGCCTTAGACTACCTTTTAAAAAGCTGTTTATAACATTTATCTTCTCATGTTTAAATTCTTTTATTTATTTATTTATTTATTTATTTATTTATTTATTTATTTATTTATTTATTTATTTTTATGTATACTACAGCTGGAATGCCTAATGCACTTCTGGCACTATCTGAAATGTTTAGGTTACTACTGTGAATGCTTCCCAGAAAATAATTTTGCTGAAGTGAGGATTAACCAGAGAAATTACAATTGCTTGTGTTTCAGAGGCAATGTTCTATATAGAAATCACGGGGGCCTCTGACACTCAAGTATTACTCTATTTGGGCAGAATGATAATTAACAATAGCATCTGGACTACAGTTTGAGAGTTGGTAACAAAAAAATGATAATTGCACATGTCTGCAAATTATTAAACAAAATCAAATTATATTCTACCTTTACTATTCTACTTCAAAGGTATGCTATTTGGTTTTGCAGGCTAGGTCTACTTGAGTATCTAAATTGGACCAGAATTTTAATGTTTAGGTCCATTTTTCTTTGAGCTCAGGTCTTTAGGACTTCCTAAAATCTGTTATTCTAATTTTATACATGAATTAGAACATCTCCACAAGCAAAGAGGTCTGTTTCCTATCTTGAAGCATATGAATTAACTGATATTTTTACTCAGGTGGAGTGTAAAGGCAGAGAAAGGTATGGTCTAATAACCACTACATTTTCATATGCTATAATAATTAGTTTATCCTGCTTTTTGGAGAGACTTTAATCTTGCAATGAATCTATTTGAAGATACCTTCCTTATTCCTATTTTCATTCATTATTAAAAGCTGGAAGTTACAGTAAAGATGGTCACATCCAGTGATTCTCATTTTTTCCCTAAGAGTGGGATTTAGGGATGGTAAATGAGATAGAAGTTAATAAGAGGATTGGGCAATAGGAATGAGGGTGAAGTTAAACACATACAGCTCTGCACTCCCCCCTCTTCTCACACAAAAGGAATTCTGACTTTGTATATTAGGGGTTCTTTTTTTTTTTGTATTATTTGCTGCTAATCAGCCCTCCTACATTTTAAATGAAGAAACATAGTTTCAGAAAAACGAAGTGATTTGTCCAAGATCACAAACCTACTTCAAGTTCAGAATCCAAGTTCAGAATCCAGATCTCTTTGATTATAGTTAGTAATATTTTCTCTGTTTTTTAATTCAATAAATTATTTCTGATAAGATTTCTGAGAGCATTGGAGAAAAAAAAAACCTCTCATCCTTTTGTAGAACTTACAGTTTAATGAAAGAAGAGATGTAGAAATAAATATAATAACAGTTATGCACAGAGTTTCTAAACAAAGGTGGGCTGCTCATGTCTTGAGTCAAGGGAAGTTTTCATAAAACTTCTATTTTTAAAAAAGGTTTTTCCTTTATAATATGAGCAAAGACATTCTAGAAGCTTTCAGAAGAGTTGATTACTTATGGAATTCTTACTCTAAATTCTTATTTTCATGGAATAAGGCTAATAAGGTATTTTAATTGAGCACAAACGGTATTTCTTATCTAGAACTTCACACATGTCATATAACATGAGCTGCTTCCAATACGGTTTTTTCCTTTCACTGGAGTGATTTGAATCATATATTGCTTGTACTTCAGCCTCAGAAGTATGCCTTATCTGATGGAAGTTAACAATTGCCATAAAAATAATGATAATTATTTCACACAACGAGTGACTCTTGAGGTCTATGGCTTCAGGGATGGCTCAACAATAACATCAGTGATCCAGGATTTCTTTCATTTCTCAGTGTGTTGGTTTTTCTTCCTCTGGCACATTATTGCATGGTTGTGAGATGCTGATATAGCTCTGGCCTCAGGTATTCACACAGCAGCATCCTCAGCAGGAAGGGAAAGGAAAGCCACATTTTTTTTTTTTTTTTGTCTAATAGATCTAGTGTTCATCTGCCAAGAATCCTTGATTAGTTTGATATTATATTTTGATTAAATTGACAAATACAATGTATTTGGTTTTTATTAAATAGAATTCATTAAGAGTGTGTGTGTGTGTGTGTGTGTGTGTGTGTGTGTGTGTGTGTGGTGTAAAGCTTGTTTGTTCCTCACTGTGTATCCTGGATGTGATGATGTGAGAGGACAGAGAGCAAAGGTTCATTCACACAGTTCATACTGGGGGTAATGGGCTGAAAGACTCTCACGATGCTTTCCTCTAAAATATACCCTTTATTTCTAAGACACCAGAGTAAGATAAAACTAGTACGTATCCATACATCTTTGCTCTCACTCACCTTAAGTAAATTCAGTCTATCATTGAGAAACTATAGGCATTTCTGCCTACATGTCTTTCTCCTTGTTCCATGCCATAGACGCTATGCTTCAAGCTGCCGCAGCCTCTTGCTGGATCACTCCAAAAGCCTCCGAAATGGTCTTCACAAAGGCACTCCACCCCTACTCCAGTTTATTCTCTACTCTTCAGTCAAGGTAATCTGCTCAAAATGCGTTTCTTGTCACCACTCTGCTTTAAAAAGTTCAGTGGAAGCTATTGCTCTTAGAAAAAGTAGAAAAATCTTAATTGCCATCTGCAAGGCTTACTATGGACTAGCTCAGCCTTATTTCTTTAGCTCCATCTACAGGATGCCATATTTGTTTTCTGAACTTCCACGCCAATGGTCCTTCAGTCCCTCAGATGCTCTCAGTTCCTTCCTGTCATGGATCACTTGTATATATTGCTTCCTCTACCTGTAATTTCCTTTGCACTTCCCATCTCCCTCTGCCCCAATATACTACTCTTTATTCTTTAGATATAGGTTATGCTACGAGTTTCTCAGGAAGATTTTTTCTGACCTCGAGAGGCTCTGCTCTCTCAGAACATCTCCTTTATATAATTTATACTACACTGTAATTTTAATAATTTTTTTTATAAATGTGTGATTAGTATCCATCTCTCCCCACGGATAGATGATGAGCTTCATTTGGGGCTGGACTATATCTGTCTATGTTTTTAAAATTTATCTTTGTGTTGACAGTGGTTAATATGAAAGTTGGCACATAATAAGTGCTCACTATGTGTGTGTTGACTGGTTGTATCAATAAATAAATAAATTATAGCATTATGTTATCTGATCTCTGCACCACTCAAGCATTTCAGTTGCTGAGTTTAAGTAGTTGGTGTGGCTGTAGTTTGTACTTCAAAATAAGTCATTTTGGGACTTCTGCATGAGAAAGTTGATTATAAATTTTTGATTTTAATATTGATTGCCTAAGGAAAATCCTCACATATCTTTTATATGCTATACATATGAGATTCTAAGTCAAAGAATTTTAAATGCAGAGATGAATTTTCTCAATAAAGTTGAAACTTATAAATATATGATTTTTGAATTCAGAAATCAAGTACGATCAAAATTGTGAAAAATTTCAGACCTTCTAGGTATGGATTAAGTTTGGTGAAATTTAAATAATGGTTTTTGGAATAAATTTGTTAAATAGCATGATGTTCAAGAAATTTAAAACAGAGCATGATAAGTACAAGTACTTTGTTAGAGGTAGACAGAGGGGTCGATGAGAACATATAGTAAATGTCCCAAACTCAATTTCTGTTCAGTCAAGGGAGAGGAGAATTGAGGGAGGGCTTTCTGGAAAAAATAACACTAGAGCTGAATTCTGAAAGACAAGTAGAAGGTTTTAACTAAATATTTATTAATTTCAATGCCAGTTTTCTTATTGTATTTAATAATTTAAGTAGCATTGTTATTTTCTCCCAATTTTTATAATTTTTCCTCTCTCACCTATACACTGGATCCTTCTTGACAATGGGAAATACGTCTTATATTTTTAGGTATGTAATAAATTATTAAACAGGGCTATGCATCATCTAGATACACATTGGTGATTTCTCTCACTAATATTGAGTGGATTGAAGCTTTGCAGAGATGATTCTGAGAGGGAGAAAAAGGCACTCAGACCAGATTCTACTATGAGCTGTGATTTATTTAGTTAGTTTAGCTCAATCGTCAATAATCCTAATGTTTGGAAAGACTCCAACTGACTCCCCTTATGTGGACATTCATAGTAACATGCCTCTTGGGAAATGCTCAGATTGAAGTATAATTTTTACACATCCTTTCTTTTTGTGAGTCTTAACTGAAAGCATTGCAAACTTTTATGTTATTTTCAAATATCTCCTGGATATAGATAACTAAATTTTCTCTGTTCCTAAAATTTGAGCATTTGCATAGTCACAGACTCAGTTGGTGATCAGGCTAATGGGTCTGTTTTTCCTTTTTTTCCCCTCCTCTTTTTAATCTGTCACTTTTTAACTCTCAAAACCATTGAGAAACATTTCAAGAAATACATATAGATTATTTTAATTTAGAAGAGTAAGTGATTTTTAATTATTGTGAATTAAATGTACATCAGGTATCTTGGTTCCTAGGATCATCCTCTGAACCAGGAAATGGGTATTTAACTGATCTGGAGGGAGGACAAGATAAATTCCTTCCAAGATCATTACTAGAGAGGGAAGAAAGAGGGATTTTATTAGATATGATGCTGCACTGCTTCCTTGCATTTACTCCCTAGAGAAATATTGTTTTATCTGACGTTTATTGTTAAAGATGTTAAGTTTATTATTTTTGGTTTTGTTACTGACCAGTACCATCTCCAGTTATTTTCCCTTGTCTGTGTTTCTCCTTCAGATGGATTATTTGTTTTCTATTAAGTTGTTCTTCCCCACCTACACAAGTGGGTATTGAAGAGCTAAACATTATCTGTTCACTTAATCTCTCTTCAAAGTTCACATTGCCAAGACCCTACACATTATTTTTAGAAGCACTTCTCTGTACTTTTCCACACTTTTTCAACTGGGTGATGCTTGGACTGTTTTAATATCCCAAATGCAGTTTTCTAATGCTTTGTAAAGTAGCAATATCACCTCTCATTATGGAATATTTCCTTTTAATCATGTTGGGTTAGCACTGACCTTTTCTTTTTCTTTAAGAATGCTGCGTAGTTTAAGAAGCACTTATGCCAAGTGCTCATTTAAAATGAAGAAATATACACATTAAAAACACACACACACACACACACAACTGCTTACTCATTGTGGAGTCACTTATCTGACAATCTTAACCATTTGAAGTAGCAGTTACTTATGACATATTTCCCAGAAAAATCCGTGTGAGCTGGGGGCTTGGTGGCTGTGCTCCTAACTAGACCCTCAGGATTTCACTTAGGACCTCATTATTCCTATTTACGAGTAAGCCAGGTTTTCTGATTTCTCAGCCTTCAACAGACTGGGAATAGCAAAGTAGAAACCAGAGAGGAAACAAAGAGCAGATGTGTTCTGAAATTAAGATGATGTAAATAATCACACGCTGGAAAATTTACCCCGTTTTATGACTGTTCTGATTATGAAGGATAAAGGCATTTTGTTGACCTTTTTGCATACATTTTACCAAGAGTCTAAACGGTTTTTGAGTAAGAAAGACTGTTTTGAATTTAGATTCTGGGATTCCTTTTTGAAAAATAGGGATAGTAGAAGACAGAAATGTGAATTATATAGATAATTCTTTTTATTAGGTATAATACCTTGTAAATAGAAGATATGGGTATGTTACTATATCTCAAAGACCTTGCAGATTCAGTTATAAATTACACATAAAAATACTGAGTATTTATCAGCAGATTGTCTTTCTTGATTCAGTTCTAGAATTCTATAAAACAAGCATTCTTAACCAATCCTTCCATTTGGGAGAGTGGTGGCAGTTGAACTACTGACCTATGGAAATTGTATTTATTTGTTTTCAAGCAGATATAATATAAACAATGTAAACATTAAAAGAGTCATTTCATTTCATGCTTGTTATGATAATGAAAATGAAAACATTTTAGTTGAATACTTTGAATAACTTTTATCCACTTTTGAAGTAGTTCTCACATTAGAAAGAGTATTCTAAGACTGGGTTTTGAAGTGTTATATTGACACTTGGAAATCATAGATGCTAGAAATTTGAAGGTCAAAAGGACTATCCCCAAGAGCACTGGTAATGATGAATATAATCTTAAGGCCAGCAATTGTCGATCTAGTTTTATGTGTGATAGACTGTCAACAAGCATTGTGCCAAAGACTATTCATGATGCAAAGCTCATGCCATTTGAGGTAGCAAATAAACTTTCTCATAGACAAGCTTTTAAATGTTTTCATTACTACCAAATTATGATAGTAAGTGACATAGGCTTGCTCATTTTGGAAAGCACACTGCAGTCTAGCACTCATCATGCTAGATCTTCCAAGAGCATCGCACATCAACCTTTTTGATGTCATCCATCTTTCCTTCTCCATAGCCCCAGGATGCCCTGTCAAGCATTTCACTGATGCTTTAGCAGTCGAATAAGCTACTAAGATTACTGCTGTTTTAGTTAGTCGGTCTGCATAGGAGCATGTGAAATGAATTATGGCTAACATAGATGTAGAACTCAAATGTAAACTTTTAAAAATATTCTTATATTTAGTTGTAATGATTAATTCTGTTTTGAGCTTAGTGGTGTTGGTTGTTTCTTTTAGCAATTTAGCAAAGAGAAAACCAAATAGAATAAGAGGTTGATCCTCCCCTCCCTGCTTTCCTCTCCTCTGCCTTCTTCTCCTTTTCTTTCCTTTCTTTTTTCTTTTAAAGTAAACATGACAGTGAGGTGCTATTTTTATCTCGTGTAATGTTTTTCTCCTGAACCCCTCCCCCTGAAAAAAAATGCAGCCCAATTAGGCCAGGTAGTTCATTAGTGTAATGAATAAAGGTAAAATGGAAGAAAATTTTCTCTCTACTAGTTTCTTTGAAAACTACATTCAAGAAACAACCTAGTTGTAAAACAGTGTTTTTGAACAGTAACAGCAGTGGTTTAAAATGTGTGTACTCTGCACTACAGTGTTTTTTGACTTGCCAAGTTTTGAACCATCACAAATCAATAAACTAACCAGTCATCCTATACACCTGGGCAGCATGCTGCTTTCCTGGGATGCTGCCCTCGACTCAATTTGGCACAGGGCAAGTGAAGTGTGGGATGGCTGTTAGCTCTGGATAATGTGTGAACACTGACAGTGTGTGTTGAAAAATCTGAGTATTTTTTTCTGGAGACACCCCAAACTCAAAAGTTTTTATGTTCCTCCATACACCATTGAATTGAGTTCAAAGAATTTTTCAGTGTCTGGTAACAGCAGTGTGGTCTTGTTGGGTATGGGCGCATTTTAATCACCTCGTGGATATTGAGGGCTTTAATTTCAGTTTATTCCTGCCTTTCTCTTCCATCCCAAATTCCCCTTAATCTGGCTCTTAAGAGGAAGGACTTGCCTCCAGGGGACAAACAGAAGCCAAGATAACAGAAAGACCTACACTCTGCCAGGATGTCTTGAAACATGAAAGGTCACACCCTACATTTCTCCAGAAATAAATCTCTTTTCACAGGATCAGTAAAAGTCCTATTGTTAAAGAAAATCTCCACTTTCAATTTCTTCCTTTCTCTCAAAAACTATTTCAATATATTCTAAACTGTGGCTAATTAATTGTTACCAGAGTTTCAGTCAAACCTCCCAAGCCCATTTTTAAACCCTGTAGAGGGATATCTAATAAAGTCTAGCATTGCAATAGGCACAGTGCCACCACAGGCCTTTTGGAGTGTGGGTCTATATTAGTATCTTATCAGCGTTATTTTCCCTCCCTTTCTTCCTTTTGCATAAATTGAAATTCCTTCGAAACTTGAGCAGCATGTTTATTAAAGTATCTGTATACAAAAAAAAAAAAAATGCAAATGATTTTCTTCTGGAAGAACTGACTGCTGAGGAGTCTTTGAAGCCAATGCTTTTGTTGTGAATCTGAGATCCATTGTTACCTAACAGATACATACCCTAGGCAAAATTGCTATAGAATCATGTGCATAAAACACTGTGAGTGTCAGCTTAGAGTGCCTCTCAGGAAGAAGCAGGACCATCGATGTCCATCAAAAAGGGAAATACATGGGTCTCAGCATCCATTGCTTTCCTACATCACTGTACTGGTAAAGCAAATTGCATGCTCTTTAACCCTCTGTCTGCCTACTGTCAGGGAAAGACTAAAACAAATCCCGAGTCTGCATTGCCTTCTTGCTGAAATATCTGTCTTATCTGACTGACAAGACCATTTTCAAGGACCACTCAGAAACAATATCATGTATCCTGCTCTTCTGAGTGAATATATATATAATGTATATGCATATACACATACAAATTCATCTATATATATATACACATACATATACACACATGTGTGTATTATCTATCATCTATCTATCATCTATCTATCATCTCTCTATCTATCTATCTATCATCTATCATCTTTTTAATCTCTAGGGACATATTGACTAAATTCAGTTGGAGAAAGAACTCCCTTCTACATCATAGACATCTTGCTGCTTTTAATCTGCCAAGGCTGCTATATCCTTCTATGACAATGGGATTTAGTGTGTGTGGAGTGGTGTGGAAGGGGAGTGCTTCAGAGCATTCTTATGTGTTTATCTGTGTTTAAAATAATATAGAAAGGAGGCTTTTGATATTTTTAAGTTTTCAGAGAGATTCCACATACTGATCTTAATGTAACAACATAGGTAAGGGAAGTTAGATTAAGAATTGTCCTGGACCTCAGGTTCCAGTCTGGGTGACTGCTGGCTGAGATTTGAAGTCAGTTTTGATATACCAAGCAGCACTGTATGAAAAATAAATTAGTGTTTTATAATGGCAGGAGTC
This sequence comes from Pteropus medius, assembly GCF_902729225.1. Lineage (NCBI taxonomy): Eukaryota > Metazoa > Chordata > Mammalia > Chiroptera > Pteropodidae > Pteropus > Pteropus medius. The sequence goes on from NW_024351073.1 coordinate 7,858,092, forward strand.
TGAAGTCAGTAATGATGCCTACGTGAGAGAGAGATTTTTTTAGGCTTGGTGCTTAGTCCTCTGTAAATCAGGAATAAAAACAGGGATTACTTCCTGTTTAATTTAGAGATGTTATAATGAAGAAAAATCTGTATCTCAAAATTGCATTCTTTGAAAGACAATAAATTCAAGGTAGTCAATTACTAAATAATTTTATATTCCTGAATTTGGCTCACTATAATGGCCATATTTTAGGAAATTCAAATGCTAATTAAAAACTTTAAGTCGTGAGAATTGTTTGGTAAACACATGGATGATATAGGAGCTTTCTTGTTCATCAAGTTTAATTCAGTCATTATGAGAAAACTGTGCAAGAGGAAAATAGAGAAATTTCACCTTGAAGAAATGAGATTATTTTGTTTTGCATGTGACCAACCAATAAAAGAATAGCTGCACATGTATGCAATTTAATTTTACATAAATTGAATATATTAATTTCCTAAATTTATTTAGGATTAAAATGACATACTCAATGACTGCATTTTATAACTTTTTATTATTTTGTATTCCAGTTGAATAAATATCCTTCATGAAATTTTAAATGTTTAACACTAAAAATATCTCCTCTTAGGCTTTTTACCCATGAAGCAGTTGACAACTCATTTGAAACTGAATCATTCAGTTGTACTTTTACTATTGTGTCATGATACAGTAGTCCCCCTTTATTCATGGGGGTACATTTCAAGAACCCGAGGGGATGCCTGAAACTGTAGATAGTATTGAACCTTATATATGCTATGTTTTTTTTCTTATACATACCTACATTTTCACTTAAAGGAAGCACTTTATACCTTCTCCTTGGCATACTGAATTGCCAGCATCACTACTCTTGTGCTTTGAGGCCATTGTTAAGTAAAATAAGGGTTACTAGAACACAAACATTGTGATACCACAACAGTTGTTCTGATAACCAAGACAGCTACTAAGTGACTAACAAGCAGGTAATATATATAACATATATAGCATATATGTGTATATATGTATATGTGTGTATGTGTGTGTGTGTGTATATATATATATATATAAAATATATATATATTTATGTATTTATGTGAATCACATAATTTAAAACTTTTGAATTGTTTATTTCTAGAACTTTTCATTTAATATTTTTGGACCATGGTTGACCACAGGTAACCGAAATCTCAGAAGGCGAAACCACAGAATAGAGTGGTGATTACTATACTGAAGTTTACTCATTTTAAGAATGAGCAAGACTAAAAAATCATTACTCAATGAATTACCTAAAGTTTTAAATGTCCCTGTCCCCCAAGTTGTGACATTATGGAAGGCAGGTTCATTGGTTTTCAAGTGCCCTTGATGTTGTCCTGATTTTGATAAACTACATGTAACCTCTGAATCTAAAAGGCCCTCCTACTGAAACTATTGATCCTACAGCTCCCCACATCTCTCTTCTTTAATACCCGAAGCAGTATATTTGGGAGTCTGAGGCCAAACATTTTTTAACAATAGTTGGCTCATCACTTTGTTTTCCATAACAGATACACAATCATAAGCGATAATATTGGCTTATTCAGAGATAACAATGTTGTTCAAAATTTGGCTCAAGGCTATTCCTGAAAAATGATATTTTAATTTGAATCTCAACTTAATATTAACCACAGTAAGCAAAATGATTAGTACATCCATTAACGAAAATAAATTTTTATCTTAAATAAGAAAAAAAATTGAGTGCTTTGAAATAATTAATTCATGCCAAGTTTGTTCCCGAGAAGTGAATTTGTATTATATTGGATTGTATTGTATTGTACTTATTGTTTTACTATTTAATTCATCAAATATCTGTGGATATTTACTCTTTTCCAAAAAATGTGCTAATCTGCTGATTTAACAACCAGAGACAAATCAGTTTTAAACTTTGTTAAAGTAGGTCAAAGAAGGGTTTGAAAAAGCCTCTCAAGAACCAAAACATGTTTTCCTCTTATATTCTCCATACTTAAAATTTTCTCCCAGACAGTTGTGTAATGGAGAACTCTTACTGTTACTACATGTTAGCATGGCTGTATATTCTTGCTATGTGTTTATTTTGACATTTTAATGTGTCGCATTAATCTGCAGACCAATAAAACACAATAACCAAAAAGAAAAAAGAAGAAAAGGAATTGCAGATTTTAAAAATGGGAAGAAAAAGTTGGGAAGCCTTAGAACCCTAGAGACTGGCTACAGCCAAGGTTTGCTTCCTATTATTTGCTTTTCAGGAATGTGTCTTGACTGTTTTGACTGACAAAGACTACATTGACAGAAAGCTTTTCCAAAGGTTAATTATTTTACAATGAAAGCAATCAGTACTATATTGCTTGTTAACCTTTATTTTCATCTTAAAATTATTTCTCTTAATTATCTGACTGTGTACTTTCGGGGATGTTTTTGGTTTTTAACCTTATCAGTTAAAATATTTTTCAAATCTGCATCTTATCTGGTTAATCTTATTTATCCTGAAGAGAATAGTTTAAATCCACTTAACTGTCTACTTTATTAAATTTTTGTTATAATTTATGTTACTGTAATAGAATCAGGACAGGAGGAAATTAAATTGTCTAAAAAACATAGAAGAGTCTGTGGCTTTCATAGTCTCCTATGTAAAGTCTGAAATCATTTCATGTTCAAAGTGGAGAGAATAGCATTATAAAACTTTCTTTATGAAAATAAATGCCAAAATAACATTTACTTTCCTTTTAATAGCAGCATATTGGAAAATCACTGGACTCTCTGGATAGGAAGTTTGATTTTCCTCCAACTTTATGGAATAGTTTCTATAATCATTCAAAAGTTTAAGCAGAATACTTGTTCCAAAATTTTAGCATCAATTGCAGTAGTGCAGGGATCAGACTGTTTAATTTCTTAATATTTGTTCCCTGGACAGACATGAAATAGAGTTTGTATTGGTTATCAATACAATAAATTAATGTATACAACTAATTTGACCACTGAAACATAAAAACAATATTCCATTTTACTATGTAATTACTCAAAAGTTTTATCTCTTCCTTCTAATCATTTCTCATAGCAACCCTACTTTGAATATATGTGAAAAGTGCATAGATTCAGGTAGATATCAAAAACTGTCACAGAGAAGGAATTACTGGAGAAATTGCAATTCTGTAATGTGTTGTGTTTAGTCTGGAAACTAAATCATTGGAAACCTGAACTATTTTGCATTGCCCAACAATGGTAGGATTGACTATAAGGTGTTGTTGTTTGGGAGTGGTAAATTTGAACATTAAAAATGATACAGTTATAGATGGTTTTCTCAGTATCTACATGTGTGCTAAGAAGTATGAGCCACACACCACATTATTTAGCTGCTGTTCATTAATCAACGTTTATTAAATGTTTCCTGTGTTTAAAGCGGTAATCAAGATGCTATGTGTAATGTTATCTGGGGTAGGGAGGGTGTAAAATACATATAAGACCGATTGTGAGGTACTGAAGGTTTAAAACAGTCATATGTAGGTCTTGCCAAAAGGTTTCAAAAAGACATGAGAACAGTTATTTAGTAACAAAGCAACAGAGTTAAGTGCATGTATTAAAATGCAAATACATCGGTAAGGGATAGAAGTGGGTATGATTGTTCCATTATCTTTTTAAGCCAAGAGACTAAATTCTGACTTTAATAATAAGTTGTATGTTTTCAAATGCTTATATAGCCTGAGCACTGAAGATTGAATTCTGTGTTCAGTTATTTGGCTGTTGTTAGCACTGATGCATGTAGCAAAAAGAGAACGGCTTAATTTCCATAAGTTAGGCAAACTCTGGAGAGCTGGGAATGGCAGAGAGGCAATTGGCTTGCAAAATAAACTGACCAAACTGGAAACCAAAATTAAATAGAGTGTATAAGGGTACCCTAGGGATCCCCTTAACAATGTACTAGTTATGAACTAACTATTCTCGTTATTACCACTGCTAATGAAAAAACCATAAGAGAAGACAAGCAATGCCTTTCCCTTATTACTGTGGGCTTCCGGTTTAACTAGCTAAAGCACTCAATGATCCTTTAAAAAATGAATTGACTCAAATGTCTTTCTGCTATTAGTGAAGATACCATTAGACATGGTTTAGTTTCAGAAAGTATGAAGACAGTTTGGCTAATGATGGCTGAAAGTGCTGGCTAAAACAACATTCTTAGACATCATAGATTTTTTTTTTTTTACCATGTTTTGTGGCTTGATAGCAATTTTAGTTTTAAGTATGTTTTTTAAAAAATGATCCAAAGAAGTTATTAAATACCAGTTCTCACCTGGAAATATTAGCTCATTGGCTTAGTTAAGTCTTTAACTATTTTTGGTGCTGGAAGCTTGGGAAAAAATATTTTCCCAATGGTGGCTTTTAGAACAGTGAAAGTCAATTAACATGCAAAATGGTGCCACTATAAAATGGTGCCACTATTATTAACTGTACTAAAGATTTGGCTTTAGGGGCAAATAAAAGCTAATGATTAGAATATCTATGAAAATGATTCTTTATTCAGCCCTCGGATTTAAAGAAGCAAAAGGTACTTCCTTATTTGATTCAATTCTTATATATTATTATTCATCTATTCATTTATTTATCCAATTCTCAATAAATATTTAGTTCTCTATCACATGCCAAATCAGTTGATTAAAATTTAAGACTAATAAATAACATGGACAACAATAATAGGTAACATTTCTAAGGCTGGGAGCCTTGGACTCCAGGGTACTGATTAAAGGTGAGATACCAAGTTCCTACATCCTGAGCTGGAATCTGCACTCTGCTACCTGCTGATTGTCTGACTCTAGGCAAGTTCTTTATTTCTCAGTTTTCTTATTTATAAAATGGAAATACAGTAAGAGTACCCATTCCATAGTTTTATAGTGGAAATTAAATAACATCCAAATTAACATTTGAACAGTGCAAGTCTCATGGTCAGTGATCAATAAGTATTAAGAATTAGTACTTATTGGTTTAGTTATTTAATTTAATCATTAAGTACATTAGCATACCAATGCAACACTGAGACAGGTAAGCAATATGAAATGAGATGGATTATAATTGCTTCTTTAGGAATTAAAATGCTGAGATTCCACAGTATAATGTCTTTTCATTTGTGAAATATATCTGTCTTTATCCTGTATTACAAATTATAACAGATATATAATAATAATAACTATATAAGTAATAATAGATTTGTTGAATTATTTATGAATGTAGTATGATTATTCACATTTTATAGATGAAAAACTGAGGCTTAAAGAAGTTAAGTAACTTGTCCAATATCAAACAGCTAATAAGCAAAAGAGCCAGAATTGAAACACAGGCAGCATGACTCTTATACATGTTGTTGTGCTGTCTCTCAGCAGAGCTACATAGCTTTTCAGCAGTTTACAGATCACTCAGCAATCACATATGAAGTCAGGTTTTGAGAGCAATTTACTCAAGGTAACCTAGTCCTGAAAGCAGATAACAGCTCCAGTCTTCTATGTAAAACAGCTGTCTCTTTGTATCTGGAATAATTAATTAAAATAGGTCATTTTGATCTATAAAGCTGTAGAAGATCTGAATTCTGATTGCTTTAGAGATTAATTCTCTAGACTTACTGTCATGATCATCAAAGTGGTTATGCTAATATTTCCCAGATTTGAACTTTGGGAAATCAAATGTACCTCCCTTTATTTTCACATTGTGAATTTCAGGCAACCTTCTTGATAAAATAGAATTTAGGTCAAATCTCTCATATTCAAGCAGGTTCTTTGTACATGGAATAAGGAAGTAAATTAAGAAGGAGAGAGAAAGACCTCAATTTATCTTAATCTTGTGTTGTATGAGCCTGTGTTGTGCTAGATAAAAAATGCATACATATACATAACAAATGGAAATCATTCCTTGACTAGAATTTCAATTCAGCGTGTTATTGCAAACTGTGAATGTGGCAGTTTCATCTCACCTCCCCAAAATAATGAAACAAGTACATATTTTCCTTTTTTTCTATTCTTTCCTTTCCTTTTTTTCGTCTCCTTTATTTTTCTTCTCTCAGTAAAAGACACTCACATAGAGATTATGCTTGCTTTAGATAAAATAAAAACTTTTACTTTTTTAATAGTTGTCCCTACCAGAATCCAACAAAAGTTAAGCAGAAAAAAGCCCTTTTTTTTCTCACTTAGATCCTGTGCCCAGATTCAACATTTTGATTTGATAATGAGAAGCTATGTATTCTGCTAAAGAATAATATTAACATAAAAACACAATAGAACTTGTCATGAAATGCATAGCAAACATTAGAGCATGTAGTCTAGAGCCTTAATTAACATATTTGTTAAATGCCAATTCTTCAAATAAACACTATCAACAAAGGAAAGATTTCTCTAACACAGATAATGCAGATAGTTTGCCTTCATTTAAGAGAGATTTTGACAGTTATACTGTTGAGCTCTGTAATTCTGCTGGGAACCGACTCTCATCCTTCTGCTGCTACCCAGGCTTTCAAAATCAAAACGGAGGAGAAAGGTAGTAGTTTTTACTGCTCTACAATTTATTCCAAGGCAAGAGTTGTAAATGGATGTATATACAGACTAGAGAATTTGCATGCTGAATGCCTCCTCTCAGTTTTCATATGCCTACTCTTGTCCCTGTCATTTAATTTGCATTTATTCACCAATCAAATTTGTTTCCATGATTCCTCACTTGCATGAATAACTAGCAGAGTAATTACAGCTAAGTAAAGTAGTTTTATGAATGAAGACACAATTTACACCGATGTGTACGGGTGTCACCTCTTTTTCTTTTGTTTAATATTCAGACTTGTCACTCTGCATGCAAGCTGTTGGAAAAGGCTCCAAAAGCCGCAGTTATACTTCTAAGAAATCACACCAGATTGTACCACTCTAGAGGACTTTCTTGGGGCTGAGCAAAAAAGCCTCAATAGGAAGCCTGAGATACAAAGCTTAACTCATGATTGCATATAAAGAACAAAGAGTTTGGGAACTGACAGGTAAAATGAAGGGAGAAGGTTAAACAGAAGAAAAAATTACATTTTATTTTTGGAGAAGATTGAATTTTATTTCAAGTATTTGCTATAGGATTCTCTCTTTAGAAACCCATAGTTCAGCTCTTGAGCACAGAAGAGAAAATTTGGTAATATCTTTGTTGACCATGGAAACAGTACTAAAGCTTGAGATTTTTCAAGTGATAGCAGGTATGAATTTTCGAAAATGTCACAGATATAATCTATTGAAGTTGATCAATTAGGAACTGGTTATGGCTTCCCAGACATTTACAAATTTTTCTTGATTAGCTCACTCTCTCATTCCCTTAAGCCAGTTCTCCACTGGGGTGATTTTACTCCCAGGGCACATTTGGCAGTGTCTGGAGACAATTTTAGTTGTCACCACTGATCAGGAAGTAGAGGCCAGGGATGCAGCTAAACATTCTATAGTGTTTAGGACGGCCTCTGGCAACAAAGAATTATCTAGCCCCAAATTTAAGTAGTGCCAAGGTTGAGAAGCTCAGCCTTAAGCCCTATTTGCAAACTTCGTCTCCTATCTTTCTTGAAGAAGATAATCTTGCTACTTCACTACTATTTCACAGGAAAAAAAAAAAAAGGCTATCAATGATCTCCCTCAGCTCCTCCCATTCATCTACAAACTTGTTTTCCCTTAAAGTCCCTCCTTTTCTTCATTCCTTTAGCCCTGAAAAAGAGAAGTCCCTTTTGCTTTCTAAGGCTAAATGATTCATTTCTGTTCTAGATTTCATCCCTTCCCATCTCCTCCCAGGCATTTTTTTTTTATCACTCATCTCTCTATCCTTCCCTTTTATCAAAACCTTTTATTCTCTATCAGTTCAAAACTCATCAGTTAAATATAAATCCTTCCTTTGACTATAGCTTTTCTTTTTCTTTCACACAGAAGTTTTCTAAGAGTATTTTACAGTTACTATCTCTGCTGCCTCAAATCTGTATTCCATTAGTCTGTTGCATTCTTTTTTAGCAACTACTCCTATTTTAACTTTATATCAGTTGGTGATTGCTGTGTAACAAACCACCCCAAAATTCAGTGGTCTTAACATACTTATTATGGTTCAAAAATCTGTAGAATAGCTGGATGATTCTTGTAGTCTCAGCTGGGCTCATAAATGTGTCTGTTGTCAGTTGTATGTCTGGTAGGCAGGATATCAACAAAATGAGTGGCAGTGGAGGCCTCTTTAGGCCTCGGATTGAAACTGGCATAGTGCTCCTTCCAGCACGGGTCATAGGCCAGCCAAATTCAAGAGGTAAGAAAGCAGACTTTCTATCTTGATGGTACTGATAACAGCAAAGGGCAAAGGATCAGAGCCATTTTTGCAAGCAATCTCCCAATTATATTACTAACAATCTAATATTCAAAATCAATCATAATTTTATTCTTCATTTTCCTTGATTTTGTAGCAGTCTTTGACAGTGAATACTCCTTCCTTCTAGAAATTTCACCTTCATGTCTACCATAATACCATTGTCTTTAATTGCCTTTCTGACTCTCTGATCTTAATAATCTTTGATTATTCCACCATTACTCATAAAGACTGTTGGTTCCAAGGTTTCTATTGTTAGCCCTCTTTTCAGTCTATAAACACTTACTCGACACCGAAATCTAAATTTCTAACAAAGCACATTTTCATTAGTAGTAGCCTTACATCTCCATCTGTGTATTGGAAATCTTTATCTGGGGACCGAATTTATTATCATTCTTCCATTACCTGATTCTCCATAAAATATCTAGTTACCTAGCCAGTTATTGTTAACGCCTCCTTTTCTCTCATCACTTTCAACCCTTTAAGCACAATACTCCAGTTTAGTGATTCATTAAATTTCATTGATTTATATCAACAACTCAATTAAACAAATATTTATCCAGGGCTTACTATGTGCCAGCTCTCATGAAGCTTAGATTATATACTATACACTATGCTAGTCATTGGTAAGTGATATGGAAAGATTTAAATTTGGAAAAGAGGAAGATAGGAAGTGCCAGTGGGTGTTGTAATTTTACTGCAGGTGACTAGGAAGATTCCTGAGAAGCTGATGTGTTAGGAAGGACCTGAAGGGGACGGCAGAATGAAGCTCCCTGGGGACAGCCCCCAGAAAGGAAAGGGCTCGGCCTCGTGTGTCAGGTTGCATGTCCCATCCAGTATGCAGTCTGATTTGTACTTACACCAGAAGCCGTCTATCGTTTATCTGAAATTCATAGATTACCTGGGCATCCCATATTTTACTTCGCATCCCTAAATCCAGTGTAATCTGATTATTCGATTATTCTTTTTCTCTTTCTCTTGAGGGTTTTAAGAAATGTGTTTTTAATTCTTAGGATTCTTGGACTGAATTGTGTCCTCCCATATTCGTATGTTGAAATCCTAACCCCAGATACCTTAGAATACCTGTTTTTAGAGATAGGGCCTTTCAGAGTGGTAATTAAGGTTAAATTAAATCATAAGGTTAGTCCTTCATCCAATATGACTGGTGTCTTTATAGGAAGAGGGAGAGACATCAGGAACATGTCAGGACACATCTAGAAGGCAGCCATCTGTAGGCCAAGGAGAAAGACCTCAGGGGGAACCAAACCTGCCAGACACCTTGATCTTGGCTTCCAATCTCCAGAATTTTGAAAAAAATAAATCTCTGTTGTTTAAGCCACTCAGCCTGTGGTATTACATTATAGCAATCCTAGCAAACTAATACTCCTACCTTCTAAGAATGGTCTCTTGATGCTTTCTCTTCTATCCTTGTTCTTACATCTCTGGCCTACTAGTGCCACTTTTTAATTTGTTTTTATTTTGCCTTACAGTTTTATTTAGCATAAATAAATTTTATAGTAATTTTATTGGACTTCAGGCAAGAAGGGGACATGTAGAAATGCTCAGTCCACTAACTTTATATAAACATCCAGACTTATCTTTCAATAATAGAAGATATTAGATAAGCCCTGAGAAAACCCTTTGATGACCTAATATTGCCAATGAAAGGAGGTTCACTATCTTTTACATACATTCTTCCATGACTTTATCTATGTCCTCTGTTCCTCTTGCTAATCTTTGTCTTCCCCTAATATGCTACTCGCAACCTATGCTCCAAGCATGTCAAACTCTTTGAAGTTACATTTTGTATACCATGATGTTTCATTTTTAATAAAGTATCCCTTCCTATTTTTCCTGCCTGTTGAGACATGGCTAATATTCAGAAAAAGAATTGCTTAATAAAGGATTAAAAGTGAGTAAATGAGGGTATAGAAAAAAGACCATGAACCTTTTAGTCATTTTTCAATTTTTAAACAATTTTAAGGACCGTGAACCTATCTTTTATCATTTCTTTTAAACTTAGCATTTCCATTTGATTCCATTTCCTTGCCATTGATTACAGCAGCATCTCTTAAAATCTGGCAGAGAGAAACTTTAAACCACCTACCCCCCGCTTTGTATTTATCAAAAGCATAAGTAAAAAATTACTTAAAGCTTAATTAAAATGTAGGTCAGTGTTTCTTGTACCTAATTTATAATACTGTAGGTAATTGCCTTGGGACATCCAACAGGAAAGCAAAGGAATCCCATTTACCACTTGTTAAGCTCTGTATAGTTCAGGACACTGAAAAGGGCACATATTCAAGGAGGAGAAACAATTAATCTGCAAGTGAAACAGGTAATGAAGTTTTCTGTGTGCTATAATTTTAATTTAAAGAACATGTTTGAAAGGCTAATCGACCCAGACAGGCAGATATTTCCTTCTTCATAGTTATAAAATCTGTCACATCCTAGAAATACTCTCCCATTGAGTGGCAATCAAAATTTTTATTCTAAAAGTTCCACATGCATGGCATATTATGTAATGGACAGTACTTCAGAACAACCTAATGAAAAGAGAACTCTTTTCCATGCTAATAAACTTCAGATTCTGCTTGTTTCAAGAAAATGAATTCAGGCTTTGAACTGCTGAGGTCCACATAAATTCAGGTTATCCATACAGCCGTGCAGAAAATCTCCAAGATGAGTTCTTTATTAATAGCAGGAATGAGTGAGTCAGTCAGTTCTTTAATGATCTGGCCCATAATTTGAATCCATTTAAAGTTGCCTGTTAGCTCCTCTGGGAGCCAGGATCAAGCGTGACCTTGACTTGTGATAGCCTGGATTAAATCCTTATATGATTGTTCCCATACCAGTTTTGTTTTTATCATTTGGCATGCTAGCAGACTCCTTGAACAGCCTTGTAATTATTACAATCATGAAAACTGTAAGGAAGTGGGAGGAGGGTTATGCTAACATGTAGAATTTATTTTGATAGAAGAATGGGCAATTCTTCTTCTCTATGAAATTACTTGTAGGTATTTGTCCAGAGTTCATGCAGGCAGTTTTGTTGTATCTCTGCAGGGCATTTTGTATATATTTCTATTTGTTTGATCAAACATTTTTTAATATATCTATGATATGATTCTAAAAGAGAGAAAAAAATAGTCTACATATGGGTGACCTAGGTCTTAATTTTTTTTGGCAACTTGAACTTGTGAAAGCTGTAAGGTTTAAAATTCTCACCTTATTTAGCAAATAATATTCTATACCTTGGATCTGTCTGAGGTTTTAAATGTGATAGCTTTGTTTTAAGATTTATATATATTAAGCATCCTATCACTGTACTTAAATACGAAATAAATTTATAGTTTTTATATGATTTTCAGGTGTTGTGACATTTCTGCTGCTTTTTTTTAATCCCTGCCTCCACCTCACAATTTTGATATAGGGGAATGATGTAATATAATTTCCTAAAAAAACAAAACTTTTTTATAGGAAATTAATGACATCAAGGACACTAGATTTATAATGGCAAGTATATGAATTTCCATGACTTGCTTCAACAAAGTGCCATAGACCGGGAGCTTAGAACAACAGATATATATTGTTTGGTAGTTCTGGAGACGGGAAGTCTGCAATCAAGGTGTCAGCAGAGCTATGCTCCCTCCGAAACCTGTAGAAAAATCCTTTCTTGCTTCTTTCTAGCTTCTGGTGATTTGCTGGCAATTATTGGCATTTGTTAACTGGTCAATGCATTACTCCAATCCTCTTTATGTTATATTCTCACTGTATCCTTTTACGTAGTCTTTTTTTTCTGCAGATACCTGCTTCTGTGCCCAAATTCCCCTTTTTACTGGGTCACCAGTCATATTGGCTTTTGGCCCACCCTAATGACCTCATTTTAACTTGATTACCTCCATAAAGACCCTATATTCAAATAAGATCACACTCTGAGGTGATGGTGTTAGGACCTCAGCATACCTTTTTGGGGGACACAATTCAGCCCATAATAGAAATATAATTTAAAATGTCATATTAGCATGTATTTTTTCTTTTGATTTTTGTATTTAATATTTCTATTTCTTATTTGAAATATTTTAGATGTATTTCTAAAGACGAGAAATGATTTTTTTCTTTGGTAATGGCTTGAAGATAATAACAGATAGTATTATTATACAGTATAGATATGAATTGATTTTACATGAAAATGCCCCATAGAATTAATCTAACAAGGATGTCAGAAAAAATATGTTAAGAATTATAGCTTTAGAAATATTTGAAAGCTAGAAATGGTTAATATATCATAAACAGACTGCTACAATTAGTTGTGGCACATAGAAGTGCTTTTATTTGACTTTTCACTGTTATTTTTCTATTGCTTTATACAGCAGAAGTAATTTGATTTTATCAAAGTGTTTTTCTTTTCTTTTATCAATAGCTATATCACATCAGAAAAGGCACAAATTTAAGGGCTATACAATGCAGACTAATTTAATTTCTTTGTACATTTTTTAATTTTAGGGATCTTCAGTCTTCTAAATTGAAATTTCCAGCCGTTGGGGACTCTATGAAGCACTTTTACACTTTATACCCGCCATAGCTTGTGGATTCAGAACTTTAAACAGTTTATATAGTTGTTCCAGTTCTGAATTAGTAAATAGAGTGATATTTAGAAGTAGCATGAGTTGGCTGGCAAAACCAGACAGTTCAGACCTTCCCAACAATCTTCAGTCAGTTGGAGTTTAATGCCAAAATCATTTTAAGATGCTGATGGGAATAACTGAGTTTATGAAGCCAAATAAAAATCAAATAATAATAATGCTCTTATTTATGATTGTTTCTGCCACGTGAAAATCACTGACGAATTCCCTTTGGGGCAGCACACGGAGATCTTATGGAAGTCTGGTAGGGGTGAGGCTCACTGTGGTCAGATGAATAGAACTGTTAGACAAGTACCAGTTGCTCTTTATTTTTAATGAATTTGCCTAAAAAGATTAGAACCAGCCCCTTTTCTAGGTTAATGCTGTACTCTGTGAAGTATGCTTTTACTTGATTTTGGACTCTGTGACTGACTCTTGAAATATTTAATTTACTGCAATTCATTAAAACAGTTTTATATGCACCAGGATAGTTGTTAGGTCTTATAAACACCGATCTTTGCAGATACAACACCATTCAATCATATCTAACCATTCCATGGACAGAACAGCAGTAAACTGAATTTCAGTTTTCACACTTTTTGAATATTCAGTGTCCTTTATGAAACAAATTTCAAAAAGGGATAACTAAGAAGAATCTAGATAAGGTTTTTAAGTTGATTCTACCTTGGAATCATTATGAAATTGTAACACACATACATCTTTTACAAAATACGTGTAGCAAGACATTGTTGCTTTTCCTTTTTTCCCAGTACACACACAGCCTATTATGCCTCTGCTATGGCTTTCAATAGGTGATGGAGTGGAAGATAGGAATAGTTTCTCGTTTATTACATTGCCAGTTTAATAATTAGTTCATGACTCTGTGCTTGTGGTCAATTGCAATATTTCTAATCTATCCTGAGACCAGTCAATTTCAAGTAATATTTCCAAATTGAAATCCATTAATCTCTTTGGTCTGACTTCACTAAAATGTATTTATGGAACAGGTTAATTGGAGCCACCACATCCATGACTGAGCCAGTCATTTTGAATGATATAGGTAGCATTAGCTCATGCTAGACCATAGCAAGCTCATTTTCCAGAGCCAGTGCCATACTCACACTCTGGACCTGTGCTGTGACTGAAGGGGTCCTTTTGGAATAGAATTAATCACATTTCACCACTATTTACAGAGGAGAAAAAAGAAGAAGCCAAATATAGAACATGAATATCATCCAAACCAATGAAAAGTGCTCAGAAAAGTGCTTAACTCCTGTGTTTGTTGAAAGAAGTCAGTAAATCTAGAGCGCTTGAAATGTGTAGTTCATCTGTCTTTGGATCATCATGGTTTAAAGCTCCCTTTACACAGCAGGACTATCCACATTTTTCAATAGCGGCCTTCATGGTTAGAAATTCACATGGTACAGTCACACTGATTTTACTGAAAACTATGGTGTGTTGAAAGGCTCCATGTTTAATGTATAACTATAGAACCTGACTCCTGTATGACCCAAATGATTATGCAGCATTTATTCTTCTCTTTTATTCCCTTATCAGGATTCTTTCATAATGCTTCATGTATCATGTTATAATATTGGTGGAATTAAATTGCTCGAAATTTTATAATTAATTTTTTTCAGTTTCAATTGTGATGCACAGTCTACTAGCCTGGCACCTGCTGGCAGGCAATTATGCGAAGTCAGGAAAGGATATGTGTAAGCTTCTCCTTGATGTGCTTTTTCTCACGAGGTATGTTTTCTCCTTACTCTTTCTCTCAGCCTTCTAAGTCACAGGCTGAACATACATTGGGGTTAAATTGCTTCTTGGACTGTAAATGAACACTTTTCTCCAGTGTATAGACTAAAATATTTCTCTCTACTTATCTACTCTTTTGCCTGAACTTCGTTTCTTTTAGTGAACTTGTCTCTGGAATTTCTAGTCCCCATGTCCAGAACTCTGCCCGTAGTCTCTTATTTTGGCCCACCTGAAGATGTGCCTATTCTGAGTTTTATAGCTGATTCCCTGAGAATGCCATTCATTCTTGCATTTATTTAACAGACGTTTTTGAGTATCTCCTATAATTATTAACTCTCATTGAATCCGCAGTTGTATACTGAGAGTTGTTGATGTTAGCCATGTGAGATGCCAAGAGATGTAAACACAGAGGTATCAACAATCTTGTCTGATTACCACTTATCATTGGCTTTTGCTAATGTAACCCCAATGCTTTTTAGTCTCCCCACATAAGTCAAAAACATGAAAAACAACAACAAACAAATAAACAAAGCTCTAATTTCTCTGGTTCATGTGCTTTTCAGTGTACTTGGGAAGCACCAATGCTGACTGATATTTTTATTGCATTTACTGTATGCCATAGACTATTCCAAGTTGTTTGTTTTAATCTTTATAACATAAATCCTATAAGAAAAAAAAACTATTAGCAAAAGAAAAAATATATAGCACAGAAAGTTTAAGAAACTTTTCAACCTTATGTAGCTGGTAAGTTCTGAAGCTGCAATTTGAACTCCTAGTTCTAAGTGCTATAATAAAATACCATAGACTGTGTAGCTTATAAATAACAAATAATTACTCATAGTTCTGAAGGCTGTGAAGTCTGAGACCAAGGCACCAGCAGTTTGGTATCTGGTGAGAGCCTGCTTCCTGGTTCATAGACCATCTTGTTCTGTCCTCATATGGCAGAAATGGTGAGAGATCTTCTCTGGGGTCTCTTTTATAAAGGCATTAATCTCATGACCTAATAACCTCCTCAAAGCCCCACTTCCCAATGCCATCACACTGGGGATTAAATTTCAACATATGAATTTTGGGACAACACAAACACCTAGTCTATAGCACCAACCAGTCTGGTTCCAGGGATGTTTCTGTAATTCCTCATGTGAGAGTAAGGAAAGACTTCTCACTTCCTATTCCAGAAAAGACATTTCCTATGGTATTTCTGTGCATCTTGAGTTTGAGGACACAGACTTAACCGAATTATATCTTGTTCAGTATTCTAAGTCTAACATCTAAACTTGAATAGATGAACAATCAAAACTCCAGTTATTATATATGGATTGTGGTTTATAAATTTCTGGAAAATGTAATTTTGAATAACTGAACAATATAAATTTTAGGAAATTTGAGAAATTCTTCTCTATGTTTTCTTTCTACCCTAAAGCTCTTATTGGGAGATTTATTCAGTTTTATGTGCACTGTTGAGTTCAAGATCCATTTTCTAGTGATCATGTCCACATCATGTATTATAGATGCCTCAAAACCCAGAATGGCCACATTGAATTCCACATTTTCCCTTGTCTCTCCCCTAAACAGCTTGTCTTCTGGATTGTATCTCAGAGAATGGCACCATTATTGTCCATTTCCTTGTCCAAGCCTGAAACCAGGGCTTCGTTCTTCATTTTCCCTTCTCGTGTTCCATCACCCTACACCCCCGATCAAATCATTCCCCACAATTGATCTTTTCTATGTCCTTAACATCTCTCAAACCCTTTTACATCCTCTCCATGATTTTTCGTTTAGTTCATTTTCCCCCCTTGGCTTTTTACAGTGATTTTCTGTATTCTCTGGCCCTTCGATCTGCTGCTGTCTTGGTCTCGTGTCTTTAGCATGGCATACGGCATGCTTTAGCATCTGGCCCTCAGTTCCTTTTATGACTCAACTTTTATTCCTTGATATCTCTCCTTCCTGTAATGAGGTCCTTGTAGTTCTTTAGATGAGCAATGTGCTATATTTTATTCTTGAGATTCTGTATATGCTCTTTACTTTACATGGCTTACCCATCTCATCTCTTGCTCTTCCTTCTGTATAACTTTCCCCGCCCTTTCATCTATTTTTCCACACAGAATCTGGCACATGATCAGTATTCAAGAAATACATGTGAAATAGATTATAGAATAAATACGCATGGTCTGCTTAGAGAATATCAGGAAACTAGTTTAAAGATGCAAAGGCATTTGTGTTAGAGAAAGTAGGTAATATTCCCTGATAGCTTAAAGTTAAATTTTAAAGAAACATAATACCTGGTGCAAGAGTAGGTTTTCAATAAATGAAGGTATTTATTTTTTTATAATTCCAAAAGACAGATGAACTTGTTTTATATATTAGTAATAGGTAGAATACTCATTTCACTTGTATTTTTCCCAATTAAAACTATTCCTATCTATATTTTTAAAGAAGTCCCTGTGCTGAATTTCTAAATGCTTCTATGACATCTTTATAATAACTTCTATGTATACACTTTTCTCTGATAGAATTGATCAGTTTATGTCTTTTTTTCCCCAACAGACTATGAGTTTCCTGAAAGTGTAGACCATTAATATTTATTCTTTTAGAAAGCAAAAATATGTGTGACACAGAGTAGATGCTTTAGGAACTTTGTCGAATGATTTAAAGAATAAAGAAAATCATACAAAATAAATAGTATAGTAAAAACATGACTTCCCTACTTTAGTTGAAGTGTAGGTGGTGGTAAGGTTATTACCAGCTCACAAGAGTCTAGTACCCTACCAGCTAAGCGGCGTTCAGTCAGTAAAGGCATATAGAGTGCCTCCAATGCCACTTTCATGAGTCAGCTTGATTCCTCATGGCAGAATGAGAAACCTCTTACTAGTCAAATACTTGCATGGAAATTGAAACCTCTTTTCTTTGCCCCTGTGCCTCTATTTTTACTAGATACATGTTATAAATTCTGGAAGCTGACAATGATTCTCTGTTTGATCCAACGTGAGTTAGGCTCCTTTGAGCCCTCTGCTTGACTAGACCATAACTTCGGCTTCTGCCTCCATTGTTGTAGAATCTAGTTTTAGCAAGAATCCTGTCAAGTTGATTAAGCCAGAATCTCACACCCCTGATCACCCTTGACATCTGATCGGGGTCCTCATCCTCCATCACCCCCCAAGTAGTATCTGGTCACCCTAGCCTGCCTTTGGCAAGAATTCTGATAGGTTAGTTTAGCAAAGAATTACGCTACCCCCTCTTAGTAAGTTTCTACCCACTGACCCCCTCCACCATGCTTCTTGCCTATAAATTCCCATTTTTCCTTCACGTGTTTGGAGTTGAGCCAGGTCTCCTTCCCCAGTTGCAAAACCCCATTGCAGTAGTACATTTACTGTAATAGTCTCCTTGAATAAAGTTAGCCTTACAGTTTCAATAAGTGAATAATTTTTCCTTTAATAAGGTGAGGTATACAATTTGCTGTATTTCAGTATTTCACAAACTACAGAACTCAACAGGATAAAAACTGAAGAAAAGGGTATTTTTCACTACGATCAGGAGCCTGAGAGACTAGCAGAGGTCACGATGAGGACAAGGAAAAGCAACTCACAGAGGGACTTTGGAATACAACAGTTGTTAACAGTGGTTTTCAGTCATTCAGGAAAATAAATGCTCTGAAAGATATGCAGATATTAAAAGGCAATCTAGATAGAGAAGAAAAAAAGGAGATAGACTTGGAAATAATCTCACAACTTCTGAAATTATTTTTTAAAAGCAATAGTTCGAGTAATGATAATAATGCCATTTGCTTTCTAGTATTTTATTATTCTTAAAAAAAAAAAGCTCAGCTGGAGAATAATAAGCAAGGGCAGGTTAAACTTGGAATAGATTTTGCTAGATTAAGATACCTTACTTTTCTAATGCTTCATGTAGATGTGGAAGTTTTAGAAATAGTTAAAAATCCTGAACCTATAATTAGATTTTGCCACACCTTGTCAGTTATAAATACCTGAGATTTTCTTGCAGTGCCATTCCTGTAAGTGCCTCATGTTTACTTCATTTTCTTCCTTGTCCCCTCCACTCCAACAGGACTTCCTAAGGGGATGGCTGCCATAGTTGACCTCATTGCAACTTAATGACTTGGTATCTCCTCTTTTCCCTCCATTGTGTTTTCCAAGGTGATGAGTTAAATCATCTGACTAATAGGCTAATTCGGGGTGACTTTAGGAGCCAGTCTTTTTCCCCTCCTCCTCCTTATTGCCACCTTCCAGGGATATACATCCTGTTTGTCATTCCCTATTGTGCAGAAGGCTGAGGATGACACTATGGCATATATTTCCTTCCAGAAAACACGAAGAATATGACTGGTCTTGACCTACCATTGGAGTGAGAGATGGAGTTTTAGTTTAGTATAAGCTCCATATGAGAACGAACCATTTGTTGTGACTTCCAAAAAATACAAATAAAAGCTAATGCAATGCATGAAATTTCCCTCAGCATTCTAATTTAAGAGTTTACCTACAAACAAAGCTAATGACAACTATTTGTGCAGAGTAAATTGTGTTGGCCAAATTATTCAAATATATTAATAAAATTATACCATGGCAAAATTTTATAAGCAGCCAAAGAGAAAACATATGCAAGTATTAGTGATCACCAGCCCTGATGAATTTCTGTGTGATGCTGCTAGAAATTTAGGAGTTCTTTGCACACTGCAGCCACCTCCAAATTAAAGAATACCTATCAATCACACTGCATATAAAGCTTTACCATTTTCAGAGCCTTTCATTATAGAGAAAGTAACTCCTTATTTTATAATGCAGAATCTGGAGTCCAGATGCTTTAATACGAAGCGAAGATCCTGGAGCTAGAAGGTGAACTTCAGACAACCAGTTTATTACTTTTGGTTATGAACTGAATGTTTGTGTCCTCCTAAAATCTGTATGTTGAAGCCCTAAAGCCCATTCGATAGCATTGGGAGTTGAGATCTTTAGGAGGTAATTAGGGTTAGATGAGAGCTTAAGGGTGGGGCCCTATAATGGGATTAGAGTGCTTATAATAAGAGACACCAGAGATCTTGCTTTCTTCCTCTCAGAACATGCACAGAGAAGAGGTTGTGTGAATACACAGTGAGATGGCAGCAGCCCAGCAGCCAAGAGCAGAAACCTCAGACTGAAAGTTAGCTTTTCAGCACCTTGATCTTGGACTTTCTAGCTTCCATTGAGAAATAAATTTGTTTAAGCACCTAGTCTAAGATATTGTCAGGGAAACCTGACACCCTTTTATCTACCTAAACCATGTTGCTGCTGATTGGCTAGGGGCCCATGACATGAAGCACTAACCATGACCCAGAACGTTGTCATTTCATTGTTCTTTCATGCTTTCATTCTTTCATGCAAAAAAAAAAAAAAAAAATTAGTACCTGCTTTGTGCCAAGAAGTGTGTTAGGTGCCAGAGATACAAAAAATGAACAAGTCATATTTAACTGGCTCACATTTTGATAAGAGAATGACTCATAAGATGATTATGATATAATTTGATAAGTGCAATAAAAAAGTGTACAAGTGCTTTGGATGCATGAAAGAGCTCATTTAGCTTGGGAGGAACTCAGGAATTGCTTCCCAATGAAGGTAACATGGACAACTTTTTTAGGTGATTATAGGTGAGGCTTGGAACCCATCCACCCAGATGCACTCGAGGAAGACTTGGCTGATAGAAGGAAGGAGTGCAGGCATCGCCTATTCAGGCAGCTGCAGTCTTGGGCTGTGTGCCCAGTGTTGAATCCTGACCCACATCTGACCTACCACAGCAGAATTTCTGGGCACAGCACAGTAGAACAAACATATTTAATAAACACTCCAGGTAATTGTAATATACACTGAAATTAGAATAACAGTGCACTCAGCATACAGGAAGAAAAAGCAGGCTTTTCTCTGTATTTCAGCATGAAAAAATTCTGATGTCAGATTTCTTACAGAAGTTACTTTATTATTCTCCATGTATTTTTCACATGTTCCTTTATTATATTCCAGTATTCTCATTTCCACAATTTCTTATAGGTCTACTTTCAAAGCATCCTTGGAGTTAATACTACTTTATCAGTCAAATAATTTTTCTTTTTCATTTTGATTAATAAGCAGAGCATCATCTGTTTTGTTAAGTTGGTATCATGCTGTTCTACTTTTACCTGAAAGATCTTATGATTTGCTAATAAGAAATGAGGCCATACAGCCACAAGGTGGACTGATACCATTAAACAGAGAGAGGTCTCCTCCAACAGTATCCTTTCCTCCCTTCCACTCTCTCAGAATCCCTCCCTCAATTTAAACCACTTTACAGGTATCAACTAATGATATTTAATTTCTTCCAAAAATACTGAACATATCAGTAAGATTAAGACACTCTGAGGGTTTTCCCTAGCTTTGAGATTGATTCCTCCTTCTGTTTGGAAATATGTTGTTAACCTCTGTACCTCTCTTTATAAGAGGGAAATGTCTAACTTAAAAAAGTTTTCTGCCCTGAAAAAAGTTTTCTGAAGATTCAGCAGTGATGTTAGTCAACCATTTAGCACATAAAAAGGGCAAATAACAGCTACATGAAATGCCGGCCAAAGCTCTCTGAAGTATCTGTGGTATTTGACTCTTACTATTATTCTCTTTTCTTGACAAATGATGTCATATTGCTTCATTGCATATGATGGAGCAATAAGATATAATGTTAATAATTAAAATAAAAATTTTTACCATCTATTTATGGAAAATGGAAACAAAGACCAGCAATAATATGCTACCATAGTACTTGATGGATTTTGAAACCAAGTATTTTTTTCAAAGTGTTTGAAAAAATGCCAAATAATATGGAATACTACTTGGAACTTTACTTCTTTTCTTTGAAAGCGCTTCTTGTCCCTGTCTATCAAAAAAAAAAAAAAAAAGCCTTCAGGATTGTTTAGAAATCTGAGAGTTATCTTTGATTCTTCTGATAGCTTCACCAAACCAGCTGATCCTACCAGTATCTTTGAACCTGTTTATCTCTTCCCAGTTCTATTTCCACTGTCTTATCTATACAGCTGGTACAGATAAGAAATAGAGAGCTTCTCTCTATTGTCTATCTTAGTTGTTCCTTAACTGATTCCTTCAGATGCTTCCTTTTTATGTGTCTTTCAACCCACCCTTCACACAGAAGCCAGAGTGATTCTTTAAAAATGTAAATCAGATCTTGCCTTTCTCCTCTGAAACTCTTCACTGGCTTTCTATTGTATGTAGAATTATCTTCAGTCTCTTTACCTTGAGTTACAGGAATTTGGCTTTGTTGATTTCTGTTTACTTCTCCAGCCTCATTTTGAGCCACTTTCTTTTTCTCAGTATTGTTCCAGCCAGTTGTCCACCCTTTATTTCTTAGAATACCCCAACCTGTGTCCTACCTCAGAGCATCAATACACAATCTTTGCCTGTAAAGCTTCTATACAAGGTGTCCCTCCCTCACTCCTTGTCACTTTTAAATCTCAATCTAAATCTTATATTAAAAGATACAGGTTTTCTGGGATAAAAAAAGTATCTCAGCAGGTCTTCTCCTTTATCCTCTAACACAGAACATGCTTATTACCTTCTAAGTGCTTTTATAATTTGTAATTATTCATTTACATATTCATTTGTCTGTTTAACGTTTATCAACACCAACCTGACTATAAGCTCCAAATGAGCATGAGTGGTTTTAACTTACTGTATACCTAGTGCTGAGAATACTATCACTTAGTGGGAATTTAATAGATGATTTCTGAATAAATAAATAAATAATAAAGAAAGTGAATCTTGTTTCTGGAGTACCCTTTTATAGGTATTCCTGATTAGTTTGTATATTAAAATAAGGTAAAATAAAATAGCCTGGAGATAAACTAGTAGTAAGAATTGAAAAGAGCTGAAATTAAATCTGAGAGTGAAAACTTAAGGAAGAAAAATAGAGGAGAGTGAGGGAATAGTTACTGGATAGATGAATAAAAACAGAAGAAAAACAACATAAAAATAAAACCCTTGTTCTGGTCTGTTGAAGGATTATCAAGTATAATTTCTAACATTCAAATACATTGTTTTACATGCCCATGATGTATACTCCTACTTAGCTTCTCAAGTTTCTAGAAAAGTGTGCTGAACATAAATAACATATATGTATCTGAGTTTCTGTTTTATGTGTATTGCTTATGTGTATTCAGTAATTCTTCCCTCAAATTTAATTTCAGTTCTTTTCAACTCCTACTATCAGTTTATCTTCAGGTTCTTAATTTTATTCTTTTCTTTTTTCTTTTTTTCTCTTTTTTTCTTTTACTATGCGCACTAATCAGCAGCTCTTCTACAAAAGCGTAAACAAGTTATCACAAAAATTGCACCATAAAACAATATACATTGATTATCTCACAGTTTCTGTGGTTCAGAAATCTGAGTGTGGTTTAGCTGGGTCCTTTAGTTCAGGGTCTGTCACAAGGTTGCAGTCAAGGTATTGGCCAGGGCTAGGGTCTCATCTGAAGGCTTGAGTGGGAAAGGATTTACTTCTAAGCTTTTGGACTGAAGGCATCAATTTGTTAGTGGCTGTCATACAGAGGCTACCCTTAGTTACCATATGGGTCTCTTCAGTATAGCAACTTGCTTCATCAAAGTGTACAGTCTAAGAGGCAATAGAGAGAGTCTGCTAAAAAGATGAAAACCACAATCTTTTGTTACCTACCCACTGAAGTCACATCCTATTACTTTTTTAGTATTCTGTCAATTAGCACCAAGTCATTGGGTTCAGCTACCACTCGAGGGGAGGGCATTGTGCAAGGGCATATCCTGGGAGGCAAGAATCATTGTGGGCCAATTTAGAAGACACCTAGCATGGTATTTTTTTTTTTTTTTGATGTTTTGGTTGTGTGTTTGTGTGTATGCGTAAGTCAAGGAAAGGACAAAGTTCCACATAGGACAGTGCAATTCAGCAGGTACAAGCTGTTGGAATTAGATATAACTATGAGAACATATTTCCTGGGAATACGAAGAAAATTTGGGAAAGCCATTCACAGGTTATGTATAGAGGTCTGAACCATATCATTTGACTCTGAAGGGGCACCTGGATGTGACATGTCCAACATATTCCAATAATAATATTTTTCAGAGCACTGCTAAAACTCTCCATTTTACCTTTCTTAACAACTCTTTTGAAGTTATTGATATACTCAAAAGTACTAAATGTTGCCAAAGAGTTGGAATTTGTAGAGCAACTGTGGGTGGAGGAAGTTTTACAGACTTTGTACTGCAGAGTTAGTGCATGTCAGCGGTACAAAGGTCCCAAGTTATTTTACAGTTCTCTTGGCTTAAGATATAATCTAGAAAGTCAGAGAAAGTTCTCCAGTGATCTGCCACTAATTTTGTAACCTTTAAGCCCTCTGATTGATTGAATTAGAAAAATGTTTTATCATAAAAACTGAATTATCAGTACACTTATCTATATAGTAATATATATCTCTTTTATTTAGAATCAACTGAGATTTATTCAGTATTTATGTGACAGGCATTATGTTGCCATTTTCCTATAGATTATCCAAGAGACTGTGTTGACTATGAAGGGTGGATAGTAGAACAAAAGTCTTTTCAGAACTTTCTAGCTTGAGAGACTGAGTTATTAATGAAATAATTATTTTAAATTATATGATGACATTAAATATAACTGTGGGCAAATAGGAGATGGCAAGTTCTGCTTTATACATAAAACCTGATAGCATATACAATGATTTCATGAGGGGAGGTTTAGAGGTGGAGGGATAACGTTGAGAAACATTATGAACATTAAGTAAGGAAGATAAGGTGAGATGACCGCTGCCCATCTCTTACGTATCAAAGTGGTTCAGTCGATCTCAGTAGCTCTCTTTACTTTTCTTCATTCTAGGAATAAAAGAATGTAATTGGCGACAATAAGTGAATTTATTTCCGATGAATGAATATGTATGTATGTGGCAGCTAAGGCTCTGAGAGCAGTTACACCTTCCAATTAGAACAGGTAGAAATTAGTAGGTATCTCACAGGTTGGTATCCCTTGCCTTTGGATACACGGGAGAGCTGTCTATATTCCCTTTATCAGTGGACAGAGTCACTGAAACTTCAACCAATGCAGCTCTTGCTACCTTCTGAAAGTGAAGAGGTCATACTTTTCCAAGGATTGGTATTCCACCTCTCTTGCTGTTTGTTCTTGTTAAACCCTAGGAAGGAATAGTCAATTCTTCCAAAAATTTTATTGGTGCGAAGGTGATGGAGGCACACTGCTCAAAAGAGCCTGTGGAGGGGAGGAACATAGTTGACTGGCAGCCTGCGTGCCAGGGCCAGTGTTTCCACAGGCTACTGTTAGCCAGTGTCTGCACATGACAGAGGTACTGGAGTGGGGCCCTTTCTCTCTCATTCTGGACTCTTCTAATAGTCAAAGACTCGCCTTCAGCCTGACCGAGACTTTCTTAGTACTGTGCTGTGGCATGATGCTCTTCCTACTAAATCCTCCTTTCTGTCTCTCCTTTCACAGGTGTCAGACCTGCCTTGCTACCTGAAAGCTCTTCCCACCTATTTCTGCTCCCTTTTCCTTTGATTTTCATAGATAATTGACTCATTAAATGTCTTGAGCATGTCAAATGCCATATTGGTGTCAATGTATTAAAGGACCTGAACTGGCCCAGGTGGTAAGTTCACCATCCCAAGTGACAATTGTGCCATACACTATTATGATCAGCATGCCCAGTCTCTGAAATCAGCTTGTTAGAGGTTCGGGTAGTGAGGAGGTTGGGAATGACATAATAGACTTAGATTCTTTAATTTGATATAAGTAGGGTTACATTTTGGGCACTGCATTTTATTAAAAAAAAAAAATAGAGCAGTATATTACCACATCTTAGGAATATTCTTTCTGTTCAAAATAGAATTTCCAAATTTGGCATGTGTTTCATTTTCTAGGACAATTAAGTCACTTAGAATACCATGTTTGCATATTGTCCTTTGGATGACGTATTTCACTGTAATAAAAAAATTCAGTGGACTGAGGAATGCATATGTGAATTGAGCTCATCTGTTTTCTGTGTTTTTAGATATATGTAGATTTGAACAATGAGAGGTTTGTCATTGACTGGGAGCAAAACCCAGAATATGAAAAGTTAGTTTGTCCACTAGTTGGTACAACAATCCAAAAATTCACCCTTCTCTGGTAAAATTGTGATAGTGGAATCACAGCAGAGTTTGTATATTTCTTTTGAAAAACCTGAGGAAGATTCTGGTCTCCATAATGGGAAAGTTCATATCAATCTTGTGGCCCACTATATCCCTAGCCTTCAGTGCCTCACGCGTGGTAGAAGTTCAATAAATATTTGTTGGGAAAAAAATGAAGGGCATTATATTCAGGATAGTTTAATTGTGAGTAAATGTCATTCTATTCTAGTACTTTGACTATTTTTGTATGTAGAATAATGGATTAATCACAAGTCACAACTGTGTTAATTCTTCAATGACTTGTGTTTCTTGGACCCTGAATATTTCTTATGTGATGGGTAAACAGGGGAGTAATTTTGCTATAACGTGAAAGAGGTGTAGATACATACATGACTTTTCTCAGGTTAATTTTTTTTAAGTGATCAGGGTGAACTCTCATAATTAAAGAATTGCCTTAGCAATGTGTGAAGTCCTTATGAAAAGATTTTGAAACTCTACAAAAGTGCCTTGTTTTAGTGCAAGCCATGCCTGCACTCCACAATGTAAGCTACAGTGAAATGCAAGTGCATTATTAAAACAATGGATTCACAGGAAAGGCAACAATATAGATAAGATTATTGATGTTAACAAACATGTCTCTATTAGAAGCAAATACCCTCTAAGAAGTACACCTCAAAGGAAAATGTGTAAGTGCCAAGGTTCAAGTTGCAAAGAGCTAACCGATACTAAATGCCAATGCCAAGCATATTTTAGATGTATTTGTGTTTTTATTACGTATGATATTGTTTTTGTTCTCTGGATATAGTAGTTTTTAAGTGTTCTGCTCCAACCTTTTTTTTTTCCCAGAGTCAATGTTATTTTCACCATGCGATTTTATAGAAAGCATGTTTCCCTTCCTCCCACCCTGAAACATATGTATAATATGATAGCAAGACTGTTGTATGTAAAAGAAAAGTATAGTAACTTGGTTAGGAATCCAGCTCTAGCATCAAGTTTCTTAGATTTAAGTTTCAACTTTGCCGTCTTAAGGCTGAGTCCACTTAGTATCCAAAATGGTAAAATAGGGATAATTATAGTATCTGTTTAATTGGGCTGTTGTGTAATTAAAGAGGTTGCTGTAGTAAAGAGCCTAGAGGAGTATTAGGTACATAGTAAGCAGCTCGCTAATGCTAACCATTATTGTAAAATAAAGGAACTCTTTCCCTAACTAAGCCACATAAGAGAGAGTTCACTGTGCTATGTGGAGATGTGGCATGGTTTCATAACTGGAACCATAATATAGAAACTCCTTTAAGGATTGACTCATAGTTCTTTATAGGAATTTTAGAAGCCAGTCCTCTCTATTATTTGTATTGAATTTGTATTTACTATTGCTACAACCTGTTCTTTAAATTTCCTCTGGCTAGAATCACTGGACCGTGACTTAAATTACAACTTTAAAACTGATTTCTTCCAGTTACTTGGGCTCTATACAGTGGAGTCATCATATACTTACTGTTCTTATTTGACATTTTCTCTTTTTTCTTGATAAATTATGACCTAGTATAATACTTATATTATATGTGAAATTGATACAGTATAATAGAAACAAGAAGTAATATCAATAAAATGATCTATCATAAACACAGCTAAAGCTGAGGAACACATGTCCAAAATTAAGTGATGTTGAATTAAAGTATACCTTTTTTTTTTTCCTTTTTAGAAAAAGGTGATGAAACCAAAGATTAGTGCAAAGACAAAATCCTTTTAGTACCTCTAGCAATGTTGTATTCTTGGGAATCTCTGGAAGAACTGAATAAGTGTTGTGCAGGAGTTTGCTTTTAGAGTAGGATCTCTGTGTCCTTTTTTAGATTGTTGAATTTCCAAAGTAGCCATTCATCGTCTGGGGTTAAACATTGCTGTCTCCCAGCTGAGAATTTTAAAACAACTTGCAAAATAGTGAACTAACTATACTATCACTGGATCAAGCCTGATGATCAAGCTAAGTGACAGGTTGGACAAAAATATTTCAAACGCTTTTCAATTCTAAGAAATATTAATAATAAAAGAAGGGTACAACATCTGAGAACAAGTTGTTGTATCCATTTTGCTTTCTTCCATTCATGGTGGAAGGGAAATATTATGAGAAAAAAAGACACTTTGATAGAAAAGGACTATATGGAGACTAGAGTTGTATGATTTCAAATTCTCTATAGGATCGGGATGGACTCTTCTAATATGAATATAGATAAATAAAATTATAATAAGGGGAAAAAGTAAATTATGTATTACATATCTGTATTAGGCTCTGAGATTGATATATACTATTTTATTTAATTACCCTCCCCCCCAAAAAGACCTTGTGATTTAAGCATAATTATTCTTATTTTATAGCCAAGGAATCAGGATCAGAACATCTGAGCAATGAATAATGTCACTCAAAGTTTTTTCTTTCTGCTCCATCGAAATTGTCTTAGGATCTTCATCCTCCTGTTCCCCTCTTCTAGTCCTCTCCACCCCTCATTGACGTTATTTATTCCTAGTCTCAGACTACTTGGACTCTACTCTCTTTTCCTACCAGATCTCTCGCCTTTATCCTGTATAAGTCAGAATTTTAAGGAAGTATGCTGAGATCAGAAGTCACAGAAGAGATCAGTTGGTTGTCTTGAGGAGACCTCAGGGTACTTCTGCTTTGATAAATTCATTGTATTCCTTAATTTAATACTCAGTCTTATAGATTCAAAAACCTGGTTTTAGGGAATGATAAGAATGACTCTTTTTCTCATGCTGGACTCATGTTAACTAAATTCATAGACATTGATATCTAAAACTAGAATATCAATCAATTCTTTTTACAATGAGAACTAAGTTGGCTAAGATACTAAACAATCATATCTTGTGACCAGTATTTTTTTTCTTTGTAGATATGTGTCTTAAGAAGCCACATTATAATTACAAGATTGCTAGTAATTACTGAATGATTAGAACAGAAAGAATTAGTAATTCTAATGAGGGTTGATGGCATCTGGTAAATTAGCATAGAATACCCTTATCCAAAATATGCACCTGATACGCTGGGCATTGATGAATTGGGTGGGCACTGGCAATGTTGTTTGCTTTTAAATACATATTTTTTACCTTGTAAGTACTTAGGTTTATGACACTTCACCTTCCGATTGACTCATTACTCAAATCTTGCTGATTCCAGGGAGAAATTCTAGAACTTAGTGTGACTTTACGCATGTGTTTTAATCCATTCTTTTTTGATTTTTTAGTTAAATTTTCAGGTGAATGATAAAATCTCTCTGTACATCTAAAGCCATAGGTACCAGATAGACTACTTTCAAAAGAGAATGGAATTTAAGCCTTTTAAATAAAGATGTGTGAAAGACTGCATTCTTGGAAATGATATCCAATTAAGATTTAGTGAGATATTAATAATGGGGCACTGTAGTATATTTTGCTTCAGAAATTTTGTCTGTTATGGTAAGAACTGTTACATATGGAGATGTCTATTCTCAGAACATGTCTTAAAGGAAGGAAACACAGTCAATAGCTGCCTCTAAGATGAGATTCAGAAAGCCTTGGGAAAGCCTTATAGGTCTCAAATATTTTTCTCGCCATCTGCCTGTTGGTCAACCTTTGAGACTAATCTCTTTGAGTCTTAAAATCTTTTACATTTAACAAATTTCTTCTTAGGATGTAGGGATATTTAATGCATTAGGCCAAAGTTTGTCAAATGGATTTCATTAAACAAGATGCAGATATAATTTTAATGTCTGGGAATTCTTTAGAAGAATTTAATTTTAATAATGTAATAATGATATATGTATATTCTGGATCATCTGAATGACTTTATAAAAGAGTACTCCCTTCTAATTTAAAGCCTAAATTTGTGTTTTTGTTCTTTTGGTTATCAACTATTATTACTTTAAATGTCACTGACTCATTAATAATGAGATCCTTACAGAATAAAACAGACAAACACTATCATCTCACTCTACAAATCAGGTTTCATAAAAATTTAAAGTGCAAAAATGGTGAAGAATTGAGTCCTAGGAAAGGATAATGGAAACATATTATACCTGGTTAATTATTTTCTGGATGACTACTGATTTGAGGCAAATGAATGTTTAAATCCTGCCCATGGAGTGGTCAGATTGAAATTTAAGCTTCCTTACATCAATTATTTCCTGATTTGAATTAAAGATCATTTTTGTCCATTAACATGTTCCTTACAGGAAAATATTGAATGGCTCTGATTACCAGTAGTGAAAAATAGGATGCATTCCCCGATTGAAAGAGCTTAAAATTGTTGGAGTGATTTTTCATCACAGAATCACATAGTAGATTGCCTTTTCTTTTTAGGAGTTTGTAGATTGATTGCTTACATACAGAGTAGGTTTAGAGGATTCTAAGATATTGATTTAAGAGTCTCAGGCTATATAGATCCAAGAAATATGTTTTCCTTTCTCCTTAAATGGATATACACTATTGAGTTTAATTTATCCTCCTGAGTTTAAGATATCTTTTGAACTTTTGGAAAAAAAAATGACTCAAAGCCCTGAGGATTCTATAAGGCACATTAGTTAATATAATAAACTAATATGACAGAATAATAAATTTGTTATTAGAAACTAGAAACAATAGTTTCTTGGATACAAGGTCCATGTGTGTGGACCCAAAGTTCTGATTGAAATAGCTCTGTTTATTGCTATTCTCTGGATACATCTAATTACCCTCACTGTGGCTGAGGTAGGCAATTTATGGCACAGACTTTGGAGAAATTTTTTCTAAGAAAATTGTGAAGATATTCCACTACTTACCACACAGTGCAACTCTTTTATTTATTCTCCCTTTTAAATTCCTACTTCTTCCTTCTGATTTTTCTTTTCCTTCTTTCTGATTTTAAGATCTTATATTTTTCTTATGTTTTTTTACACCCCCCTTTTTTTCTTATTTTTTCATGCCTTGGGAAAGTAAAGAGAGAAGGGAAAGCATTTTCATTGATGTTATACGTACCATAGTTCATTAATCCACATACCTTACAAAGTAAGTAAATGAAGTCCCTGAGTACATAAATAACAACCTAAGACAGCTGAAAAATGATAGAATCAATTTTGAATTCATGTGTTAAGCAAAAGTATTTCATATTTAGAATATTATTTATCTTAGAATATTGTATAATCTCTCTAGGTATAATGTAGTTATTACCTATCTATCCATCTGTATATGGCTATGGTAGCATTAAGAAATGTAGTTTTTATATCTTTTTTTCCAGAACCTATTCCTCACCTACAAAGAAAAGCAAAATTATTTACGGCAAATATTTAGGCTAAAGATATTTGTTGAATAGAAAACATACCTTAAAAGCTCACCATTAGACTATTTCTATTCTGGTTTGTTCTTAGAGGGTATACAGTGTGTAATATTTATGGCCACAGGTACACAATGCAATGAAAGCACCCAAATCTAATTTACTTTTCTTTTTCCATTAAATAGCCCAAATCTAAAGCTTAAATAAGAAATGAAATTCGCACATGCCATCAGTACTGGATAGTCTGTAGTGCTTGACATCTTCAAGAACAGAATTAATATCATCATTTCAGGAGAAAGGGTAATGACAAATATAAAAATTAAGTTAACTTAGACATATGAATTACAAACTCTGTATTTATCTTTAGTGGTAATCAATCTTCACATGTGCCAGAAATCTATAAAAGATTGTCCTCAGAACTTACTATTGGGACTTTATCCTTTCCTCTATAAATTGCTCAGTTCCACCAAAGCGAAGACACTATTCCCCACTGAGGACTAAATAAATGACAAGCTTGAAGTAGTGAAAAATAAATTCATTTTCTGAGTTACTTGAGTAAAAAGATATCTGAATGAAAATCACACATTTCTCTCTACAAAATGGAAACTTACTGCTTTTTTACAACACTTATTTGAAAAGAAGTTTGGGAAATTCATTAGAAAGGGAAGGATATTTGGGATATTAGTTCTACCACACCTATGGATAATGGATAAAATAATGGATAAGAACATTGGGAATATAGATTATTTGGCCCGTTTAACCTCCAAACCTTTATCTATGTTATTACAATTCATATATTGTATATATATATATAAATATTTTCTGATAACCATGGAACAATTAATTTATGCCCTTTATTTTCACTGCATGTCTGTAAGAATGCAAAAATATAAACATTGATCACATACATATATTAAGTGAGACTTCTCGCAACAGTATGAATCAGATCATTAAAAAATCACAAAACTGCGGTTAATGGCTTATTTGCTGAAAGTGGGTATTTTAATTATTTTAGATAGTTTGAACTTGTGAATAACTTATTAGTCGCATTCTGTCCCCCCTTCTCTGTTCATAATCTTGGTGAACCTCTGATATTTAGATCATTGTCTTTGATGCTTCTTTATTTGAATTCTTACTTTGGAGTTCTGGAAAATGATACGGGCAGCCAGAGTAGATGGAGTTGTTACAGCTTACCATGAGATTGTATGATCCAACTTTTAAGAAAAAAAAAGTACCCCAAAATATAAGACAGCATAGTAGAAGCAGGAAGATATTTTTTTTGATGTAGAAGACATGAAGATACTGAATTATAGGAGAATATATATATATATATGTGTGTGTGTGTATATATATATATATATGTATATGTATATATATGTGTGTGTGTGTGTGTGTATATATATATAATCACATTATATATATAGTTTCTAGGTTTTAAAAGAACGATCATTGACTAGAAATTATTAGAGCTGAGTTTAGCTTTTAACTTACAGGAAAAGATTTTTCTTGATTACATTTCTTCACTCTGCTGATCACTGCCATCAAACTCCTTGATGTCTCTCTTGCCACCATCTTGCTTGCTCATCCACCCTCAAATGTGCCTGGCTTCTTTCATTCCTGGAATACCAAGATCTTTTCTGCCTCATTGCTTTCGCACATTACTTCCGTTCTTCACATTTTACCTAATCATCTCCTAATCATTCTTCTAGTCTCAGTTAAGAAGCACTTCCTCAAATAGTCCTTTTCCAAGCCCTCCAAGCCCGCCATCTTTATGCATTTACATTTCCTCTACATATTTTCACTGGACACTTGTATAACATTCTCATAGCATCATATACATTGCTACCAGCATGTATCATACTTTATAAATGTAAATTTGTTTTCATGATTATCTGGAGAGGGTAAACTGTTTCATTATAGAAGGGAATTTGTCTAGTACATTGTAGATGCTCAGTAAATATTTGAGAAACTAATAATTGAATAAATTAGTAATAAGAGTTAGGGTAGAATAAATTATCTACAAGATTTTATCCATCTCGAGAGATCTATGACACCAGGGTAAATTGTTTCATTTCCATTTAAAACCAATTCTGAAGGAGATTTTGTCATAAATCATGCAAAAAAGTCTCTTAGAACACTCTCTGAGTTTTGGACTTTCATTTGGCCATTCATATCAAGGAATTAATCTCTAAGACAAATCCAATCCCATACTTTCTTACTGAAACCCTGACCTGACTTTTCACTGTATATAACATGAAGTCCAAAGACCTTGGGGTGATGTGCAAAGCCCTTATGATAGGCCCATTCTTGCAGGCTATACTTAAGATAAGAGTCCTTGACATTTGACATTTAAGACCTATACATCGTTCCCAAAATTTATGGTTCTTTTCAATTTTTTTTTTTTTCCGTTTGGTATAATGCCTTTGCACTTTTGCATATCCCTCCAGTGGGTCATGGAGCACAAACCATTCCATGTCTGGTATAGGTGCTCAGAGTTGGGTGTTTTCAGTCATGACATCTTTTGTTGTGACTTATTCAGAGTTCAACACCTGACAGTCATTCAGTGATGGACTGGAAAAACTCAACTAAAATTTTCTTTTAAATAAAGATGAAGTAATTTTCTTGGATATATGATGCAAAGAACAAAATTCACATCTGTCAGGTTTGTACTTGTAAAAAGAAGTGGAAACTCAAATAAAGACAAAAAAAATTTTATAGACATATGTTTTAGAATCAACCTATGCTAATACAACACAACTTTAATAAAAGGAGGAAGAAACATCTTTCCCAATCTTTTATTCGTCTTATTTTAATCATTTCCGTTGGCTGAACAGCCAAGAGCTAATGTGCCCTTGCTCTGGTCTGGCCTATAGTTTGAAGGAGCAGTGGATGGAGCCTCCCTGAGGCTGTAAAACAGCAGGTGGCCCTTCAACTGCCCCAGGACGTCTGTGAATGCTCTATTACTCCCTATTGGCTCCTGTTCTGTCTTGCCGAGAGTCAGACTACCATGACTGAATGCTCCCACAATAAGACTTATTTTGTTAAAAATGTTGCAGACTGACAAGAGAAAGTTTATATTTAATAACCAGAAAGACTCATTTCCAAATTTCAGGTCTAAGCAATGAGAG
Source organism: Pteropus medius (assembly GCF_902729225.1). Lineage (NCBI taxonomy): Eukaryota > Metazoa > Chordata > Mammalia > Chiroptera > Pteropodidae > Pteropus > Pteropus medius. Next base: position 7,892,422 of record NW_024351073.1, read on the forward strand.
AGGTGCTATGAATTGTGTAGAGTCTTTTATAGTATGAGAGATTTGAAGGAAGATGTCTGAGACTGTCTCTCTAGTGTTCCATTTTACCCTTAAGGATAACTCACAGCATATTAAAATAGGAAGGGCGTGATTCCTTACCTCCTCCAAATGAAACCAGATATGTGACTACAAACTAGAGCTTACACAAGCATCCACACACAGTGTTTAAATGTACAGAGAAAGGTTTGCAGGGATACTTATACTATTAATTAATCTGTTTATGGCAAAAATGTCTGGATTGGGGAGGAGGAATTCAGGAGAGGTCTTGAGGAATGAAGATGGATTTTTGCTTTATATATTTTATATTTTCAAAAAGGTTCTGTTATAACAAACTTGCTATTTCTTTTTTCCAAAAAAATATTTTTCTAAATACAAAGATCTTTTCTTGTTGGGGGTGCAAATAGTAGCCTATGTCAGCTTCTTTAACCTTAGTAATTTAACTTTACCAGCTTTACAATAACTAATATTTTTTAAAAGGTGTTAAAATATTTACTATAAATTTCGGTTGCCCTTTACCATTAGTAGGGCAAGGCAAATTATTGACCAACCAGAGGAAATCATATTTAGCGGATAGCAGAAGGTCCCTAACTAACCTACCAGTGGTCATTGTCATCATCATCATCATTATAATCAGCAGCAGCATCATCAAGCAGCAGTTTTTAAACAGTCCATCTGAGCATGGCATGGCACAGCACTCTACAAGGTTAATGAAACAAGTGTCAAGGACTGCTATTTAAATGTTCCCATTCATAACAGAGACTAAACATCAGTAGGAACATAAACATACAAGTACAGACAACTCTAACACTGTAAAAACACTGGCTACAAATATTTTTGGAAATGATATTGGTCATTTCTAATTGAGGAAACCAAAATGTCTCACAGGATATTCTTTAACGTGTTCTTTCTTTAAGTAGAGGGACTTTACAGGAAGTTGTTTCAGAACATATTTGTAATATAGTTCTTCCCTGGTAAATACAACTTTCTTTGAAGTACTGGCATTATTATAGAACAGTTACTTGCAAATAACAAAAGTATAGTAGTTCTTAATAAACATTTTTTTTTTTTCTGCCGATCAGGATAGGATATGTTCTAGTTGTATTTACTAGGATATTTTTCTTTGTTTCTGACTCTGCGCTGAATTTTTTTCTATTGACATGGCATGAACTTCATGAGCGTCAAGGAATATAAATCCTATTGGCATTGACAATTATCTGTATCTCTCATAATTGGTTTAGAAGTGGATCTTATTTTGTCTTTATTTTTTAAGAAAACAAAAGTAAACAAATTTTTATACAGTAAGACTCACCTTATAAAAAAACATAGTTTTTGCTGCTGGTGTTCATGAGGTCCTATAAAGTCTCCTTGAAAATGGTGTAAGTTGATCCTTTGGGAAATTAGTTCTGTTTCTTTTTGTTAAGCTCTTTTACTTCTTTTTGAGGAGTTGTGGAGGAATAACATAAGAAGACTCTTGCTGAGATTTTTAAGAAGACAAGGTAGAAACTGATGTTATGCCTGTGAGAGTTTATCTTCAACATAATACAATGGAGAGAAAAGGCATAGTATTTCAAAATCTTTTAGGGATGTTTTAGGTTCACAGCAAAATTGAGAGGAAGGTAAGAGATTTCTCATATACACCCTACCTCCACATATGCATAGCCTCCCCAGTTATCAGCATCCCCAGCTAGAGTTATACATTTGTTGCAATTGATAGTCGATACATCGTAATCTCCCAAAGTTCATAGTTTACCTCAGGGATAATTTTTGGTATTCTGTATTCTATAGGTTCATCCTTCTCCTTGCTAACCCCTGGCGACTACTGATCTTTTTACTGTCTGCACAATTTTGCTTTTTCCAGAACGTCACATGGTTTGAATCGAACATTATGTAGCCTTCTCAAATTGTTTTTTTTTTTTCACTTAGTGATATGCATTTAAGTTTCCTCCACATATTTTCATGAGTTGATAGCTCATTTCCTTTTAGTGTTGTACCAAAGTTTATTTATCCATTCACTTACTGAGGGACATCTTGGTTGCTTCCAAGTTTTGGAAATTATGAACCATAAACATCTGTGTGCAGGTTTCTGTGTGTATATCAGTTTTCAACTTTTTTGTGTAAATACCAAAGGAATACTCACAATAATTTTTGAAAAGGAAAGTAGAGACTAAAATTATGGTGTTCTGTATAGATATCTGTTATTCAAAGATCTTAGCAGGTGATGTTATTAGCTGTTCAGTTTTCACATTAAACCTTTTTCTCATTTGGATAATGTTTTCTTTAGCAGAAGGACTGATTAGAAATAAGGTTTCAAGGACTTCATTCTACAAGTAGACTGTAATTATTATGAGAACAAGGACTATTTCAAAATATTGAGAATAATCTAATGTTATGGGTTCTCAACACATGTTTGTCAATAATGATGGTGTGGTATTAATTAACTTCACAAAAACATTTCACCTGAAAGTATTATTGAAAGGTAGTTTGGGTTGTCATAAGACTATCACAGAGTTCCTAAGGGGACTTCCTGAATTTGTGGCAGGCTGTGTTAGATTTGATTGTATTTTATCGATCTATTTTTTTAAAATTAAAATCAGATGAAAAAAATTATGCAGTAATTCAGATTGATTATATACACATTTCTTAGCTTAGATAAAGAAGCAATAAAGAACAAGAGCAACTCTTGTTCTGCTATGGTTTGGTGAACCTCTTAAGATTTAATATGCTATTGGTATCATTGAAAAGATCCTTAGTCAGTCATTTAGAAATGCTCCTATCTAAAGACTCACAAGAGATTACAGGTAATTTTTCAGACTAGGGACAGTCAAATAGACTTAGGCCTGAAGAAAATGTAGTTATATACGGATTCCAAAAGCAGTAGAGATTTCTCTTCTGCCATTTCAGCAATGTGATATAAAACAATGCTCTGATAAAACATAAAAGGAAATTTATAAATCCAGTCTATGAGGAGATCATATCCACAATAGCATTAAAGGCGACTTCAAATCACACATAGACAACCTAAAGACCTTCTCCGTGATGGTCAACCTCAATAGATTGTGAAATTCAGAAACTTGGTCCAATAACAAATTTGCCCATATTTCCTTGATAAGTTTCATTAACTTCACTTATAAATCTTATTTAATACCTAGACAGCAGCAGTACCATTCAGGATTTTGGCTAGTTCATCAGCATCGGTGAAATATAATGAAGTTGAAACAAAATGTACCTATTTAACGTTTATATTGCGTCCCACATTGTGCTAGGCATTTTAGGAAAAAATCAAAGCTACAAAAAAAGGAAAGAATAAATTATTTTATTTAAGAGGTAACATGAATATGTATGCCAGAAATAGTAAACCACATAAGACAAGTCATAGTCAAATTTAAAATTTGCAAGCAGAACATGCAGTGCTAAAGAAATTCACAAGAAGAAACTCAAATGTATGTCACAGTAACTGGGCTTTATTAATAAAGTTGATTTTTGGTTATGCTTTTAAAAGGAGCTTCCTTTGAATGGTATTAAGAGAAGTTTTAATTTATCCTGGTTGGATTAGCTGCATATATAATATGAATGAAAGCTGACTTCATAAACGTCAAGAAAGAGAATAAAAAATGCTACAGGGACCCTCCTAAAAAAGTAGATATGGTAGTATGCACCTTAAATTTTGTTCAGAGGGTAGATTTCATCTTAAATGTTCTTTAAAACAAAACAAAATAAAAACAAGAAACAAAACCCCATAAGAGACCAGAAGGAAAATTTTGTAGGTGATGGATATGTTTAGATCCTTGGTAGTGGTGATAGTATCATGGGTGTATGTCCACACTCATTATGATGTACACTTTAAGTATGTGCAATTTTTGTATATATCAACTATACCCCAATAAAGCTAAAAAAATGAGATGATCTTGTATGTAGAAATTAGAGAAGTTGTAGCTCATGCAAGTGATCGAGGGTCACAATCGAGTCTAACACTTATAAATATTAGCAGAAGCAAGTGAGTGGAATTCTTATTACATAAAAAATTGATAATTTTATAAACTTTTTAAAATGCATTTGATATAAAAGAATAGTCTCAAAAAAAGTGTATTCAAACTTTTGCATCAGGATAAATATTCATAGATATTCATAGATGAATTCATATATGTATGATTCTCACACATGCAGCATGAAAGATATTTTGAAATCATTTAAAATTATATCAAGCAATTAGTTGAAGTAAAATACTATAATGAATTACAGATTTTAAATTATTTGGCACAAACTATAAGAGGAGCTGTCTCTTTTAGCAAAGGTCAGTCCCTGTATTTCCCTCCAAGCTTTACAGAAAACAGGCCATTCGTTAACCCTTCTCTTTACAGAAAACAGGCCATTCATTAACCCTTCTCTTTTTCTTATTTTTATTATTTTTTAAAAATCTCTTTCTCTTATCTTTAATCTCTTACTGTTTACTGGGTCTTTGTAAATAGCTTTTAGATATACTCAAAATTCTCTCATGTTTAAACGAAAACAAATCATAAATAATCTCCCAAATATATGCGTATTGCTAAACTAAATTTTAATTATTTGCCAGGCATCATCATAAATATTACCTACTTGAAAAATCATTTCTGATTACTTAAATGTAATCAGTTGGTAGCCATTTAAAGCTTTTTACTTATCTTTGACTCACTTAGCCTGAACTGGCAGTTTGTGAAACAGTTTGCTTGTTGAATGATTTCTGTGCTGGGCTGTAACCTCTCGTCAGCTGTTTATGGCTACAACACTGAATTCTTAGTTCCTAGAACAGTGTCTGGTACATAGTGGCCCTCAACTGATTTTTTGTTGCATAAAAGAATAGCTACAGGGACAAGTTTTTCCAACAGTTGAAATTACTGCATGTAACTGGACCTTTAAAAATGTACCAGGTGGAGGGAAGACTTAGACATGCTATACATGTATGTCATCAGACCCTAACTCCCTCATGTTTTCTCTTCTTTTGCTCCTGTTGTTTAGACCCTGGGTTTTGTATGTCCAGGTTGAAGAAAAGGGATGATGGAGAATGTGCCATGGTTCTGACCCAACTTTAACACAAATGTTGAAGGGACATTTCCTAATTACTGAACCCATTTGTCTGCATATATGTTTACAGCTTTACCAACCTATGTTAGTCCAGTCCTGTGATAGAACATAAGCAATAAAAATATAGTTTATTTAGATTGCTATATGATTGCTTCTGTACCCCCAGGCTTCTAATAATAGCTAGATATCATGATAGAATAATCTAATTGGGGTATAAGTGATTTGGCCACTTTAGCTTTTCCATCGTCATGTCCTGTTGCACCATGGTTAGTTGTAGGCCAAATTATTTACAAAGACTCTCTAGAAAGTATGACTTGATTTTCTCCAGACAATTTATTCATATCAGTTATGTATAGAAATATACATATCAGTAGACATAATTCTCTATTCATATCAATTATGTATCAGAAGACACCAGAGCAACATTTAAGAGTACATGAGCTATATTATAAATAAGGGAGAAAATCTGTTGAAACTTCCCAGGCTTCCTTTTAGGCAGCAATCACTGGAGCAGCCAGAATTAATATTATTGACTCTCTTTTTAAGCGATGCTGTGATATACAGTTAAAATAGAAAGTAAACTTTAGCATAATTAAGATACTTAATTTCAGTAGTCTTAGATATTTAAAATAGGTTTTAATTTTGGCATATGTTTTATAAACTAAAATTTAAAATTTTATCTCAGTGATGGAAAGGATGCTTAGATTACTGAGGATAAAAACACAATTATAGTTACAGTAGTAATTCTTTCATACTTATGCACACACAAAGGGTAAAATGAGCTTGGAATTCTACACAAATTAGGATAGTAATTGGACCATTTAATGTGGTCACTTAAAAAAAGCAAATTTAATGTAGTCATGCACCAATGTATCTCTGTACATCTTATTTCTGATATCTTCTGGTATACAGTCTAATTACAGAAGTTGACTTGTTTCATGTGTTTGTGCTCTGTAGATTAGCATTAGACATGAAATATTTCAAATAAGCCTATACTCCTATTTATTTGGCCTTAGAAGCCATTAAGAAATGCACCTCAAATCTCTGTGCATATCTGTTGCTTTCAGCAAGTTTTAACATGGAGGCAGTAAAGATGATCCTATTTGCTTTCCAAAAAATTTAAAAAATGCCCTGCTATAAACTGTGGTATATTACCTTCCCCTGCGTAATCACAAGTGACTTTTTTTTTTTTAACCCAAATCACCCAGTTTACCACTGGAATTAGGGTTTGTTACCTACTCTCTTAGAATTACCGAAAGTGCTTTTGAGAGTATATTTGACCTTACGAATTAAAGATAAATGATAAAAATGTATGAAAGTTTATTCCCTTTTCTAAAAAGTTAATATCATGGAGAAGCTCAGTCATTAAAGGCATTTAGAACATATTTTCATCTGAAAATCAAAATTAATGTAAAACATGATTTTTAATATACCTTTTCACAGCCCAAGCATGGGGACTATTCAATCTGTGTAGTAACACCCTCTCTGTGCATAAAACCATATAGAGTACTTAGGGAGATGCAAAGTATGGAAGTCTCAAACCTATAAGGTTTGACTTTCACAAATAGGAAGAAAAATGCATATAAAGTGGTTAATATGAGATAATATATATTAAAACATCAAAGAGAGTTGTACAGATAATGAGCACTAATACTAGTTCTGAGAAGAAAAATCAGCTGGAAACATTAAAGAAACTTTGTGCAGACTGAAGGTCTTGGGCTGGACTCCAAAGGAGTAAGAATTGAGTAGACAAAGGAGAGAGTAGTTGCATACTCCAGCATAGCCTAAGCAAAAGATTAAAGGCTGGAAAATGCATGGGAAATAGTAGAGAATCATATGGTGAGAGAAAAGGCTAGAAACATTTGATATTGTGTGACCTTAGGCAATTTAATTAATATTCTTAATCTCAGATTCCACATATGGAAGTGGGAGTGATAAACCCAAAGAGTTGTACTTGTGGTCAGAAACAATTATTAACAGGTTTTTCACAATACCATGGTGCTGAATGAATTTTGATCGCTCCATTTTAATTTTCATAGAAGAAAGAAAAGATATAATGGAAGGTGGAATACATTTAAGTTAGGTTTTGGAAAACTTGACATACAAAAGACATTCAAACTTTATCCTCTAGGGAATGGATAGATTTTGAAAGTTTTGAGATGGAATATTGAGTTGGTAAAAATAATGTGTTTTGAACAAATCCACCTTGTGATAATATGCAAGATTTATTACTAGTTTGTAAGAATGAGTTAGAATACTTATTTAATACTCTAAATACTTATTTAATACTTATTTAATACTCTAAAATTAAATTAAGATGCTTATAGTTGCCTTTTTCAGAATTAATGAAAGCAGGAACAAAGAAGGAAGTTTTGTGAAGTTAATATTAGTAATCGATAGGTTCTGATTAATCTCTTTTATAACAGTAACTCAGTCCCCTAGTCTGCAGTACTTTGTAGTTATGGCAGCACAAGCAAATTAATACAAGTGTTCATAGGTACTGGGTAGCCCAAAACAATGACCTATGACAAATGGAAACTGTTTATAAAAAATGGGGACTTTTCCAGGTGAGAAAATAAATAAATAGTAAGAAACGTTGAAGAAAGCCGAGAAAGGACATCTTGGCTTGTTGCATATAGAAGACAGTGGGTCACAAGACCATGGCATAGAGTGCTAGTTTGAATAGATAAATTTGAGTTTATTTGGGACATTTTGAGTTTGAGGTGGTAGCGGAATGTGAATGAACATATTCAGTAAGCAGGTGGAGATGCAGGTCTAGAACTTAGAAAAGAGTTCAAACTTGATATGTGGGTATGGGGACATTCATGAAAGTGTGGTCATTGAAGTCTAGAGAAAGAATCCATTGTAAGTACATCTAGATAAAATAGGAGAGCTTTTCTAAAAACTGAAAAAATGCCAAAATTAGAGGAAGACAAGAGCTAAAAATCAAAGGAAAATACACTTAGAATGAGGGCCTGTGTTTTTCTTTTCATACCTCAGTTTTATATAATTGTGTACCAAGAGTGTGTCCAAATGAGTGTGTTCAGAGTGACAAGAGGCTCCAGATCTGGTAAAGGGAGTCTGGTATTAGCAAAGCAAACAGGGAGTCAGGGGAAAGTATGGTAAGGGTGATAATATTGGGCAGTTGCAATAAAAACAAAGTTGATTCCTTGAGAGAAGGGGCAATATAGCCGGAATTTTGGTGGCAGGAGCTTATTGTTTCTGAGATAAATGATAAATATGGCAGGAAGCACCTCCATGCTTCTTGCTTTCTCATAAGCATTATAGACAAGTAAACATCCGTGCCATGACACAAAGCAAACATAACAGCTGGCATGGTATAGGTGATATAGGAGAGACTCTGATTCATGCTATAGAAAGTGACATCTAAACTAAGGTGAAAAGAATGAAAAAGAGATAGCTGGTCAAGGAGTTGTAGAGAAATGGACATGTTGCAGACTTTGGACTTAAGCTGTGAGCACTGATAATTTTGAATAAGAGAGTGATATAATCAGATTTATGTTTTGGAAGGGATATGACTAAAGACTCATAGTCTAATTATGAAACCGTTGAATATATCACTGCAATAGATGATAGCGCACTGGTCTAGAAGGGTGATAATGGATATGGAGGAAATAAGTAAATTCCAAGTGCATATAGGAAATACAATCAACAGAATTTCATTAATTGGTTGTGGAAAGTAAAGGAAAAAGACTGATCTGCAGTTTACATCTGTGCAAAGAGGTGGACCATGATGCTGCTCACTGAGCTAAGGAACATAAGAGTGGAGAACGGAAGTGTTAAAGGGGAGAAGATGAATAAACTTCTGAACTGGCTTAATTTAATGCAGATGTAGAAATTAAGGTTTAAACTCATGATCAAGAGAAAAATTTTGGTTAGAAATAAAGGTTCAGAAGTGATCATATGCTACTGTTATTAGTACTAATATGATTACAAACAGCAGCAACAGCGATTATAGACTACGATGACCTGAAAGTGGTAGAAAGGAGAATATTTCAAGATAATGGAATATTAGCGACAGACCCTGCTGTGAGGTCATATAAGACTAAAAGTCCTCTTATAGATTTACCAAAAGAAAAACACGAGCAAATGTTTTAGAAAGTGGAAGGGGAGAAGTAAGAGTGAAGTGAATTGATGAGTAAATATTAAGTAAGAAAAACAAAACAAATATAAAAGAATATTTTAAGGTGTGTGGCTTGCAAGGAAAAGAGAGATAAGGAAGTATCCAGAGATAGTTGGATGGAGGGACAGAGAGATTTCCTAAGATTGGAAAAGCCTATACATGTTGAGAGGCAGACAGGAAGGAGACAGTGGAGAAGAAGAAGTTGACAATATTGGAGAAACAAACTGTAAATGGCCAAGCCAGGGGCCTAAAACAACAATGGGTTATGCTACCTAGGTCATGAATAGAAGGATACAGATTATATCAAGATGCAATATGAATTTCATGGTAAGAAGGAAAAGGTAGATGTATTTTGTTAGTTTGGAAGTTGGGGGTTAATGGCTGTCATTTCTAGTGGCTCCTGTGTTTGTGTGTTGGAGGAACCAGGCTCTGGTACCGAAGAGCTATAGTAGTAAACTCAGGCAGAAAAATTTCTTTTGGTCAGGATTAGTCTTATAGACACATTCGTGAGTCTACTCTATTTCATGGTAGGGTTATGTTTGACTGAGGTTCCTAAGCATTGTGTCATAGAAATATGGTTTTTGAATAATGAATTTATTGTATAAGAGAAGGCTTGACATTTATGGATATAAATAAGTTCATAAATATATTACATTAAAGCACTTGACCCCCTAGTAATGTCATAAAACATTTCCAGAAAAAAAAAATGACAGAACCAACACATGGTAAGTTGGATTATATGTTATTTGATCCTACATGTCTTTTCTTAGCCTTTGTAAGGAAGACAAAACAAAAGTGACAGAAACACAAGTATGCGAGATAGCAATCATAATGTACATAGATCTGAATAATCCCAATAATTAGAAAATTGTCATTAGTACAAAGTTTAGATTAGTACCTTTAACTTTCGGGGTCTTCTGAGATGGGGCAGGTTCTCAATATGGGAGGAAAAAGAGAAGTGGGGCAATACAGAGCAGGAAAGAAATTATTTTTCTTCCAGTGAGTTGACTCTATCGCTAACTAGCTGTGGGATTTTGGGCAGATTACTTAATCTCATTAATTTGTAGTTTTTCTAAGCAAAGGGCAGCTGGGAACCTAATTTGTGAATGTCTCTGAATATCATCATCTTTTTATATGTTGTGTATTTAAACTTCAAATGTATATTATTATTCCCTTTTTCTAGATAAGAAAATGGAGGCTTGGTTAAATTAAAATATAACTTCAAGTTCAAATAGGTTGACCCTAAAGCTAGGTCTATCTGAATTCAAAGTCTATGCATTTTCCATAACACTTACTAATATTCGCTTACCCTTCAGCCCCAAAATCCTGCATGAGTATAAAGGATTAAGAAAGATTTTTTCCCTTTGGTAACACTTTGTTCAGTTCCTGCCTTTCCCTTAATTCATTCTCTGTACTCTCACATTTCCTTGTTTATTTTATAGTTTAATAAATGGATTCCTTGGCCCACTTCTGATTTCATCACACCCTCTATTTTTCCTAATTCTCCCTCTCTCTTTTTGTACCTTTAAAATAGAGAATTCTGACCATCTGAGAAGGTAGCAGACATTGGTCATCAAAGTGCATGCATAGTATTAAGGACAGAATTATACTTGAAAAGAAAATTGTGTCACAGAATAAGTTTCTCTTTTCACTGACCCCATTACCTTGCTAAACTACTCTGCTTTATTCATATCCTTAGCTGTAAATAGACAGTCCATATTTCATAGGTTGGTTCAGCTAAAAATCTTGCTGGGTCCATCTGTTATGTGGAACAATTTCTATCAGGAAATCTAAAATTCTACAGCTGGAAGAGACTCAAAGATCACCTAATCATACTAGGTCATGTTAAAATTGGGAAATTGGGTCTCTGCAAGGATGAGTACTTTCCCCAAGGCTACCATGAGGAGCAAAATTTGTACATGCCCATTGGAGGGCTTTGAATGAGGATCTTAGGCTTAAAAGTCTCAACACCTGATCAATTATTTAGCCGGAAAGGGATTGAAAGGCTTTGTATGCTTCCTAACGGGATATATAGTTCAGCCATGCGTCTTAGTGCTTGAGAAGATATAAGGTTAATCACAGCTGTGTTGCTTTATATATGAAACTGATTTGCTCTACGAGATCTGTAAAAAGGCAGTGACCATGTATCTTTTGGTTTTCATAGTACACCCTGCACTCAGCAGGATACTGCTAAGTGAGGAGTACTTGACTTTATTTATTAGAGAAATAAATGAATTTATGAATACTTTCTATCTCTTAAATTTTTGTGAGGTTCCAAAGAGAATCTGAGCATACTGGGCCCATAAGAAGTTTTAAGGGAATATTAGTTATTATTATTGCTAAAAGCAAGGATGAATGTCCTCTTGCTTTATATCCACCGTTTCTGGTTATCAAGGATGCTTCTGATCATGTTCGATAAATTCTTTCATCTTAAAGTCTATCCTTAGAGCTGAAGAATGTCCATGGGGGCCTTAGAAACAATTGACAGGCAAGAAGGACAAGAGAATAGATTATACATTTGTTGTAGCATAAATGTGTAAAGATGATACAAAAGGAGGTAAGAATAAGGGTCTATGTTGAAGATTATGGAAAGACTGTCAACAGTGAAGTTTCAAAAGTGTGGAGACTATTTCTGCTAGGCTTTCCTTATCCTTCCTTCTCTCTCAATGCTGAGAGGAAGAATTCTTGTATTAACACAGTGTTGGCAACTTGGTCTTCTGCAGTTCCTTGGACATGTCCAGTGAAACCAGAGAAATTTAAATGAATTTAAAGGACTCACTTACTTGGCAGAAGGGTAGAATTTTTTGTTTTGAAAAAAAGTGAAATCTATTTTCACCTAATATCCAAATCTACGTAAACACCGGCTGTTATTACGGAGTGAAGGGAAGTGTGGTGTATTCACACTGGCCTCACATTCTGTACATTTTCAGGATGTATGTATATTAACAAATAGTAGTAGCCTGGTGCAGTTGTGAAATTATAGGTCTAAATCATAAATGTTATGTCTGTATTTAGTATTAATATTAGCACAGGGCAAAAATATTTTTTGAACGGGTTCTTAAAATTAGTCATAGTTTCTCAAAATGTATTGATTCTAGCAGGTTGTACTACAACTTTTCTCTTTTTTGCCATGAAGCAACACATGATTATTGGTTTCCATGAGGGTTTGGATCATATACAATTTTAGAAAAATGGTGAGATGTTGTCAGTGGCTTGTGAATTACTCTGTTCCTTATAAGCTAAACTGTTATTATGGCCATTCAAAAAGCTGTACTCACATCTTTGAAATATTGCTCTTGGAAGAGAATTTCCTCTTGGGACAATGCACTTTCAAATTCATTCCCGTTAAGTGTCTGTAGAGGAAATATTTGAGGTCAGGAATAACCAAATCCTAGAAAACAAGTATAGACTGTCAAAAACCAGGGCATCTGGAATCTTTAAGTACCAGGAATGCCTGTTGCTACTTGACCCACTTTTTTCTCTCCTTGTAAAATAACTCACATTGTTTCAGTGACATGAAAATGAAGCAGGCTACAAAACTTTTATTTTATTTTGAAATGTCTTAAAATAATCAAGAAATCCATTTTTAAATGTCAAAATTTATTAGGAGTATATACTGCTACAGGTAATTCAAATAGTAACTATACATATGGACAACAGCTTCACTAAATTGGATTTTAAATGGATGGGAACACATGATAGCACCTGACATACAGAAGTTCTTATTCAAACAGAATTCATAAAAGCTACATCAGCCAAGGTGAAACTCAAATGAGCTTTTGAGCCATTGATTAGGAATTGAAAATAGTTCATTTATAACACATTTCCCCAGGGTTACTCACCTATAACTTATTTTATAATGTATGCACGCATATTTTAGTGACATTGCTTTTAAAAATTACTATTGACATCTTATTTTTCATAAATTACATCTTTTTAATAGTACAAATTTATTGATGATCTTGATTTTTAAGTTTAAGAAATATGTATGTTGGAAATCTGTTTTGTTGCAAGAGAGAGATGGTTCTTGGGGTGTAGTTTTAGCACTAAATAGACATATTTCTGATCAGTTAATATATAGAGAAAAAAATTCAGAGGGTTTAAGCCATGATCAGGTTATCACAGGCAGAGGAAATGCATTAATATTGGCTACAGCATGTCATGAGAGACTCACAACTCCTCAGAGTCTGTCTGCTACCGTTTGCTTCATTGAAAAGTTCCTAGAATTACCGTCCAAACAGTAACATCATTAAAAGAAAAAAAAAACACCAACCTGGCTAATGGAGATATTTAATCTCTCAGAGTTTTATTATCTATGTAAAGTGTTTGACATAATAACATTGATAATCAGTAATTTTCTCAGAAGTACTTATGGAGAAACAACATTTTAGGGTTTACAAGTATACTTATCTTTAGTTGTTTTTACAGAATTAAACATTAAATATCCCATTATCAGGAGTTGAGAAACTGAGGCAAAAGAGGAAAGATACAGTATGATTTCTTAGAATTTTAAAATCTCACAAACTTCATTCATATATTTAAGTCCCTTAGAGTAAAGAATATATTTTATGGTGTCATTATATGTGTAATGTGTAACCTTATGTTTATAGATAAGCATCACATTAGCACTGATGTACTTTCCACTTTGATTGAGAAATTCAGTGTTCTGTTTTCTCTGTTTTGAGTATACTGAATCAGAGCCTCAATTAGAGTAATTGGTTAGTAGTAGAGCCACATTTTTAACAAATAGTTCCTGGCAAGTACGGGCTTGTTAGATGGTTGGTGGCTAACATATGAGACCCACTATATTACTCAGATGAATCAGCACCTACTTGCCTCAAGGACTACCATTTCCTATGAAGTATTGCAGTATGTATGCTTTATTATATATAACATCCCTCATTTTTGCTACATCATCTAAGTTAATCAATTGTTACTATTTTAGTGACATTGCTTTTAAAAAAGAATTATCCAGAAGAGGCCCAGTTAGAAAGAAAAACTAATATTAATACATATGTCTTCTCTGGTCCTAAGCCTCATATTCTTTTATATAGCATCTTTTAATTAACTTTGTCACCAGTGTTTGTGAGGCATGCATGAATATATCATGACCCAGATTACAGAGGAAACAATAAGGGTGATTGCATTCAGCTTATAGATATTTTCTCTACTCTGCTTTCTCTAAAAAGATCATATGTGGTATAGTGGATATAATGCAAAATTAAAATAGTTATATTTGTAAGTATAGTCAAAGCCAAAAAGCAAAACCTCATCAATATGATCATGCAAACTTCCAAACATTAAGCAGAGCTTTTCTATCCCAGGGCTAGTAGGCTGTCTGGTAGCTTGTGTGGGTCAGCCTGTACATACACATATGTTGAATTGTGTCCTACTGACAAAATATTGACCATGTCTTCTGCATGAGTCATTTGTTCTTTTGAATATTTACTGAATTTCAGGCACTGTATAGCAGAGTACAAAACAAAGTCTCTGCCTGCTTGATGTTTACATAAGTCTATCAGGGGGACATGGAACAAAAGAAATAGTTACATAGAAATAATATTGTAGAGAATGAAGAGTGCTAAGAGTGAATAAGTGGAGGCTAAATAGAGAATCTTAGAGGGACTGATTTTGGATAGAAGAAACTACAAGTTGTAGGGTGATGGCAGAAAGGCCATCTCTGCCCTCAAATTACTGACAACCTGGGAGAGGCTGAGATGAGTACACTGAGAGCCGCTATTCACTAGAGCACTATTTTCAGAGTTCTGCCAAATCCCATTTTGCAAGAGAGATGTTAATATGTATTTTATGAAAACAATGCAAAGTTCTTTCATTATAGTGCATTACAACATAGCAGTATAGCTCTTCTTGGCAATTCACAATGCCTGGCATATGAGGTGTAGGCACTGGGAAGTCCAACAATAATAAAAAGTCATACAAATTTGCTTAATCCTGTATTTTAAAAATGTTTTTGACCTTGGATCCTGAATCTAGTCTAGTAAGTGCTTTACCATACAGTGAATTTGAATAGTATCAAAGAGACATTATTCAAAGAGATAAAGGTTCATAAGTGTCATGAAGTTTGGCAGCATAGATGAACCAATGTATTTTGTGAATCAAAATAATAGTTTTGGAAGGTTTGGAGATCATTATTCTTTGGTGATGGCCATCATTGTCCAATGATCCTCAGAAGTGTTTCCTTAGTGGAAATGATTTTTGAATAATATATAGTTTGAGTCATTAGGAATATTAACATATATATTGTAAATCTCATAAAAAGTGGAAAACATGGTTTTATTTCTTCTTTGGCTACTCTAAGATTATTATAAAGATACTGTATACTGTATAGTGATACGTTACAAGTAAGTTCAGCCCATTAATTTTTTTTTCTTTTGATTCTTGGTAAAGTAAATCAAAGAAGGTTTTTATTAATCAGTTGATAAGCACATATACACTTGATATTTTGAGATAATTTGCAGAAGCGACAGTAGAATTTAAAGAAACCAACAGGAGATTAAAATATCTCTAGGAAAGTAAGACGAGGATTCTTTTTACCCTTAACCCTAAACTCAAGTGGGTAGCCGTGTGGAGAGAGCTGCCTTAGAAAACAGTGCCCTTCACTGTAGGGCACCTGGCAGAAAAAGAAGTGGAGGGATCAGTATCCTGACTTACACTCCTCCTGGCCTCAAATTGCCCTCTTGTACCTTCTAATACCTAAGAGCAGCTAGGAGAGAGAGGGCAAAGTCACTGTTGATGGTTTTCAAATAGGTCTGCCTTTGAAGCCAGAACAGAGTAAAGAAGGGTATAAACTAATTTTGGAGAGAACAATGTGTGGTACAAGGTCATTATTATATTCTCCATGATAGAAAATTTAGACTCCAGATGAAAATTATTTCATTTATTTCCACCCTTTATTTAACAAGAGGAGTGTTCCTGGCTTTATGATAAAACCAGGTCGATTGAAGAAAGTAGCGACATGACTGAGCTTTGATTATTTTGATATTCAGGTTAATTCCTGTGCCATGAAGAGTCTGTTACAACTTTGTGCTAATTATGAAATTATTATATATTACATTTTCAAAATCTGTTACCGCTGCACCAGTGGTGTCTTCTCCCCACTATGTTATTTATTTTTAAATGTAGTGACTATTCTGCCACCAATTATAAACAAGGTGTTCTGGATAATCCCTTAGAATCATTTGCTTCCAATTTAGTTCCTCTTGCTCCTATCTCTTGTAGGAGGATTCTATTGGAATTCTGCTCAGATCCCCTTGGATCCCTTATACCATTTCTTCTTGTGTGCTCATTGGATTTGCTATCTTTGACTTCTTATATCCTCTACCTGCAGCTTCCTTTGGAAGACTGCCCTTGGGTGCTGGCATCAGTTTGCTGGTGTGCAGAACCCTCTTACTCAGCTCAGGCTGCCAAAACAAAAATACCATAGCCTGGGTGGCTAAAACAACAGACATTTATTTTCTCATAGTTCTGGATGTTAGAAGTCCAAGATCATGGTTTTAGTGTAGTCGGTTTCCGGTGAGAGCTTTCTTCCTGGCTTGTACATGTCTGCCTTTTTGCTGTGTCCTTACGTGATGGGAGGCAAAAGAGGAGAGAGAGAGAGCAAAAAAGCTCTCTGGTCTCCTTTTAAGGACTCTGATCTTACCAAGAGGGCCCCACCCTCATGACCTCATCTAAACCCAATTACAGACCTTCACTCTGGGTATGAATTTTGGGGAACACGTTTCAGTCCATAGCAAGCAGTGAGGTGGAAGTGTCTGGGAGTTCATATCCCGTTGGGATAGCCCTTAGCCAGTGACTTAGTAGACATGTTGGTGTGGTACCTTCATGGAACTGTAGGATTGATTGATTTTTTGTTTAATCACAGAAACGTTTTTTATATTTATAATCCTATATATAAAAGATGCTAAGAATCTGTCAAAATTACATTTTTATCCTCACTAGACCCATTAAATGAGTACAGTAGTATCTTTGACATTTTCTAATTATTAGCTCAAGATAACCTGTTTTTTTTTAAACATGCTTGTTAATATCCCCATACTGATATTGTAAGTGCATCATCATCAATTTTTAGATATGCATTATACACAACCAAGACTCTAGCTTGATAAACTAAATATATAAGACTTTAAATATATGACTTTAGCTTGATAAGCTAAATATTGAAGTCAGATTTCTCCATTATTTTCAAAACTAACATCATCATCATCTATTTAGATTCTCAGGCTTATAAACTTTTGAAAACCACTATTTCCTCCTATGGAAGATACTCTGCACTTCTATCAAGTACCTGACTAACTTCTCCTGCAGTAAACTTTATCACCTCTCTACCAGGCAGCCTATATTGTGATCACTGTGTATCCTATTTATCACTGAATACCCAGCAAATAACAGTGTTAGGTTCATTGTAGACACCGCAAATACTTGTTGATTGAATGGTGAATTATTCTGTTAATTAAATAATTCCCCAAGGGATCAAAATTAACTTTTGATCCATCTGCTTTTTATGGATTTTCTACTTCCAGCTCTGAAAAAATGTGCCCTATAGACATGTGAAGAGAAAATAATCTTTATTTTTTATGGCATGTACAACTCCCACCTGTCAGTTTTTGTTAGTCTGGTCTCTAGGGTAAAGATTGGAAAAAATATATATATATATTCTTTTTCTTTAACATTAAAATTAGTAGCTTTCAAACTATTGTAAGAAGTCAAGTGAAGAAAATTTCAGCTTAGCCAATGATTACAATTATAGCAGCTATATTACTGTATCACTTTGTTGATCAGTTTCTGTAGCATGAAAATAACAACATTTGCTCCTTTGCTTTTCATAGAGATGATGCGGAGATGAAAGGAGAAACACTGGTCCTGGATTTCACCTCTGTAAATCAAAGCTACCATGACGGTGTAGATCCCATGCGGAGCTATTTTAAGCTTGAAATACTTCAGCTCAGTCCTTAGCTACCTAATGCCCTATACACTTTTAAAAAGCCACCCTGGTTCTGCGGCCAGTATAAAGTGCTGGTCAAAGCTTTTACATTTAAAATGACCACTATCTAGGGACAGGGGATTTCTATATAACCTAGGTGAAGCACCTTTGGCTCTCTACCTTCAGCAGAGAACCATAAATGTCATTAAAAAAGGAGCCAGAAAAACCAACCATCTCACTTTTATGTAGTAAAAGACAGCACTAGAATTTTTATTTGGACTTACTGATGTGAAGTCCACTGCCATCGGACATGACTGTATACAGTCAAAAACTAGCTCAGTGGTTTAGTCATTTTGCTTTGAAGTTTCTGCTCTCACATTATATAGATTAGTGCTGGCGTTAAAGTAGAGGTGGAATCAGAAATCCTTATTGGAAGGAAGCATCAGAATGTAGAAGTGGCATGAAGGGCATAGCAATATGGTAGCAGTTATAATGCAGGTATGAAGGGCATAGCAATATGGTAGCAGTTATAAAACTTAGAAATGCAAGAATTTGTCAAAAACTGTGAAGAGTTTGAGATTTTACTCTAATTACAGGTTAAAAGTTAGCCTGCCACAGCTCATGGATGCTGGCAGAAGAAACAGACTCCTAGTTTAGGGACAAAAGACTTTAATCACAGAACAGAACAGCAGGTGGCTTAAGCTTTGTGTTTGCGTTGGTTCCCTTGTCCATCAGTTCCACAAGGATGATGCATGGGGACAGTGGGGGTGTGTCACAGTTGAGCAACCCTGAGTTTAGGAAAACCCTAATATTATGAAATGAAACAAGCAAAGCTACCCTAATTTTACCCTAGGGAGAGATATTATCTTTATTATTCTGGTCAGGAAACAAATCTGCCCTTCACCCTAGATAGGTAGGTATCCTTTCTCTATCTTCCAAGGCTGTTTGCAATACAAACGTTTTTGAAAAGATAGTCCATAATAAAAGCTCTCAATCCCTCTGCTCAGGAGACATGCAGAAATGTGAAAGACACTTTGGAGAACGGCCTCACAAGTGTCTCATTAGCTACTGAGATGGCTCTTTAGTATTCCTCAGTTGCCAGTATTTCACCTTTTCTTGGGAGTAGCACCTCTCCACTGGCTACACTTATATACATATCCAGGTGCTAGTAAAGTGACCTGCATGATATCAAAATTTTAAAATAAATGACTTTAAACAATTGACCAAAGATCACATTTTCCGAAACCTGTGTAAGTCACTATTTTTCCCTCAGGAATTGGTTCTACTCAGCCATCAATCACTCAATGGGAAAGTTTGCAAAAATGGCATATCAGATAAATTAATTTAACAAATTTAATCTACTTATGTTTACATTAGGAATTGTAGAGGGGTATTTTATTGTATTTCCAGCCACGAGAAGCAATGTAATAATAAATTATATCTCTCATTTCATGCAGATTTCTGCATTTACCTTTTTTGGGTCATTTTTGGTAGACTATTGATTCCCAGATTGTCTTGTATATCGAAATCCCTTGGAGATCTTTTTATAATAGTCAGGTCCCCTGGTCACTCACTTCCTCAGAGATTCTTACATGGGAAGTCTAGCATGTATTCCCAGAATACTTAATTTAAAAAACTTCCTGAGTGATTTTGAGAGGAGGCTTGGGGTGGGTACTTACGAATTTTTAACTAAATTTCACAGTTATTAACACTTTTGCTATTATGATTTAAGAGGAAAACATTTAAAATATAAAATGTAGGAAGCTGAAGAATATTTTAATCACAACTGTGTAATTTTAACTGGGAAAACAATATATCTTCTGAAAAGGCATGGCAATAAATTATTTTACACTTTGAGCAGCTTTGATACTTTGAGGAATAGTTTCTGCTCCAGGAATTGATAGAACAATTTAAAATGTGTGAAAAAGCTGGTGATTTTAAAAGGCTAGAATTACTATTGTTTGATCAGAACAGGACTGTGTGAGTGGAGAGGACTGTGGTACCAGCACAGTGACAGAGGGAGTGCCACTCCAGCATCTCTCTGGCCAGAGTGGCTGGAGGTCCCGCCAAGGGTGTTCATGGAAGGGACTAACTTTCCCTTGCACAAGAAAGAAGAGGAAATAAACAGATATTTAGTATTTTGGCAAAGTTTCAAAGAGGTATATCAGAGTATTAAATAGAGGATATTTTTAGATTCTAAATCTCAATTTATTTTATCACTTTTAGCAGCCACTGATGATTCAAGTATTATTATCTTATTATTATTTTGATTATTTTTACTCCACGTCTTTGGTTTTTTGGTTGAAACTGGGCAGGGTGTGAGGAGTCTTCCCCAACTGGGTTTGCAACAAGCTCTGGTCCTAATCCGTCTTTAGCCTTGTAATCTCTGTTAAATCTGTTAATCTCTCCTGGTCTTACTTTCTAATAAAAAACATGAATGGTTTTCAATTAGATTAGTGGTTTAAAAATGTTACTCCATAGCCTAATGTTTGTCTCTAATGAAATTTTCAGTGATCTAAAACAAAACCAAAATATAAAAAAATGAAAAATGATAAAAAAAATGTAAAAATAATAAAGAGAAAGTTTAAACTATGATCTTTTATTCTTGGATTATGTTTATCCTGCCTTTTTTTAGTGGTGACACCTTTTTTGTTTTATATGGTAAAAGAAGAGTTATATCCATATATTTTTAAAGTTTTTACTTATTTAACTTGCAAATTTAGCAATAATCCTATGCTGATTCTAATTTGACCATGTGTGTGTATATGTATTTTCTGATTTCCTGAAATTCAAAAATCTGAGAATGTTGTGAAAAACAGTTTGGTAGTTTCTCAAAAGGTTAAGCATGGAACTATCATATGATTTAGCAATTCTACTCCTAGATACATATACAAAAGAATTGAAGGCAGAACTCAAACAAATATTTGTACACCCATTTCACAGAAGCATTATTCATAATAGTGAAAAGGTAGAAACAATTCAAGTATCTATTAACAAATAATCAAACGTTTTATATATATATATATATGTACATAGATATGAATATAGAATAGAATATTATTCAGCCACAAAAAGGAATGAAATTTTGATATATGCTACAGTATGAGTGGTCTTGAAAATATTATACTTAATGAAATAAGTCAGACATAGAGGGGCAAATACTGTATGATTCCACTTTTATAAGGTATCTAGAGTAGTCAAATTCATAGAGATAGACTGTAGAATAGAGGTTACCAGGGGCTGGAGGGCAAGGGGGAAGGGGAATTTATAGTTTAATGGGTATACAGTTTTTGTTGGGAGTCATGAAAAAGTTGTAGATATAAATAATAGTGAAAGTTTCACAACATTGTAAATGTATTTAGTGCCATCGAACTGTACACTTACAGATGGTTGAAATGACAAATATAATGTTACGTATGTTTTCCCACAATAAGAAAAGAAGTCTGAAAACTACTAGGCAACAAAGCTGCTCAATTTTTATCTCCTTCTAATGGTTCATTATTAAGCTGCCTCTGCTTAATAATATGCCAAGTGTTTTGCCAATAGTAGATTATATTTAAAGATCAAGAAGAGTCTACCACCATGCTACCCCGAACAAGCCAGATCCCGTCTGATCTCGGAAACTAAGCAGGGTTGAGCCTGGTTAGTACTTGGATGGGGGACCACCTAGGAAGACCAGGTGCTATAAGCGTAAAAATAAAAAATAAGGGATTGTAAGCTGACAAGGTCCTTGCAGTCTGTGAAGTCAACCAAGGGTTGCCTTGCCTAAAAAAAATTTATATATATTATAAAAAGATCAAGGAGAACTGCTGATCGATGATGATAAAGTCTATGATTAATACTAATTTTTACAGTATAATCTCAACTCCCTGAAAAAAATAACAAAGAAGGAATATTAAAAGTGTTCTGTATAAATTGTGGAATTTTAGTTGGTTTCTGTGTTTTCTAAATTTTAAATAAACATTAATTTTTGAATAAGATAAAAGCTATTAATACAAAGTTTACAAATAAGAGTTTTTAAATTGGATTAATATGGTAGGCATACTAATTGGAGGACTAAGATGTCTTCCAATTATCATTGGAAGACATCTTAGTCCTCCAATTTTCCCAGTCTCCTGGTATTTGTGCCATTGTAGGATTCTTTCCTTTTGAGTATGGGTTGGACCTAGCGACTTATTTCTAACTAATAGAATAATTTTGTGATTATTTTATAAAGACTGACTCCCAAATTGCCAGCAGATTCTCTGTTGACTTCTTGACTTCTAGGCTTTGATGAAGCAAACTGTCATATTGGAAAGTGTGATGGTCAATTTTATATGTCAACTTGGCGAGGCTATAGTGCTCAGTTATTTGGTCAAACACCATCTAGATGTTGCTGCGAAGATATTTTTCAGATGTGATTAACATTTAAATCAGTAGACTTTCTGTAAAGCAGATAATCCTTTATAATGTGAGTGGGCCCCATCCAGTCAGTTGAAGGCCTTGAGAGGAAAGACTAAGGTCCCCTGAGAAAGAGGGAACTTTACTAGCAGATAGCCTTCAGACAGAGCTGTAATGTCAACTGTTCCTAGGGTCTCTAGCCTGCTGGCCTGCTCTGCAGATTTTTGACTTGCCAGCCAGCCCACAATGGCATGAGCCAATTCCTTAAAATAAGTCTCACTCTTTATATGTATATAAATCCTATTGGCTCTGTTTCTCTGAAGAATCTCAGCTGATGCAGAGAAGTCCACATGGCAAGGAATGAGGGCAGCCTCAGTCCAACAACCAGTGAGGAATGAAATTCCTCAGTTCCACAGACTGAGAGGTATTGAATCCTCTCAATAACCATTGAGTGAGTTTGGAAGCAGATCTTGCTCAGTGAATATTGATTTAAATCTTGTGAGACCCTTAAACAGAAGGCCTACTAAACTGTGCCTGGATTTTCCATGCACAGAAACTATAGGATAAAAGTGTGTTGTTTTAGCTGCTAAATTTTAGTGTAATTTGTTATGCAATAATAGATAACCAGTACAGTTTTAAAAACATTTGTTAGCAAAATAAAAACATTTGGAAAAGGGCTTGACTTTTTGTGTGTGTATTTTCTTTTATTTTGCAAAAGAGAGGTTTGCTTACAATTAATTTATGCTTACCTGCCCCTAGTCACCTACTAATTTCCTTCCAATTTGTTGATTCCAATCTGCTATAAAACAGGACATTCATAGCTAGACTCCTTAGTATTAAAATTAAGTAAACTGTTAGTTTTGAGGATGTAAAGAACTCTTTGGGAGGAGGGAGAGCACATGATTTGGTACATGGACTCCTAGACATTTATTTTGGTGAATAGGTACCATTTTATTTTCTGGAAGTTTCTTTAGTGAGTTTCTGGAAAAGAAACATCCAAGGTTATCATTAATTTGAGTTTTTTTTCTTTTTGAAAGAAAATTTTAAGTATAAGAGAGACATAAAAAATGGGTTTCCTGTATCAATAAGGAAAAAAATGCTCATACTGGGGATTTGAGAACACATTAACCCTAAAGTAATATTTTTGAATGCGAAGAGTTTGAACATTTTTTAAATAGTTGCAGTAGTTATTTATATATTTGTTTTTGTTTTCAGCTTCAACATTTTACTTTCACAAATTTCCTATCTTTTACGTCACATCTAGTATTTGAAAACCAGTGATTCAAAATGAGGGCGAAATGTCAAATCATGTTTTGAGCTGAGTACAAAGGTCTTGGGATTTATTTCTGCCTCTACAAGTGACTTGCAATGCAGTGGGACAGGCTATTGCTAAGTCTCTCTGAAGATTGCCAGTCTACAATGTGGGCTGATTCATAAAGTTCTGGAGGAATGGTTCATGTTTGTAAATACTTCAGGACCCGTGACCTAAAGATGTTATTGAGGTGCAAAGAATTGTTTTCAAGTGATTGAACGTCTTGCACCCATGAACTCCACAGAATAAAGTGGTTTGTGTAGTTTATTTAATACTTCTAGTGTTTGGTTTTCCTGATTGCTAGACATGAAAGAAACAGAAGATCCAAGTAAATTGTTTTGTTCTCTTGTTTTAAGAAAATAGTGTCACAAAGCAAATTTCACACCAAATTTGAGGGGATTCCTTTTTGTATTAGCGTTTCTTTACTTTCCATGAATCTCTTTAGTTTTATAAATCTCTTTAGTTTTATGAATCTTTAGATCTAAATGCTATTGAAGAAAAAAAGGTCAGTGCCCCGGTGATAATCTTAGAAGTACTTATGAACCATGTAAGGCCACCAAGAGGTTCCCATATCAATCATGCACATGTGGCATATCCTTCCCTTATGTTAAAGCATGCTGAAGAGAAAGGTGATGCCGAGGGCAGCATCTTGGGTGATATTGCATTCTCCTGCCCCGCACCTTTCTCTTAAATATGACTCTTTCACCCTCATCTCATTTTTGCTAAATATGAGAAAGTATGCTCAAGTGACTTTTACATAGCAGTGGAATGGAAGGGGTACATGTATTGAAATTTTCGTTTATAAATTGGCTTTCACTTTAAAGTGTCTTACATATGGTGATGAGGGAGAAGGGTTTTCAGCTCATACACTTCAGTAGGCATTGAATTGCCTGCATAATTACCTTTTCCCAAATTTGTCTTATTGCTGAGAAAAACAAAACAAAACAACTTGTTGGCTTTTTAGGATACACTATGAGTGTATTTTATGATATTTTTCAACCTCTTCCAGGTGCTATAGTTATTTGCTATATCTCACTTCCATTTGATTAGCCTGTATAAATGTCAGCCTGAGTGAATGGTTTCACTTTATGTAGTGTCTGGAAGTCTAACTAATAGTACCATTATAAAGTAAGGAATGGAAACAACTGTAAGAATCACAGTCCTTCATGGAAATTGTCTTGTTTCTTCTGATTTATGAAGTCTACCAACTGTTAAGAGTTCCTTGATTGAGCCTAACAGTCCTTGAACATAGGGATAGAATTACATTTTAATGCAACTGAGTTGCATACTATACAGTATTTTCTAGACCCACACCAACTGTCAGGATAGCAAATGACCACTTGCAAAAAACTCATACCCATAAGATGTTTCTTAGGCTCATCGACCTCAAATATTTTTTCTGTCAATGTTAGCATATTAGTACTAGCTCCCTGGATTCAAATCCTTGTGAGGAATTACACCTCAATTTTTCAATTACACCTCTAATCACGTCAGTCACCACTTTATTTTCTTCAGGTCCTGCAAGGCTTCTCTGCTAGTTTCCTGGAGGTTCTCTACTTTTTTGGCTTCTATCTTATCACTTTGTACCAGTTTTCTTCCCACAACTTTGCCAGTTTCTTCTCTTTCACTTTCTTCATTTCCTTCCTCTTACTCCTTAACTGCTGTTGTTCCCAGAATTTTACATTCTTCCCACTGCTCTCAGACTTTCTTTTCTTTAGAAATCTCATCTTCACTCATCATGCTATAATTGCTTAAATGCTAATGATTCTCAAACTTATGTGTCTTGTCTTGCCCCCTCTGCCAATGTTCAGATTTATACAGCCTGCTCTATCTATCCATTTCAGTTTCACAGACACCTCAGATGAACCATGTTCAAAATGGAATCCATTGTCCTTCTCCCTCTAGAATCATCCTTTTGAAATCTGAGTGACAGTTTTTGACACACCACCCGCTGAACCAGCTAACAGAGATAGAATGTCAGCAATCATGCTAGATATTCCTATTTTCAATTTTTTATCCGATCGATACCACAGTCCTTCCATTTGATCTCTCAAATATTTCTAGAGTCTTTATTTTTTCATCACGGCTCTTGCTGCACAGGTTCAATTTACTTTTGAATCAGGATTATTATGAGAGTATCCTATCTTCCTTCTTTCCAATCTCACCTTGATTTAATTTATGCCTTAGGTGTATAGTTCTAAAACACAAATCTGACCACAATATTCTTACAATAAGAATGGCATTCTTTAATCTATAAAATTGATACCGAGACCCATAATATGAACCAAAGACTTTCTTTGTTCTCTGTATTGTATCACAGTCTTCTTTCTCAACACTGACCCTTCCCTCCAGCCATTAGTAATATTCATTCAACTTTCAAGACTAAGTTTATGTATAACCTACTCAAGAGACTTTCCTTTTCTCCCTTACACTGGGCTAAGTGCCTCTTCTTTTATCTCCGCATTCACAGCTTCTCACTGCACTTGTCAAGTTGCAAGGGGATTATGTTTTTTCATTCTATAAGATCCTATACAGCAGTATTCCTGCCATCTTTCCATTCTCAGAGCCCAGTACAGTGCCTAGACCACACTTGGTACCTAAGAAAATTGAACCGAGCCAGATTATTCTGGTTTCTTATGATCTCAAATTAAAGATACAATAGCATAATAATTAATCTCTCTGCCTCCAAGGCATTCTCACTACAATCCATCTTCCACACAGCTGATAGGTGGATATAAATAAAGCATTCCTTTTATGATTTTTCTTCCTACTTAGAACCTATAAAAGCTTCCTAATGCTTTATAAAGATTTATAATCAAATTTATCTGTTTTTCCTTGTGTGACTGGTCCTAACTTATCTATTCAAATACACCCACTGCTTTTTCATAACTCAGATCTCTTCAACTCACACTGTTCTACTTTGCTATCATCACTCATAGTTCAATAATTGTAAACTTTCAATTTTACATAAGCTTTTAGCATTTACAAAGGACTTTCACAGTGCATGCCCATTCTCTCTTCTAATTTTTGCTCTTCTTTCTGCCTGAGTATTTTGCCTTCTTCAAATCCTAATTGAAATTTGATTTTCTTGAAGGTTCAAATTATGATTATCGGTTCTACGATACCTACTACAAGACAGCAGTCTTTTCCTCAGTCTATATTTTTCAAATAAAGATATATAATTATGCTTTTTTCATACTATTTCTTCCATTCTAAATATCTCTCCCAAGTTTTTCTAAATTTTAAAGGTGCATATTTTATCTTTCCAACTATCTGCACTATTTCTCAAAGGTAAAAACCAAAACTTCCCTATGTATATTTTCATACATGGTCCTTAATATAGAATAGATTCTGTGTGCGGGTGGCATTTCCTAAGATTTCTTTTTCTTCTGTGAAGTCAATTTATTTTCTCCTCATACCCTTGGAAGATAGTTGATGTATTCTTCCATTTCTTCTCTAGTAATATTCTTGTAGTATTTTTGGACACCCTTCAAATATTCAGAAAAATCATTTTTTTTTCTATATCATGACATTGATCTTCACTCAGTCCATCAAAATTAGATTTTGCTCTACAACTAGTGAGACTGCTATTCCATGCACAAACAACAATCTCTAACATAATACATTGTATTGATAGGACAACAGTCTAATAAACTAGACCTGAGGTAAAGAATAGGTTGAGTTGTTTTTGTTTTTTAATCCAGTTGAGTAAGGTAATAGAAACACACTATTTGGAAAAAAGAATGTTAATTTACAGGCTTATTTACTTTTGGTTACCTACAATGGATTTCTCTTATTTTCATACATATCAGTAGTATTATGTAGAAACAATGATTGCATATATCATGGAGGCTAGGGCTTTGCATTAAAAAGTGAAATAATTTTTAAATCAAACAAAGCTGGGGAAAACAATCATAGTAATACAAAGATAAATTATCATATTCTGTATAATGAGATCTAATGTTTAACAACCACCTTTTTACATGTTAGAATTGAGTAGGACTTACATTCAAGGTTAAAACTTCACAAACTAGAGACTTTTAAATTGTAAATTTGATGGTAACAATAAATCTCCCCAGGAAGTCCAGTATTATTTACAGAGTCAATTGGGCTCTGACAGGGATCCTTCTTTTTATCTTATATATCTCAAACACCATTGTCCAGTTTTTTTTTTTTTCCAGAGCTCTGCAGCCTATAACTTAAAACAGCATATATCAGGCACACTAAAGTCTGCTCTTCTCATCAGGGGATTTGTACAATTGACTTGCTGTCCTGGTGAGAAGATGAGCAAATTGGTATGGGGCAAAAGGTCAATCTGTATTCATGGTGTGTTAATGTCTTTGTAGATGAAAAATTATAATAACTCTCCTGCATATACCACACTGTATGTAGACCTTAAAAAAAAAACAAAAACAAAAAACAGAGAAAATTCTTTGACCATATTTTAAATGAAATTGAACTGACAATTTTATCATAGTACTACTTACTGATTGCCTTCTGCCTCCAATTTGAGAGGTACTTTCAGGGAAAGAATGTTGTCCTGGAACTCTTCATTCAGACAAGACTCTTGTCACACAAAGGTTCCAGCTCCCTTCATCTCTTTTATTTATTAATCCCATATCCAATAGGTGATAATTTAATAAGAGCTGTCATTAAATTATTAATGAGCACAGCACATTTGAATTTTAAAACATTAAATCCTAGTGTTTGTTTCAACATTCTCTGTCCTGCTGTATTAAGCGGATGTTTCTGGTGAAATCAATTAATTAACAGTCAATCATGAGGACCATGTCATTTGGTTTCTTGAGCCAACATGCACCATATAAACATGATTAATAAAAGAACACCCGGGAGTAAAAGAGGTCAATCACTGCATCATGACATTAAAAATTGGACTGTTGCATGTCAACAACTTTAATTGAGTTAAGTGTTCCATGAAAAGAATTGAAAAAGTCAAAATGAGAAACAGGGTCCCTCATTATTTCCAAAGTTGTTGATGCAGGATTTTTTTTTCAAGTAAGAGAATTTTGCATTCCTACAAGAAATATCAAAGTGTCAGTTGATATCTCTGAAAAAGTACATTAAACACCTCCATCAAAAGAAAGACTAAAACTTGATGTCATGTTTATTAGATTCTCAATAATTCTTATTTTTTAATTTTAAAAATATAATAATAAATTCAACAAGAGTATTTCAGAAAATATAATTACAATTTCTAAAGATAATTTTTTTTGTGAGTATGGGCTCCTTTGCCTTTTATCAAACTACCCCAAACATTCTTTTTTAGGTTACTGAAAAAGTAACTTTTTAATACTTTAACAATTTTATGAATAATTTATGTAGAATAAAACATATAGATTTTAAGCATTCCAATTTGATAAGTTTGACAAGCCCATTTATTTGTGGAAAAGATAGAGGCTCATTCACCATCCCAGGAAGTTTCCCCATGACCTCTATATCAATCATCTCACGACCACTAGGTGCAGCCATTTATTTCTGTCACCACAGATTAGTTTTAGCTGATGTAAAACTTTATGCAGATGGATCTTACATTATATACTTACACAATGTTCTTGAGATCCATCTATGCAGCAGTAAAATATGGTCTATATCAGTAGTTTGCTCTTTCTATTGCTGATTATTATTCCATTGTGTGTATAACACAATTTGTTTTTCTGTTTTTCTGTTGATGGACATTTGGGTTGTTTCCAGTTGTCCTACACTTTTAGAAATTGCTCTTTTGGTTTCACTTCATAGAAATGTACAACCTCTTTACTCTGCTGTTCTTCGACCTTGGCAGCTAAAGCTGTTTCTTCATTGTTTTGAAGAGGGCGGGTAATTTCAAATGAGTGATGGGAAAACATGTTTGTAATTGATAAAGAATTTAGCTATGGTTGTTAATGCCTTAGAACTGTTGTACTTTTCTAAAAAGAAACACACTTCATTAGGATTCTTATATAGAACATAAGTATATGCATATTTGAAAAATCTTAAAGATAATGTATAAGACACTATAGTTTGTACAAATGATATTTGGATAATATTTAAATAGTATTTGGATAATATTTAAATGATATTTGGGTAATATTTAAAAATACTCATTCCGTGCAATAAAATGTCTCTTTTCTACTTAGTAGAATTAAGAAAATTTCCGTTTATTAATGTGTTTTAATCTTTCTTTGTTCTAGAAGCTAAAGTAAATCTTCTGGGTATGCAAAGATACAGATTTATGTACATATATTTTTAGCTATCAAGAAAATGTATGTTCTAAAATGCCATAATTATGTATGGAGCAATACCTGAGTCCAAAATACTATAATTATTTAGAATATAGTGGACGTACTGTTAGCTTAATTTACCTTATTGTTCAGAATAACCATAGAAATGGTCCTACTTCAGATGATTGACAGCTGCTTAGGAATTCTCAAAGGATGGGACCAAATAGCAAATTAAAGGCATGCCCTAACATACTTTTCAGTTTGTCATTTTGCTGTATTCGATTTTACATTATGATTCTGATATGAATTAAATTTCCCATAATGAACGATTTTTTTTCCTTTCCTCTTCCAAACTGTTAGCTCCTTTTGAACAGGGTTTGTTTCTTGTTCACCTCTATGTCTTTGAATCCTAATGCCCACTCCAATCCCCAGAACAAAGTAGGAAATAAACATTGGTGAGATGATTGAATACCTATGTGTATCATTATCAGGCTTGATTGATATATGTCCTGTTTTGCACTGTATCAGCTTTTATACTCATCAAAATAATCAAAGGAACAATTTTTCTTGATTTTTGGTAATTTATTTGAAATTTTTCTTTATTTGATTCTTATTACAAAGAAACTGGATTGGTGGTGTTTTGTTCTTTGGCTAATAATCTCCATTTTCCTAATATAAAACAACTTTCTGCATTTGTTGCTGGGAAAAATGGTTTCTAGAGCTTGGAGGCTGTGGAAAAATCTGTACCAGGGGCACTGGCAATTGTCTCGGCTGAAGGGTTGTCTATACCTCTTGTTTCTACTTCCTTGATTCCCACTCAGCCTCTGACCCTTGAATCTGCCTTTGCCCACAACATTCCACAAAATATTGCCAAATCCAGTAAACACTTATCTCTCCTCATTTTAGTCAAACTGGCATAATATTAACATAATAGGTTACTACCTATTTTCTTAAACATGCTCCTTTCCTAGCACACTCCTGGTTTCCCCCCTACCTATACTATATTTTCTAAGTCTTCTTTTTGGTCCCTTCCTTTCAATTCACATGAAAATCTTTCTACTATCCACCTGTGCCTTTTCTTTTTTCTCTGCTCTCTCCTGAGAGGACCGTTGCAATCTCCATGGCTTTACATTCCTCACACAAACTGATAACATCTCAATTTGCTTATCCAGCCCAGTTCTTCCCTGACTTCTGGAATCGCATATGCAATGCCTACTTGACATCTCTTTCTAGATGTCTCACAAACATCTAAAACTAAACAAGGATTGCAAAATAGAAGTCTTGATTTTTATTAGCCAAAGTGTCCTTTCCAGTCTGTTGCAGTAAATAGAAACTGTTTACCCTCTTGTTTAAACCTGAATTCTAGGAGTCATTACAGACTCTTCATATTTCATCATATTCCTTCAATTTGTCAGCAAATCCTGTCAGTTCTGCTTTCAGAACATACCTTGAAATCATCTGCTTCTTTCCATTTTTCATCTGTTTCCACCTTGCTGAGGCCACCTTCATTCATCTCCTAGATTACAGCAGTTGCCCCCAGTTGGCCACTGTTCCTTCTCTTTCCCTTTTAATCTGTTCTCCACACAGAAGCGTGAAGAATGAGATTTTTAAAGCACAAATTATAAAGCTATATCACATCATTTAAAATTCCTTCATTGATTTCCTAATGCACTTAGAAAAGTCCAAACTCGTTGCAGAGTCTATAAAACCATGCAAATTCTGGTCTCAATTTGTTTCTCTCATTTTAGGTTTTGACTCTGTTTCTTCTATAAAGATCATCAGAATTTGTTAAAATACACCGACTTCATTCCTATATTATGGTCTCCTTGCAATAGAGGGAGTATAGTGCGATGCTTGAATGCCTATACTCTGTAGCCCAGCTTTGCTTTCTGACCATACCACTTGCCAGCTGGGTGGCTTTGGGCAAATCACTTAAGCAATCTGTAACTAAGTTCATTTTCTCATCCATATGAAAAATGAGGAAAATAACAGTTTCAAAGCATCATAGAGTTGCTCTGAGGACTAAATGTAAAATGTTTAGAAGAATGTCCGGCAAATCCTAAGTGTTCAGTAAGAGTTAGTTATTAGTATCAATTACTTTAATATTGCCCAGGACTTCTTCTACCTGCTTCTTATCCTGCAGCTCTCACCTTTAAGCACCATCTGCTCCAAAGAAGTTTTTGAATACCTCAGCTTAAACTAGCCCTCCTTGTAATTTTCTATATTTCATTTCCTCATTCATTTCCATTATAGGATAGGACATATATATTTTATTTACTTAGTTGCTTTCTTCTCTGTCTCTGTCTCTCTCTTTTCTCTCTTTTTCTTCCTTTTGCTTGCTAGAATGCAAGCTTCTGGAAGACAAGGATCATGCAGCTGACAATGCCTGGCACATAGTAGGTGCTTAAAAAGTTTTTTTTTCAGTGAATCGGTGAATGAAACCTACTTCCCATCTGTAATGGTAGTCAGTCATTTATATTTGTTACCTTCTTGGTGAAAGATGCAACGCGAGGACAGATATGAGAAAGGAGAGAAGTTCTCTAAGCATCCCAAATGGAGAAACACTGTGCCTCTTGATTTCTTTCTAGTTATAATGGATGCACCTTAATGTGTGTATCAGTAGAATATAAATTTATATAACATTTTTATTATATATATAACATTTATATGTAATATAAATGTTATATAACATTTTATTATATATATATATAACATTTATATGTAATATAAATGTTATATAACATTTATTTGGCTTTATAATTCTCCAGTATAAAAAAGTACATAATTTTACTGGATAATTAGTCTTTAGCTTCATTGGAGATACTTATTCCCTTTTAAGTTGAAAAAATAATATAATTAAGCCATTTTTTAAATTTACTAATTATCAAATGAGAAGAGTTCTCTGTGGAACAGTTGAACTCAATCAAGTGAAGAAAGTCCATTTCCTGAATATTTCCTTGTTGTTGTTTTTTGTTTGTTTGTTTTACCAGATGCTCTAGTTTTAGATCTAAGAGCCCAAGACAAGAGAAGTGGTTTTCTAATTTTGTCACTTTCTTTAGCGGTTGATAATTGATTATCTTTTTTTTTATGATTCAAATAAAAAATGATAGTTAACCCTATATAAGACCATATGGTCTATTAATACAGATATTTTCACTTAACCATGCTCCCTTTAAAAAAATTAATTGATTCATGCAAGTATAACACACATACAGAAAAGTTCACAAATAGTAATTGTACCTGTTGGTAAAGTTTCACAATGTGAATACATCCATATAACTATCATCCAGATTAATAAGTAAAATATCAAAGGCACTGCAATCACGTCTCTCTCTCTCCCCCTCCCAAGCCTACCACCCCTCCTCCCCAAAGGAATACATAACCCTGAATTGTAATATCAGAGAGGAATTTTCTTTACTTTTGCATTTTACATAAATGGAATTACACACTATGTACTTTGTTCCTTGCTTTTTTTGCTTAGTATTTTCTTCATGAGATTAATCCACATTATTGAAGGTAGCAGTAGTTATTTCTTTTAAATTGATGTGTATGTTTACATTTTATATATATTTTATAGGTTTGAGATTATTTTAGATATTTTACAGATATACCATAATTTATTTTACTATTGATGGAAATTTTCTTTCAGTCTTGACTACTATTAAGATGAGCTATGAGCATCCATGTTAATATCTTTTAGGGCACATGGGTACTCTTTTCTGGGTATATACCAGGAATAGAAATGTTGGACCATATTTGTATATACAACTTTAGAGGACATTGCCAAAGATATTTTCAAAGTTATTATTACCAATTTGTACTTTTATTAACAATATTGGAGTGTAAAGTGGTGTGTAAGTTTGGAGTTCTTAACCAATACTCAGTATTGGCAGTATTTTTAATTTTCTCCATTCAAATGTGAGTGTGTTGGACTCTCATTGTGATTTTAATAAAACATTTTTCTGATGACTAAGGAGGTTAAGTGACTCTTCAAATATTCATTTACCATTTAGATATCCTATTTTGTGAAATGTTTCTTCAAGTCTTTTCATTTTTCTAATGGGATTTCTGTGTTATTCTTGTTGACTTTTTAGAAGTTCTTTATATATTCTGCATATAAATCATTTGTGAGCTAAGTGTATTATAAACTATGTCTTACTCTTTAGTTTGCTTTTTGATTCTTAATGCTTTCTTTAAGTAAGAAAAGTTCTTACTCCCAATGTGGTATGATTTATCAATCATTTCGGTTTTAATACTTTTCATGTCCGATGTAAAAATTTTCAACTATCTCAAAGTCATGGAGATATTCTTTTATGTTATTATATAGAATTTTGTTATCTTTTACATTTAGATTTATAATTCATATTGAATTGATTTTTGGATATGGTATAAGACAGCGGTCCTCAACCTTTTTGGCCTCAGGAACTGGTGCTTCTGGTGCTTCTAATGCCTGATGATCTGAGGTGGAGCTGAGGAGGAGATAATAGCGCTGGGGAGCAGCTGCAAATACAGATGAAGTTTCGCTTGCTAACCTGCCACTCACCTCCTGCTGTGCGGCCTGGTTCCAAACAGGCCACGAATGGTACCGGTCTGTGGCCCGGAGTTTGAGGACTCCCTGTATAAGATTTAATTTTTACTTTTTATGATCCAAGTATATATTTTCTCTCTCTTTCTCTTTCTATACACCGCCCCCCCCACACATATATATTATTTACTTGACATCATTTATTGGAAATGCCATTTTTATTCCACTTATCCATGATGTCCATTTTTCACAAAGCAAGTGTTTATATAGTTCAAATAACATCAAGAACATATTTTAAAGAGACAGTATTTATTATTAACATTGTCAGCCACATTTAGTATTCCATAATATTTTAACAGTAAATGTTAAACTGTTAAACACTAATAACATGTTTTTTTAATCTTTCTTGTATCAAAGTGACAATCTGCCGAAAGCTTTGAACTCTATTCACAGGAAAAGGCACATTACCCAAAAATTTTTGAAAACAATTTTAAAGTTGTTTGTAAACACTTTATAGCCTATGCATTCTGATTTATGAACCCCCGAGTTACAATATTCCATGAGTAAATAATTCTATTTGACTGTATAGCATGAAGATTAATATGGACTCTTCAGAGAGAAAAGAGTGAATGGAGGCAGTGAATGCTTTTTTGAGCTTGCATTTGTATTTTTTTCACATAGTATTTAACTTTGTGGTATAAGTGTGTTATACCTAAATTACATACATTCAAATTTTTTTTGGCAAATAGGTATTTACTATATACTGTGCAACTGGAACAAAGGAAAGAATGCAGAGTTTGGTGTCTAGTATTGAGAAACCAAACTTCAATCAAACAGTAATTTATCCTTTGTAATGAAATGATATGAAAGAAGCAGAAGTTGTTCTAAGAGCATGTTATGAGTAACCTAAGCTAATTTGAGGATTTTAGTGGGTGGTGGGGGCAAGAGTCAGGGAAGCTTTGCTTAAGAAAAGGACATTTTAGTTGAAGTGTGAATTATGAATTTGAACTACTAGTTAAAGTGATGGGTAGAGAATATTTCAAGAAGCTGCATCAGGTACAATGTCCATACAGTAGGCAAAAGCATGGTCAGTTTGAAAAGAAAAAAGCCAGGCTGAGCTTTGGGGCGTAAAGAGCAAAAGAGGTGTAACAGCCATTGAGGTTAGAGAAGTAGACAGGATTGTGGCTTTTCTCTAAGAGCAATGGAAGGCCAGAGTGTACTGGGGAGATCAGCAGAGTCAAGAGATGATGCTACGTGGCTTTGTGTAGTATTAGGGGAGACAGAGAAAAGTGGTGAGATACGAATGATATTGTCAAGAAGAGAATTTATAGGATTTGGTGATAAAGATTTGATAAATAGGGCAAGAGGACGGAAAGTCTCAAGAACTATTTTTAAAGTTTTGGTTTATACAATCAAATAAATGGATAAAATTCACTGAGATAAGATAAACTGTAAGATATGACAAATAAAAAGAGCTTTTTTTTTGATAGATAGAAATAGGGTGCAGAGGTCACGTGTTTACTTTTGGATTTGTTGAGTTTGAACTATTTTAAGGCATCTACATGGTAGGGTTGAGTTGATAATATGATGATTCTTCTGGAGAACAGGAAAATGTTCTTGCCAGAAAGTATACATCTGGAAGTTAGTGGAATTTAAGTGTCATTTGAAGCTAAGTGTGGAAAAGATTGTCAAGGGAGGCCCTACAGGATATATACTAAGAAAATTATTTTTGTTTTTCCTAGTTCAGGTTGGCAAAATTGTTTAGTAGGCTAAGAGGCCTAAGCAGAATTATTGGAGTTTTCATTAAGAAATGGCAACTTTGGGAGTATCCAGACCATTAGCAAAGAGAGATGTCTTCTTTTCCCTAAAACCATGATTTTACACCCTCAAGGGATTATTAACTATGGATTATTTGTTTAGAAAGGTGTTTGCGTTTGTGTGTGTGCGTGCGTGTGTGCGTGCGTGTGCGTGCGTGTGAATTAAACCGGGTATTAAACATCTGAATGTATATCTCCATCAAATTCTCACAATGTTATAAATACTGCTTAATGTAATGATATGGAAACATTTACAAGTTTGGACTTTATAGCTGTCTCCAGAAATAAGGAAACGAGTCCTGAGAAAATGAGCCATAGGATAAAATATGCTAGCTATTCTTGGGTTATTATGGAAGAAGATGTGTAGAACAGTGGTGGCTAGGGATCTGTAGGATGAGGTTACCACAATGACCTTGAAGCTACTAAATAACAAACATGAGACTACGTCACAGTTCTGCCTGAGGATAATCCTGCTCCTTCTGGTCCTTGGCACAAGGCATTTTATGCAACGAGTAAGCAGTGTTGCAAGGCTCCTCGGCCTTGGCACTGTTGCCGTTTGGCTGGTTGATTCTTTGTTATGTCGTGACCTGTGTATTGTATGATGTTCAGCAGCATTGCTAACTAACACTCCACTAGATGCCAGTGGTGCCCCAACCCTAGTTATACAGCCAAAAATGTCTCCAGATATTGCTAGATGTCCCCTTTAATGTGGAAGGGGGTGGTTGGGAGGAGGCAAAAATGCCCCTAGTTGAGAACCACTGATTTACTGAATGAGCTGACCAATATTGGCTATTCTTAGTTCTTGTCCTTATCCGGGAGAGTGAAAGGATTTTAATCTTTGGACAGTATGAGAGGGAGAGCCCTTTGGTCACCCTGCGGCAGAGGCAGAGGTCACAGGTCAAGTCAGGTGCTGACGGGCACATTTAGTGAGGAGTGGTGAGACAGAGTCTGAGGCTGTGGACTGTCCGTTAGCCAGCCAGGATTCTTCCGGGGCGCACACACATGCCTATTTTATGTCTTCTAGGCTTTATGAAAGAAGGTTTTTACAAGATGACAGTGGAACCCTTGTGAGATATCGTAGCATATAGGTCAGAGATCGACTCTAGAGGTTAAAAGTTACCATTTAATTGACTTCTTTCTCTTTAGGTCAAATTACTTACAAATAATAGTCTGAAAAATAAGGGATTAAAACTGCCATTTTATGAATGTGAAGTTTCCTTTGAACACATAAAACTTAATGACCTAATAAGGAGTAGTTATGAACTGTTAGTTTGAATTTGCCTATGCATGTGACTAGTAATATTATTTGACGTCTTTTCTGGCCAGTCCTGCATACCGAATATGTCAGCAAACATCTGCTGTGCAATGCTAAGGGTTGGACAGTACACAGCTGAGGCTGCAAGTGCCTCTGCTTTATACAGACATTCTTAACAGTAATGTTTTCTTTGACGGAGACAACGTATATGCCTGTAGATTGATAGTGGTTTATTAGAATAGCTCTGTTTGGAAGAAGAAAACAATGTGTTCTTCTCCAGCATCTCTCCAGGTGTCTTTGACCATAGCTAATATCAAACTTGTTAGCATAGTTCTAGAGAGCATAACTAAACTGGCTCCTGGTATGACATGCCATAGATAGCAGCCAAGTGGAAACGTGTGTTGTTATGACAATAGAGGGATATAAAATCACGCTGGCGGCCAGCAGGAGTGGAAACCTCCTGACCTAAGTGAACTCAACCAGAAATCCATTAAACGATTTAATTTTTGGTCCATTCAGCTATTGATTATACTTACAGTGCTGGAGCAGCAGCAGTAACAATATCAAAAGCAGCGGTGAAAGCCTGAGTAGAATTATTAAGAGGAATTAACTGCTCAATAAAGTGAGTAGATGTCTAATATAAAGGAGTTAGAACAACTAGAACAATAATTTTCTGACAAGCCTGATTTATTTCCTGTGCAATGAAAAAAACATATTTCTACAGATTGTTCATGTCAAAACATCAGAATAGAACAGGTTTCTCAGCATGTAATGTTCAACATTTTTTGCCTTTTGCGAAAAGCTAAAACAAATGAACAATAGGTTCATGTACAGTAGGTCATGAGATTTTCATGCTGAAAATGCTGGGTAGGGTACAGATACTGCATGAAATGGGAGTAAAGATATGTAGCTATTATAAGGCTCACATTCACATTAAGCATATTAAATGTAGAACCTGTTCCAGGTGAACTCAGCTGTGCCATATTATATGTAATGTAACAAAGAAATGTGTCTGTTCTTCCAGTGCTGTAACTCCAGCTTTAAAACAAAAACTGTAACTATGGCTTTAGAAGAAAATCCATAAGCAAAGTTCAGCCCTTTATTTCAGGAAATGGAAAAATATGATTATAAAATCCCACCATAATTTGAGGTATTGAGAGTAGAAAAGCATGGGTATAAGTCCATAAAAATCATTTCCAGATTCATGGAAGAAGTCATAAAATATTTATAGAACTTATAATTTTTGCTTTTCTTTTATTTTCACGAGAATAAAACAAAGATCCAAGCATTTGGGTGTTATATGTAGAGAAAGAAGGATAGGAAAAAAGGCTGTGTGATGGTGATGTTTTATTTTCAATGATTCTTAGGGAAAAATTTGTCTTTGACTTTCATTTGCTGTAGTTGGAGAGAAAGCAGAAACAAGCAACCAAGTTGCTAAACTATGACAGAATTCATTTTTTTAAATAAGCCTGAGACTTATTAATCTTTGATGCAACTATAGAAGAGCAGGTTTTTATAATCAACTATTTCTCTCTTTTTCTATTTACAAATGAATATTATTAGCCACTAAAGATAAAATGAAATGAGTAATTCTGAGATTCAGCTCAAAGTTCTTGGGCTCTATAACATCAACTTGGTTCTGAAGGCAGAAATGAGCTTGGTTTCTGGTGATACATTCTGGTCCAGATCTTTCTATTAGCCTTGATTATATTCTAATAGTAAGTAACAGCAATAGCAATAGCAATAGCTATAGTCTTAATCATAGTGATAGTCATAGTCTTAGGGGGAATCCTTCCTTTTATAGAGAATACAAAATTTCACATTATTGTTTCTCTAAGAAAGTCAGGACATTTTATAGAAACAATAAAATTAAAGATTTTTAGTTTGGGAAGTAAGGAGTGAAACTAGCTATATGTAGTGATTAAGAATTATAGTGATTAAGCTTGAGGAGACGGAGTTTCTGGATTCAAATTACGACTCTGCCACTTACAAGTCCTAAGATCATGGGAAGTGTATTTATTTCTCTTTTCTTTCTCCTTATTGCCCTTGTTGGTAGAATGAAAATAATAATTCCATATGATTTTTAGGGTTATTGTCAGGATTAAATGCCTTTTTTTTTTTATTCTGGCACATAGTAAATGCTCAATAGGTGCTATTATTATTTGCCATTATTATATCATCGGTCACATGTTTCAGACATTTTGAAGAGGGCTAGATTGGCAATTCCTGGATGGAAACATAATGAGAAGTTGTGATTTCTCCTCTCTTCAACCGAAAGGAAAATATGAAAGAAAACATAGATACATTGAGGATTTGCTATTTACCAGACATTTAGACATGTAATATTTCAATAAAACCTGATAGAAAGGCTCTGAGGAAGATTTTACCACCCATGTATAGATGAGAAGACTCAAAGTGAGAGAAATTAAGTAAGTTATTAAAGTTCACACATAATACCAGAAGGACTTGAATTCAAATATGCTGAGTCATTTTTGCCCTTTCGTGACCAGTGCGCACCCTCTACTCTTCATGGCTCCACAAGGCACCTAATAGTCTTGGAACGGCAAGTCTCTTCAGCAGTGCTCTTCTCGTCACAGAACCATTCCGGCAGGGCTAGCACCAGGCTACTATAGCCCAAAAAAGACTTCAGGGATGAACATGATAAATGTGACACAAATGGAGGGGGGGTCCTTTCCTACTTAATCTCTTGTAAGTTCCCAGACCCCATCTAAACTCTTGGCAAAACTCTAAGGCACCAGTGCCCTACAGTGTGTCTTGCACCTGACAGTAGTTTTGATGACTTTAGAGCCCAAAGACTAGTGTACCCAAAAGCTCATTATCTATTTTT
This sequence comes from Pteropus medius, assembly GCF_902729225.1. Taxonomy (NCBI): domain Eukaryota; kingdom Metazoa; phylum Chordata; class Mammalia; order Chiroptera; family Pteropodidae; genus Pteropus; species Pteropus medius. Next base: position 7,932,959 of record NW_024351073.1, read on the forward strand.
AAGTTCTCAGACCTATATAAATCTAACAGAGCTCTGAAATAGGTCTTTTGAAAGGTAGCAAGATGTGACTTGTTTAAGAAAAATGCAATTGGTACTACACCAGATTAGGAACAGGTTGTGAGGGAGCTCAAGTCTGATTGCTTGGAGGTGGCTACTTGTAACGGTGTGATGCAAAAGGTTCTGAGACATTCAAACACAGAAGGACTGGTGTCATCAATTAGCAACGTCTGCCAGAACTGTGGGAAGGGAAACTGGTATGCAAACCACTTCTTTATCATCCCTGGGCTAGAAGCAGTAACAGAATGTGCAGTCAGTTAAAATGTGACTTTCATCATCCATGAATTAATTTTACAGACCTTCCTCACCGTTCAGGTGGGCTTTCTTTCCTCACTAATCTTTATGTATTCCTCCTGAAGATGTATGCTATCTTGAAATGATAACTATTCTTTGGTCAAGTAGCTGCATTATTCTGCCAAAAGCAACAAAAACTAGCTCCTTTTAATCTGTTTTTGAAAGTGTTGAGAATTTGTCTTAGAATCTACATTGCATTACCAATATAAATATTACATGTTTAAGTAATGGCAGTAAATTATGAAACATAACAATGAAGAACACTTTAATAGTTTAGACCATGGAATTGAAGAATGAGCCAATATTTCTACATTTTACTAGGCAAAATAATTCTTTGAATATAGAACCGTATAAAACTATTTTTTAAAATCAGGATCTCTCACATTTGTGTGTTTTATTTTTGGTTTTACTGTTCATGGATCATTTCTCAAGAATATATGATGGAAAGATTAATGCTATGGGGAGTTTTTAAGGACTTTATTTCTACATTGATTGATATGCTCTTAACCTTGAATGATATTGATCCATATTTAATAGAGAAGTGAGTATATTCTCAGAATATCTCAAGTTGAGTATTAGCAAGTTAAAAAAGCAGATGTTCAGATAATGTCCTTTACATCAGCTGTAGGTATATTGTTTCAGGTGTTAAATGATGGATTAAAGAAAGAAATCAGTACAGACAGGTATGTATTCATCCTCTTCTTTAAGAGCTAAGTTGGCATTTCAATTTAGAGACTTATTGAGCATTTGAGAAAATTTGTGTGCCTTTTTCTAATTTAACTTTTCCTGCCTTAAAGTAACTATCTTGGAACTGCTTACTTAAACAATAAATAATACCAAGGAGAATAACCAACTGTTTTAATTTCCAAATGTTGCTTCAAGTTATATGCATTCATATGACATAGAATTGACTTTTAATGCATAAAGATTTGAGATTGGTTAGAAGTGAATTGCTTTTCCAAACTACATTTATTATGGCCAAGTGAATTCAGTTTTCTTCTAAATCATAAAGCTTTCTTTTACATTTGGATTGTCACATCTGTGAATGGAGAACTGCTTTGAAATAAATAAAGTTGACTTCCAGTTATACATGGCTACGGAAGTCAGCATTTCACCTTTCTTTTGCAAACCACAAAAATAGCAATAAGAAGGATGGAAAACAAAGAAACAAAACCTGCAAATTTCATTTTCAATTAAATCAGTAGACAGAAGTAATATGCATACTTCAAAATATACCTAGGAGCTGCTGCGAGCCTCTGAGACCTTACGGAAGCCTTGGAGGAGGAATTAAAGGGAAGAAGAGGAGTTACAGGGAGGCATTAAAGGAAGAAGCACAGAAAGTGGCAAGGGGACCCAGGAAAGGAGGTTGCAGAAAATAGAAGCACATATACAATTCCCTAAGTAGTAAAAGCTTTATTCTTTAACAATGTTGCCCTGGGTGAGCAGGGCTGGGGGAAGAAGACTTTCTGGACTCAGTTTGTTCCTGAGGAAAAGGAGTGGGCCTGGAGAGGTCCAGTGCTTTCAGGAAGACATGTGTCTGAGACAACAGAGAAGGAAACAGCTGCAGAGCTGTCTGGTAGGTCCATCAAGAGTCATCTGGCGGAACTGCAGCAAAAAGACCGGATATGAGCACTGAATGTATCTAGCTCTCGGACAAAGATGAAAATAAATGTGGGGATAACAGTGACGTTATAGAATGCACATCTCATTTGTTATAACAGAGGAAGATTGTATTCCTCTAAAAGCATTGGGAGAAAGGTGACAGAAGGTGGGAAGAAGTATATTTGATAATAGCTTCGTTTGTAATAATTAAGAGTCAAATTTTTATTTAAAGTTGAAAATTTTATTAAGTTGAATTTTATGGAATTGCCATTTTGTAATCCCTGAACAGTTGAAGATCAGAAATTTCATATAGTTCAAATCATATCTAAGGTACTCACAGTTGTAAAATGCTCTATTTTGAAATCTACCACTGAGTCAGAAAAAACATACCTCCAATTATAGTTGTAACTTATTCTTGGTTGTAGGACACAATTCAATTTTAGAGATAATATGTGAAAAAATGGGCTTATTCCATTCAATAAAATGTGGTAAGAGAAGAATAAATCATAAGTAATAGCTGAGGAAAATACATAATATAATTGAAAAATATAATAGGAGAGAAGGAAGAAGAAAATGCTAGTTTTATCATTGCTCATAAAAGAGAGCAAATAGATACTACCTAAAGAAATATTTCCTACTACCTAGAGAAAATACTTCCTAGAGAAAATATTTCCTACTATGGGTATGCATAAATTATAAATTAATTATTATAATAACTATCCTATCAAAAATACTATACTTTCTAAATACTAGAAAAGCTAAACATACTGTCTACAGTAATATGTAACACAAAATGTAAAATGAATCAGGTAACAAAAAAATGTTTTTCTTTTCATGTAATAGACAAGGGCAGATATTACTGGTCATCGAGGTCTCCCCTAAATGCAGAAATTCAGGCACCCAGTTTCCTTTGATCTTGTGGTTCTGTCATCTCCTGGGGCTCCACCATCCCCTGTCACTTGCCAGCAAATAGGGAAAGAGATGCAAACTCGTCTTGAAAGCCTGCCCTGGAGAAAGATCACATTAATTCCCACATATTCAATTAGCTTGGAATCACTCCTTTAGGGTATGCCTAACTGCAAGGGAGACTTAGGCGTATAAGATTGAACTAGGTGCTCAGGAAGAAGAGAGGGAGGAATTTGGTGAACATTGTATAGTCTCTGCCACAGCTTTCACTTAAAAGGTAAGAAAAGGGATAGCAAAATCTGAAAAGAGAAAAATTGTAGAAATAATTAATAAACACCCAAAGCAAGGATTAACATTCTACTTATTAAAAATAAAATTAATAGAAACTAAAAGAAAATGAAGAAAAAATTATTAGTTGAGCAAAATTGAATTTATAAATTTGAGTTCCATGGTTACTTTCTATAACAGATTTTAAAGAGAAAATATTTCCTACTAGGAGCCTTCCAAACAATCAGCTAACGATGTACTATTGTTATAGAGAGCATAGTTATTGTAGCTGTCAGACACTTCTCATAAAAACGTATAAGCTAGATGATTTTCAGAGTGAGATGATGGTAGCTGATGATATTTGGCATAGCAAATAGTGACTGTGCTTCCACAATTGCCTTTGGTGGATCATCTCTCTAGGGCAATGTCGACTACATCTGGACTCCTACTTACATATCTAGCTAACGCATTGTGTGATGGGATTTTTCCTGCTTTGTAGCCGTGAAAGTCCAGAAAATAGGAACCCCTGATCTTGATAGATTACTAATGATTATATTAAGCTTCTTTGATGGCATAAAGTATGCCGAATTTATTCTTATTTGCCCAAATGTGAAAAATCAGAGGTTCTGAATTAATGCTGAATAACTATAGTGAAATGTGGTGTCCTGCAGGCAATAATTCAACCACAGGATAAAACTGGCAGAATGAGTCCTTCGAGATGCAGAGAAGAAATCCTAATGACTTCTGAGGACTTTTGGGTACATTACTTTAGTGTTCCTCTGGAAATAAAGAAAATGTCTCATAGTCAATATTAGAGCTGTCTGTATCAGCTGGAGTTTCCTTGTTATCAGGAGGGAGTGATTGACTGAAGATTGAAGACAAATATCAAAGAGGCAGTCAATGGGTAAAAAAGAAGTAGCAAGAAGCAGTCTAAAAGTACAACTTAAATTGCCTTTTTCTAAAAAAAAAAATTTTACTCATCTTTGACCCTACTTTTTCCTTTAAATATCTCAAGATACTGAAGGAAAAAAGGGAACTGATACTTCAAATAATCCATTTTTAGTTTTGGGTTTGTTTTGCAACCCCCCCTTTGTTTTCTTTTTTATATAAGGAACAAGATTTTATTTTTAACTTGAACATCTTTTGAAAAATGACCCAGCTGAGATGGGTCAGAGTGACAAATGAAAAAAAAAAATTGTGAAGGAAGTGAGTAGCTCAGAGTCAATACTCTCCAACAGGCTAAGCGAAAGCAGCCTTTCACAGCATGGTCTTATATGACCTATTCAGATAGATCTGTTCTTGGGAGGTTAATTTCCCCAGACTACCTCATATGGATTTGCAAGACTGGTTGAGGAGAGACAATCAAAATACATCCAAGTTTGTGGTCATCATGACTTTCTTAACTGGGAAAATAGTACAGAGACAGACACGACTGAGAATTCACACTGTTTGAGGCCAAGGCAAAAGAAAGTCTCTGCTTGGTTCTAGGTCTCCTCGATTGGTGATTTTGAGGATGAAGCTGCCTTCGTGTCTTTTGTCTGTCTGTTAGTTTTATATTTCTTTTCTTTTTATAAATAATTAAAATTTTTTTCAATTACAGTTGGCATGCAATATTATGTTTGTTTTAGGTGTACAACAGTGATGGGACATTTATATAACTTATGAAGTGATCACTCTGATAAATCTAGTACCCATTTCACACCATACATAGTTATTATAATATTATTGACTATATTCCTTATACTATGCATCCCCTTGACTATTTTGTAACTAACAATTTGTACTTTATCTCTTCCCCTTTTTTTACCCACTGCCCAAATCTCCTCCCATCTGGCAACCCTCAGAATGTTTCTCTATATCTATGAGTTTGTTTCTGTTTTGTTTGTTCCTTTATTTTATTCTTTAGATTCCACATATAAGTGAAATCATATAATATTTGTCTTTCTCTACTGACTTAATCTATTCAGCACAATAGCCTCTAAGACCATTCATATTGTTGCATATGGTGAGTTCATTATTTTTTATAGCTGAGTAGTATTCTATTATATATACACATCACCTCTTCTTTACCCATTCATCCATTGATGGACACACAGGTTGCCTCTACATTTGACAATAAACATATAGATTCACATGTCCCTTCAAAGTAGTGTTTTGAGTTTCGCTGGATAAATATCTCGAAGTGGGATTACTGGGTCCTTCTTTGTCAATAGCCTTTGTTTTAAAGTCTATTTTGTTTGGTAAAAGTATTGCTACCCCAGCTTTTTGTTTGTTTCCATTTTCATGAAATATCTTCTTCCATCCCTTTACTTTCAGTCTGTGGATGTCTTTAGATCTGAAGTGAGTCTCTTGTAGGCAGCATATGTAAGGGTCTTGTTTTCTTATCCATTCAGCCACCCTATCTTTTGATTGGAACACTCAATCCATTTACATTCAAAGTGATTGATTGTTGATAGATTTGTAGCTATTGCCATTTTATTATTCATATTTTTGATATTTTTCTTTTTTCTTCTTTTAAGGGAGTCCCTCCAACATTGATTCAATTAAACTAAAATTCTAAGAATTTTTATCACAGCCTCAAAGAATCTATTCTAATAATAATAATAATAATAATAATAATAATAATAATAAAATAAAAACTAACATTTTCCTGACCTTAATAATTAAATGTTAAAGTCCAAGTTTTTAGGTATTTAATACTTGTATACCAAAAAAAGCCTGAAGAAATAATAAAATTTACAGTGTTCTCATGAAACTGCAGCGATAGATTCTCATTAGGATATCTTCTGAACACTTTTTTCTAGTGAGAAATAGCATAAAGTAGTCTTTATTGTGGCGTGTTGACTTCTGACTCATACAAAATGAATAGATTAGACTTTTATTCCTCCTTTGCTCTTCTTCTTCTTTTCCTGAGGAAAAATGCTAAACTATTTTGAGGGAAATTTTTAAGAACGTGCCAAATAAATGTGATAAAGGCCATAATTCAGTTTTTGAGGGGAGTCTGTGATGCCTATTGAACTAAATATCTTTTAATTTCTATATTTGATATATGACTAATTCAATACATCAAAGCAATGTAAAATAAATCTGGATATATTTGGTAGGGAGAAGACTGATTTAATTCAATTAACATTTGAGTTTCTTCCTTAATATAGACAAAGACAAAACACAGTGTGAAACCATTGCTTAGGAAAAAACTCACAAAAGAAGTCAACTTTCAGAATCTCTATAATCATCTATATTAATATAATCCCACATGCCTAGTGCACATTTAGCAAGGAATTCATGACTATGAGTTAAAGCAGTGAGTTGCTTAATTACATATTGTATTGGATGAGCTCAGGACAATTCAAGTGGAAGTGGATCACAAAATCTCAATTATCCAGATTAACTCTCTTGATAAAGACCAAATTCACTGGATAATTGTGCACTTCTCCATCCTGTTGGCCTGATAAACTCCCATTAGTTTAGGAGAGGATAGCCAAATTGAACTTTTTTTTTTTTTTTGAGGCTCTTTGTTCCCTGGTCTCAATTTTAAATATGAAAAATTGTTTTCAACTAATACTTGTCTGGACCTACAAGATGACTGGAAACTATTGGGTTTTGTTCACCAGGTGGATTTTTCAGAGTCTTGTCCATCTCTGGTTGAAATGATCTTCCTGAGTCCGTTGTTAGCTGGTGCACCACTGCATTACGGATGATCCCCAACCGTCCTTGTATGAGACAGCTGTGTATTGCTCCACCACTGCTTTCTCATTTGTGCTCAGTCTGCAATTTTCTGACAATATTAATGCTCAAGTATCATTTTTTGTAATATTAGTATCCAACTTTCGTGATAAGGTGTCAGGAATGAATAACATATGTAATATATTTATATATAATGTTTAAAGTATCAAAATCTAAAGAGTTGTGTGGAAATCTTCCTTCATTGAGATTACTCTGGATATATTTTCTCAGTAATATGAACCTTTTATAACACTGATTTATTGCGTTGAGAATAAATGAAAAACTGGAACTTAGAGAACAAGATCTTATACTAAATATTTATACTTTGAAATAAATATTCTTTTTAGTTTTGCTGTTTGAAACATTAATTATACTGGAGAAAAAATAAATTACTTTTTATTCCTTATACATCACCAACTTAAGAAGATATCAAATCTTTATTTACTAATTTATTTAAGTAATACCAAGCATACTTGTATCTCGGTACTAGAATGTAATGTTTACATGGTTCTCCACACATAATGGGAGCTATGTGTGTTGGGGAAGAGAGGACTGGAGACAAGGACTTGAGAACTGGCTTCTAGTTCCAACTCTGCTATTGCATTATCTGTGCTAACATAGCGATTTCACTCCATTCATAAAACGGTGATTCTATCTTCCCTTCCCACCTCAAAGGTTTTTGTGATGATCAAATAAAATAAAGTTCGTGAATGTTCTGTGAAGTCGAACACTACATAAATTTAGGTTCCATTATTTTATTAGGTTTTGGCACTATGCAGTTGAGCCCAATTGATCAGTTATGGAATTATGATTTTCCAGATATCTGTTAAAAATATTAAAAAAAACCTGGAGTGAAAAAAGACAGTCTCATCCCTTTTCTATGATATGAGATTAAAACTCAGGAGAAAGCTTAGAAAATAAATTTAAAAAGTTATTGCCTCAAGAGCATACACATGAAAAAGAAAAAAAAAAGATGGTATCCTGAAAGCTAGTTCTGTAGGTTAAGAAGATAGCTGTTAGTCAGCTAACCAGATTAGGCACACTAGATTGTAACAAATTTGTAGATGTTCACAAATATAGGCATAATGGCCATTTAGCTGAAAGGAATAAGCAAATTCAATGAGATAACTATCAAGGCTGTGAGTTTCTGCATGCCTTGGAGGGGCGAGAAGTAGGAAAAAAGCTCAGATTGTCTTATAGTCCATAGAGATTTAAGTGAAAAAAGTAAAAGTTAAAAATCAATTGATGATGAAATGAAAAAAGAAGCATCTCTCCATATATTTCCTCCCTCTATCCTGAAATATATTCTGTATAGAAATATTCTCCATAATTTTTAATATATGAAGTTTCAATATTTTTAAATGTTGACTTAAAACAATTTTTTATTAAAATAGTGCACCTCACCAAGTTACTGAAATGCTACCTAAAACTAATTAATAACACAGATGGATTGCGATTTTTCTATAATCATTAAAATCTTTTTCTATAGGTGCACTTTTAATAAATCTGATTTAAAAACCGAATTTCCATAAAATTGTCATCCTACATCTCTGTTATATTTCAATGCAGTGTCCAATATACCAGATTCCATTGCTAACACTTCAAATACTGAATACATATTTAGATTCACAGTAAACATTTTGGACATTTTTAAACCTGGAGAATTGATTCTTCACTGGTGCTATTTAACTTTGATTGATTTGAATAGTAATACTTCACAGGAAAATCTTGTGAATCTGTACTACAACACTGGAGGAAGAGTAACATTTAAACAAATATTAGTCTTGTAAATCATCAGGGTATCTTATGTGCTGGGATATATATGCCTTACTTCAACATAGGTAATACTTGCAAGAACTTTTTGGTTTATTGATTTTTTTATTGCTTTATCTCTCCAGATAGAATCCATATTTCATTAACATAGGTATCAATCTGTTCCCTCCCTACTAGTCCTGTTCCTGGTATTTTAAAAATCCCAGTTTTATGTTAATAGGAAACATGACAAAGTGATTTAAAAATGGAAGAACCTTACAAATTCCCTTTGGCAGGTAATATCAGGGAGTGAGCTTTTCTCATTGTGTGTCTGCTGTAGCTGAACCTCCTCCAGTAGATAATGAGAGGACTGAAAGAAAGTTGTGAGTCCTGTCCTTTTTGAACTTAGAATTGTAATGGATTACAGAACTGCCCCTGATTATAAAGATAATGGCTTTTTGAAATTTAGTGTGTGTAATTTAGAGTCATCCTTTTAAATTTCATAAACATCTTATTAAAAGAAGAATGACTTCTTTTAATTCAGTGTTTCTTTTTTCTCATTCAGTTCAATAGTCACTGGTTCTTGCCCAATTCTTCTACTTTTTGCCTTGCGATGCCTTGATATGTTATTCAGTTATTTTTTAAAACTCTACTGTGTGTTCTTAAAAGTGTACAAAGCTCATTTTATTAAAAAGTCAACGAGTTATTTTCAATTCAGTTTGAAAATGTAGGATAAAAAATGTGTATTTTTACCTATATCAATTTACTTTTTTCAATAGGTCATGTTTGACGATTATTAATAGAAATTTATACTTTCGGGTAGAAGCTGCCAACCCCAATGTTTAGAGAAGCAGTCAAATCATACTCGAATTCATTACAATAGAACCAGTATTTAGGTATCATCAATGATGGCAGAAGGAAAGGCACAAAGGAGATAGAACAGCTTGGGATGTGGGAGAATTAATTTAGTCAGCATTTAATTTTTTTCCCCTGAATGTCTCAGTATCTTTTTAACACAACAATTTGTTATCTTAGTTTAAACGTTTTCCATTTGAAGCTCTAATTATAGTTTATATAATACATGTTTTCCAAAGAATGCTGTTTCGTTTTACACAGAAACATTTGCATGTTACTTTCAGATGTTTAAATATTTTAGCATTGGTAATAGGGGGAAAAAATTTTATAATATCCTTATAATAGCATTGTTAAATGGAATGGAAACCACATATTAGAAGTTAAAAAAACCCTAATTTTGAAATTTGCCTCATTTTCGGTGGGTTTTCATAAATGTAAAATGTATGTTTAAGCAAAAATATGTAATGTTTGCAGGCAGAAGATCAGAAATTCAGAAATTATGATGATTATGGATATGTGACAACCTGAAAATTGCCTATTGCTTCTAATTTTATTTTATAATTTTCAAGAAGGAAAGTTGCTAATATATTCTTTGGCGCTTTGCTAGGTGAGATTTTACCCTTCAGTGTCAAGTTATTGTAAATTTTTGCCTTTCACCATTTGCTTTAGAATCAGTGTGCACTCAGAAGGGATGGAAGAGCTTCTTGAAACCATAAGAGTAGCAACTGACATTGGAAACAAAATACGTATCTCATAATTCATAGGATGACCAAAAATATGCCTTTTGTCCTTTAGAAGAAATCATGGTTTATTTACAAGTTTATATGTCAAGTGGGAAAGATATTGAATTTTATTCTCTATAACACCTTTCATGGATAAGTTATCTTACAGTCTTAGTAGATTTATAAGGTCTTATAAGATTTATATGATCTTGTACAGATAGGTGACTTGTGCACACCATTTGGATATTTCAAGGAAAAATAGGTTAGCTGAATTATGTATATCATACTCTTGATTGTATATAGTGATAAGAGCTAATTAAATGATTGGTAATTTCTAAACTATCTTTAATTTTATTGATATTATTTTCAATATTGCCATAGCCAGTAAAAATTTCTCGGTGTCTTATATGTGTAAAGCATGTATATGTGTGTATAAAGGGCACATAATATGGATATAAGCCCATGTATAATATACATATAGCCCTAGCATTAAAAACTACATACATAATCCCTACCCTTGGGAAGACAGAGACTTAGGGTTTAGCTTTTGTGTGTTTACATGACATATACTCTACAAAACTAAGTTCAACACAGTCTGAGAAGCAGTCAAGAGTGGTAGGTAGCTGTTTCAGGTATAGAGTCTAGAGCTACACTGCCTTAGTTTAAATCTCAGCTTAGGCTCTTACTAGTTGAGTCTTTGGGCAACGTTTTTAAGCTTTCTGTGACTCAGTTTCTTTATCTGCAAAATGGGGATTGTAATAATGCTTACTTCACAAGGCTGTTAAGAAAATTAAATGAGTTAATATTTGTAATACTCAGTGCCTGAGGTAGAAAAAGTACTGTATAAATGTTAAATAAAGAAAATAAAATGCCCGACAAATATTGTAAAATAGAATTATAGTTTTCAGTACCTGGAGCGATCACTTGGAGATGGTTTCAGTGACATATGATGTATGAAGGAGATAAAACTTGAGTTAGATCTCAAAGGCAGAAGAGTAGCAAAAAGATAGATGAGGACTTTTCAGGAGGATACTGTGGAACATGTCTTACTGGTGCAGGATTGGTCCTAAGGCAAATGTGTTTTCAGCAGCAAACATAAGGAAGGAAAGGATGCTGGGATCGAGGCTTCACAATCTGGCCCAGCAACAGGATTAGCATCTGAATGACCAATCAAACTCAAACGGATAAAGAATGTGGCATGGTAAACGGAGACAGAATATTTAGAATTGAGTTTCGACATCTAAAGGGAAAGGTAACTGGGTTTTCCAGGCAGTCATGATGTTCACTAATCACAGATGTCAGTTTTTTGTTTCCAAATCAATTCATTTTGCAACAATATCCCTGGCAGCTATTCATCATCTCATCCTCTGCTGAATTACCAGTGAGCTATGAAGCTGGCACCTACCTAGAGACTAACTGGACCTGCTAGCCCTTACTAGGGCAAAGGTCTTGTTCCGTCTCACTCTGTTTCCCCACATGACTTTAGCTCCCAGCTCATTTCCTGGGACCTAAGTAGCTCCTGGACACCTCCATTTTCTTTGCCATTTGGGTGCCATTTATCACCAGTTTAACAGCTCTCTTCTTTATCCTTACCATTCTATTTGGCATGACTTATATTTATTCATTCCAGATAAGAACCTTGCCCAATTGAGCTCTGTCTGGCCTTTAGGTCCCCACCACATAGGCTTATATCAATGCCTCCCCCTCCCCGCTGTCCCCCTCATTTTAGACAAAGGAGTCCAAACCCAGCTGCTGTGGGTAAGAGAATCTGGCTCAGGAACCCAGCTTGTTGTGAGTGGAAACTGACAAAAGCCTGGCAGAGAATCAGGGCCTCAGCCAAGTGAATTGGAAGCTCTACCACTGACTCATCATGGCAAAGGGCTCAGGAAGGTTGCAAATTTGGAGCTACAATAGATCCCTATTTTACAAACAGGGATTTTATTCCCAACCCACTTCCAATATCCACATCATGTAAGGTGATTATTTTTTGTTCAGGCATTAGGAAGGACTGAGCCCCCAGAATGAGGGCACTTTTCTATATAAGTGAAAATGTCTGGGGAAAGCAGAGGCTTAGGAGGAGTTATAAACAAAAATGTGACGGCATATTCCTGTCTACGTCCTTCTGAGAAACATAGAATTGCAGTGTTGGGTAGAGTTGACTAGTACTGGGAGATAAGTTTAGGACCAGGAATAGCAAGTCTTTAGTGGCAGGTAAGGGATTCAGATTGCTTTTTTGGCAGGGGAATTACTGAATATTCTGAGCACTGATGTGTGTGAAGATTAGCTGGCAGTTGTGAGCTGAAATATAGCAGGAGAGCAAGAGATGAGCCCAATTAGGATACTCTTTATTCTCAGAGATAACACTCTGAGTTTTAGCTTTTCAGTCCCTGACATTAAATAGGTGCTTAATAAATATTTATGTAATGGAAGAATAAAGTAATTAATTATAGGCTCCTTGAATTAGTAGATAAGTTCAACTAATCTAACCCTTTATTTGTTGTATTAACTGATCTGACAGCTTGTCTGAGTACTTCTTGTCATATGAAAAATCAGCATAAAAAAAAGCAGCACATTTTTTTTTTGGTGCGGTGGCATTTTTTAATACTGGGAAGGTTTTTGTTTATAGTAAATCGACAGAGGAGTTAAACAACTTTGTCTTCTTTTCCTTGCATGTAATGACCACACATTGGTCATAGGCCTCTGAAGTCATATAAAATAAACATTGCGGCCTCAGAGAGGTTTTTCTTACCCTCATAGGCTAGGCCAGCACTCTTGTTATATACTCCCTTAGCACCTGTAACTCTGTTTGAAGTACTCACTGCATGGGCAATTACTTATTAGCATCTATAATAAGTTATATGCCTCATTCACTGCTGAATCCCTGGGCTTAGCACAGTCTTATCATAGAGTGGGTGCTCTGTAAATATTTTTCGACTCCACAATTTTCTGTGATTGTCTGCAGTGTGAAAGACTACTCTAGACATCGTTTGGACAGCAATAAAATAAAACAGATGAAGACTCTTCTTATGGAGTTTCCATGTCAGATGGAGGGACACAAACAATACACAAATAATCAACTAATATGAAATACGTCAGTGGTCATAAATACAATGCTAAAAACTAAAACCAGGTAAGGGGACAGAGTTAGATACAGTGTTTAGGGTGAACTCTCTATGAAATGACATTTGAGCAGAGAGAATAGCATGAAATGATGGGGCATTATGGTATATACTAGGGTACAGAGAGAAGAAATTCCAGAGCAACAGTGAGTAACTGTTGAATGGGGTTGGTTTTTTTTGTTGTTAAGGAGATCATAATATTTATTAGGGATCGCAGTATTATAAAATATTCCAAAAAGAATTGATAAGGATCAAGGAGTAACTTTATTGTTTGTATTTTCTTTGAAATTGAAAGGAAATTGTCATAGGATTAGATACACATGGGGGTCTTGTATATTCAGATCTGGGTTCTGCGAAACCCAAAGCTTTTACAGTTTTAGAGGACTTATATAAGAAGAAGTACGCATAAATATTCTATTTTTATACATTTTGTAAAACATATGACCAAGTGAACATTGCCAGGGCCTTGGAAAGTGCGAGATCCAAAAACTTCAGCTTTATTAGTTTCATGGCACATCTACCTCTGGACACACTATGTATCCAAGAGGAAAGAAATCATTACTCTTTCTATTGTCTCCTGTTTATGTCCTAATGAAGAAATGGCAGTTTGAGGTTAACTTAGTGGTTTTTCTAGGCAAGCAGCTAATTAATGATTGTATAATTCCATTCCAGCAGCAGAAAACAAGGCCATTTTGGTGATGTAGACAAAGCACTTGAGTGAGATTCGAGGACTCTAATTTTAGTTCTGTCATTCGCTATCTGTGGGAAAAAAGGAAAAGCCAACCAACCAATCTGACACTTTCCCTTCCCTTTTTATAGAATGGGTTGCATTAGAGTAGCATTTCACCAACCAACTTTAAGGTATTTACCATATTAGAACAGCACCTGTACTATGCTTTTCTTTGTAATTTTTATAAAATCATTCATAATATTTATTTAAATTGATTCAAAGTGAATTTATCACGTCACTATTAGTACTAGAAATAATTATTGATACAGTTGACCCTTGAACAATGCAAGTTTGAACTGCGCAGGTCTACTTACATGCAGATGTTTTTTCAATAAATACTATAAATGAATTTCTCTTTCTTATGATTTTCTTAATAACATTTTCTTTTCTCTCGTGGAGATTGTATTTTTTCTCATATCTCAATTACCTACAGCTATAGGGTAGAAGATATGTCTTCTTAGCTCCCCATTTCTTCTCCCCTTCCTTGCAAAATTCCTGCACCATTGAGGCTTCTGCCATTGTTCTAGCCCTTATTCATTCCTTTCATCTCCAAACATTCTAGAAATTCCCGTTAATTCTTGAAGACCTTAAGCTGTGGATCACATCTTTCTAATTCAGCCAAATAACTGTAATCATTTTTGTTAGCCCTTAAATCTCTGTGTATCACCTGTCTAAATCCTGGCCTCCAAATTCATGACTTCTTTCTCTCTCATGACTATTTTCTTTATTTTCTTTTACACACCCATTTCTATATCCACATTCCTAACCACCAATATCTCAAATGTAAACATCCCATCTTGGTGACCACAATCTGCTCAATAATCTTACTATGACAATTTCTCAGTAACAGCCTAACTTTGAATTCAGTGATCCCATAAGTTTCTCATTATTCTATAGTCATATCTCATTCTCCCTTCTCCTTTGGCGAGTTATGTTTCAAAATGCATTTTTATAATTTCCATTATCTCCTTAGTATTTATGTTTTTACTTCTAATTCCAAGTCCATGGTCCATTATCCTGTCACTCTCTTGAAACATATTCCAAGAATCTTTCATCTTTCTTAGTCCTTCTACAAAGTGCACTGGGTGAACTCTACCACTGATTTGCTCAGTGCCTGCACTACAGCACCTGAAGGAAACTTGGGAATAATTACCTCATCAGAACATCATCCTTCATTTGAAATTAATCATTCCAAACATTTGACTTGTGTCACTACTTCCTCACCTTGAAACATTTTTCTTTCTTGAGTTTAGGACACCATGTTCTTCCAGTTTTCCTCTTACCTATATGGCCACTTTGTCATAATTGTAATTGTTGGCTGCTTCTATTTTATAATACATCTGAAAGTTGGTATTTTTTTTTTTCATGGTTCTGTTCCAGGTTTTCTTTTACTTTATATCTAAACTCTATACCTAAAAGGTGTCATAGTTCCTAAAGTGTCTGTACTAGCTACATGATATATGTAAAAAAAAAAAAATCCAATTATATGTCTCTGGCCCGAATTTCTCGTCTAAACTTAAGCAGGTCTGACTGACATCTTCAGTGTGTCTCATAGGCTTGCAAGCTTAATATGGCCAAAAGCTAACTCTTTTTTTTTCTTTTCTTTTGTTCTTTCAGTTTTATTGAGGTATGATTGACCTACAGCATGGTATAAATTTAAGGTGCACGGTATAGTGACTTCACTTACATGTGTTTTGTAAACTAACTCTTGATTCCTCCCAAACAGAATCCTTTGTAAATATTCCTCATCTCAGCAAATGGCACCACTTTTTCTCTCCTGTGTTCTTTTCTCTTTCTCATCTCCCACATTCCATCCAGGTGCCAGTCCTGTTGATTTTACTTCTAATACATACTTTGAAAGATACCTCATCTTTTATCCCCTTTTGCTTAGATGACTGTGGCAGCCTCTGACTTGCATTCTTTCTTGTATTGCTCCTGTCCAACCAGAGCAAAGTTTTTATAGTGTACATCTGATATGTGTCCATCTAATGCCACTTTCCTTTATTCAGAGCATCTCTAATTGCATATAGGCATACAATTATTAAAACTGATGGGCCAGTTTCAACACCTTCACCTTGCTGTTTTCTTTCCCCTTTCAACTGCACTGGCTTCACTTCTGTTCTGCATGCATACCGAGGTTTATATGGCTTCAGGGCTTTTGCAGAAACAATTTCTCCTGCAGGGCCTTCGTATAATCTTTTCCTTAGGGCCTTTGCATATCGATCTACCCTTCCCTTTTCAAAGTCATCTCTTCATCCATCCATCCATCTTGACTAAATATTCTTCTTAAGGTAGGTATACCTATCATATCTTAGAAGTACTGCTTTTGCTTCCAACTCAGTATTTCCTTTTTATGAGGAAAACCTGCTCATTTATTTTCTAGCACTTATACAAGTTTTAATAAATAACATTATTTGTTTATTATTATATTATGTGTTTTTCCCATTTATTAAAAAATATCTGTGAAGGTATGTTCATGTATTTTACTAACCACAGCTTGCTGGTTCTTAAACAGTGCTTGACATTTAATATATCTTAATTAATAAATATTTTTGAATCATTGAATGAATACATGTGTTTTCATAGAAAAGTCATAATTGATTAGTTGTATATTAAAGTGGTAAGACACAGCTGACTGCTACTATGCATCGCAGATTTAATATAGGGGCTCTACCTTTTACTTAGTATCATTTCCTTTAAAGTTTTGGTATCCTGTTTAGAATAAATTGATCTTTCTGGTATTGACTTTGAATTTTTAAACCAAAACAACTGAAAGTAAAGATTATAGATACAAATTCCCTCTTCTGTTGTAACTCTAAGAGTTGTAATGTTGTAATGTCAAATGTGTATTTTCTCTATCCTCTGGAAACTCTTTGACCATTTTTTCTACACTCTTTTCCTCTTCTAAACTCTTACAGATTTCATTCCCCATACACTTATTCAGGGTTTATATTCTGTTTTGAATTTTCACACATATATTGATACACTTATGCCTTGATTCTAAAAGTAGAGCATACTTATTTTCATATCTCACCCAATAATTACTAATAGAAAATTTTATCATCCATCACTTCATTTATACTATTTATAAATGTCATTTGAGATAACAGTTATCAAGTTAAGTCAGTGTAATTTCACACACATGGAAATTCACATAATTAGGATAAGGATATTATAGGCCAATATCCTTTACAAACCTCCAGATATTACCTCACCTCTTTAGTTATCTTGCTATCTATTGCTGGGCTTCACAGTGAACAATGAACTTTGCTTCACACTTATTATTTAACAATTGGTTATTGTGTTTTTGGGCAGTTGTGGTTTGGGAGGTCCAATGGTAGTTTTTGTGTTATGTTGCAGGTAGTAATTCCAGCACAGATTCTAGCCTATAGAAGATATTCAACTAATCTTCATTGAATAAATAAACATTTACTAGTATGTGATTATGGGTAATATGCTTAATGGCATCACTGCAGCCTCTGCTGTTACCACCAATAGCAGTAACTACAGCAGCAAAAATTCAGCATAAGACATCGTTTGAAATCACTTGTACTGTCCCTGTCTTCTCTAGTCTGTCAGAGAATAACATCGGAGAAAACACTGCGCATACTTCTTTATCTTTTGATCACAATCTCAATAATATTTGCCTGAGTCTCTCTGTTAATAGTGACATGCCTCCACTTTGCTTCACCTGTGAAGAACCTGTCTGAGAATTGATGGATCTGGATGGGAGGGTAGCCAATTAGGTAATGGCCTCCAGCAAGAGCAAACTCTGTAGAAGACTTGCCTTTGAACTGTGTGAAGTTGAACTAAAGGGTGCAGCTATTATATAAATCACAGAGAAAAGAACAAGGTTACACCTGTAGGTTGACTCAACAGCTGTCTTTTCTCGGCTCAAATGGTAGAGTAGTATAATGATAGCTAATACAATACTCAGATTAATTAAGTAATCTTGACTTCAATTATTTAGATAACTGAAGAGAGTGGGGAATTATATCCAAAATGAAAGTGTTCATTTCAGAAGTAGAGACATTGCCTTAAAGGGTTCCTATCAGAAAATAACTCATGAGAAATCTGTTAATAACAGACTTAACAGTTTAATGGCAAAGAACATTAACAGCAGGACCAGTAGTTATAAATTTAAAGTCAGGGATCTAATATCAACTTTATTAAGTGGAGACAGAGAACATGTCGCAAATAAGTTTATTGACATCTTTCTGTGAGAAATTGTTTTCTAATTACTTGTTCCAATTTAAACTTGCCTCTGACTGGTAAGTTTAAGGAACTGACTGGTAAAAGGAACAGAAAAAAGGCTTTGCCCAAGTGGTCTTAATACATTATTGTTAAAATTTTTGCCGTAACAGAGATCATCCATGCTGTATAATTTGTGCAAAGGTAGTGTTTTGAAAGTAGAGATACCCTGTGGACAAAGCCTCTCTCTATTCCCAAGGGTAAGTACATTATTATCAGGCATCTCAGAATCTAATTATTTTTATTTCATTGATGGGCTTCTTTTGTCTTCAGAAATATGAAAAATTAAAGTAAATGCAATAGCATTATGATTTTAATGAGAAATAATAAAATGTGAAAAATCAAGTTTTTATTATGCAATTATATTTCTTTCTTAGCATTTAAATGCAGTGGAATTGACTTGCTGCTGATCTTCAGGGTCCAGGCACATGTTTGTAAAGGTAACAATTAGGAAGTTAGCTGTACCATGATTTTATCATTTTAATCTCTCTCTAAAGATATAAACTGGGTCCTTAGATACCTAATTCAGTCATCTAAAATATGCAAAAGT
Organism: Pteropus medius; assembly: GCF_902729225.1. NCBI lineage: Eukaryota > Metazoa > Chordata > Mammalia > Chiroptera > Pteropodidae > Pteropus > Pteropus medius. Next base: position 7,951,790 of record NW_024351073.1, read on the forward strand.
TCAAAGTATAAAATAAATTCTATCTTTCATCAATTCTATTAGTTTTTAAATTTAAGATGCCCACCTTTATTATGTTTATTTGTGCTAGAAAGTAAATGATGATCTTTAAATTTTTATAATAATACGTAAGATTCATATACTTTACATGTGAACTCATATTCAGTAAGGACAATCCAATTGAATACACAGAATAAAAGATATAACATCATACTAAATGAAATAAAGTAAAAATATAAAATGAGCCCTTATTTGAGCCTATATTGCATTAATAGGAATTATTTTTTTGTACATACTGCGTACGTTGTATCTTAGATAATGATAATTTATATGTGTATGGTGCTTTGCAGTTTACAGGGGACTTTGATATACATTCTCTTACTTGATCTTCAGTAAGCCCTGTGGGGATAGCTAAGCCAGTATTTTTATTATTTAAAAAGAAATTGAGTCTCAGTTCACACAGCTAATAGGTAGCAGAACCCAGATTTGATAGAACACAGAATCACTATATAAATACTATTATATTTATTTTCCCCAAATAGCCAACCGTATTGTCTATAAATACTCTAATTGATTGACTGTTTTGGAAAGGAATACATTTCTTAAGATTTCATCAATTTTGCCAAACAACTTCATAGATATTTCATGAGATACGTTGTGCAGTAACTTGTTTTTCTCTACACTGTACTCTCAAGATTTATCTCTGTGTTTAACTAGATGTATTGTTTTAAGGATTGTGTCCTCTGGCTTCCGTCAGGGATAAGTGACAGCTGTCTGTGCATTAATGAAGCACGAAGGCTGCTTTCCATCAGAAGGAGAAACAGATCATTGCGTTTTACCCTCATCCTTTGAACTATTTAATTTTACAGCCATCCAAGTCAACTTTTATTCTTTTAGCGTGTGTTCTAGAATTTTAAAAGGAGAGAAGGCAGGAAAGTTCAGCGCCTAAGTAGACAGCTTTTGTCAAATGTTACTCCTACATTGTTTTATAAGGTTCCTTTTGTTCTGTGGTAAATGGCAATGTCTTTCACTGAAAAAGTAATTTATAAATATCTTTTTAGTTTAGACTTCTATGTTCCTGATAGAACTCTTAAGTTTGATTCAGAGTATATTTTTCCTTTTTTGGAAAATAGGAGTAGAACATTTTATTCTCTGATATTAATGTGTTGCTACTAAGTAGTTGGTAGAGTGGTAGGAGACAGACATGCAAAAATCATTCGTCAGGCTTCTTTCCATTTTTGTTAAATGATGTAGCTAGAATAAACGTGATCTTCTAAGTTCTTACTGGGAAAGACAAAAAGAGCAGCCCTTGACATTGAGAAGTCCACCTGTCACTCACAGATAAGTCACGTTTTTCTCCAACTAGACATAAACAATCACATAATACCAACCTCAGACAAGGGTACTTTGAGATCATGATAAAAGGAGATAAAGCAACGCCACTTCATAATTCTGTCTAAGTACAGATAAAAACAAGGTCACTATGCAACACACAAAATATTAATATATGATAAGCAACTAACTCCTCTTACTCATCCAAAATGTTTGACTATTACTTCTTTATCAGTTACAGCTTTAACTTTATTCTTGTCTTTTCTTTCTATCAATAAGGTTTATTGAGATGCACCGTCATAGAATTTTTCTTTCTGACAGCATACAATCTCAAATAAATCCCTGCTTTCCTAGATCCTCCCCTAAGTCACCAAATCAAAGATAAAATTTTATAATAAGTTTTTTTTTTTTGGTCTCCCACTATAACAGCCCATGATTCCCAATGCAAAAAGTATTAAACTAAACCTTTTTTAACTAGAGGTGTGTTCCCGATGATCTTTGTCTGCAGGATACAATCAAATTTTTAATTTTTGTCTCAGCATCTTACCAGTTATTTGAAATTGAGAGAATTATTTACACACTCTGGTATTTGGTTTTTCTCTATAAAATGGAGATGTTTATACCTACCATAAAATTGTTAAAATATTAGTTGAAATAAACAATATAAAACACCGTAATGGTGCTAAACGCAGTATTCAAATATTATTTTTTCCCATTTCATATTATTTTATTTTTTCTTCTTTTCCTGACTTCCCCACAATTTAATCATAAAAGCCTTCTCAACTGTTTGATCTATGATTTGTAACTTGTATGATTTTAAAAATCTACATGTGAAACTTTCCTTTCAAATGTTTAGTGGGAAATCAGAATTTTGACATGGAATTGAGCAACTTTTAACAATTGTTCTGACCTTGCTTTATTATGATTGTACTCTGAGAAAAAAGCTCTGATGCCCCCAGCAATCATTTATGGACCAGAGAATAAGCTGGACATTGTGGACACAGAAATTAGTTAGATGTCATCCTACCATCAGATAACACATATTCATCTTCAATAATTTGACAAGTATCAACCATACTAATAGTTCTCAAACATGTTTCTAATCCAACATATCTGGAATTTATAACAGTCCTACAGTCATAGTGCTACACCATGCTTCTCAGTTGGTAAGATGGGCTTCACTGACAAATAAGATCATAAACCCAGAAAAAAATCCAGCTCATACAATCTCAGAATACTTAAATAGGAATCTAATGCATATAAAAGGAGAAATGAAAAATCTCCAGGTATTGAAAATTTTGATAGAAACAGATCAAAGAGGCAAAAATATTGAGAAGATATGGAGGATTTGAACAACACAAGAAACTGTCTTTATCACATTGTGTGTGTGTGTGTGTGTGTGTAGCTTCAACCAATAGAGTGACCTCATAGTTCTTAGACATAGATAGAACATTTACAAAATTTGACCCCATCCCATCCCACAAGGAAGTCTTAAGAAATAACAAAGAACTGGTAGTATTTGGACAACCAAAATGCAATAAAATTAAAAATAAGCAATATATTTGGATATTTTCAAGTTCTCCTTTCAGACCCAAGAGATCTCTGGCATTGTGTGCTCTTTGATTCCTAAAAGAAACTATAAAAAGAAAAAAATATGCAAACCAATAGAATAGAACAATTCCTAAAATAAACTATAAAAAAAGAAAATAGATGCAAACCAGGGATCAGTATAGTTTTGATTGAAAGGAAGAATTAGATAGTGTTGTGGGTCTGGTATGACTAGAGAAGGAATATTGGCTAGAAAATAGTAGGGCATTTGGTTGAGTATGAAGAAAGCATCAAATCAACACGGTTGTTAAGATTGGAAGCACTGAAAAATGGAGAACAACTTTGGTTTTTGAAATTATAAAATTGGGCTCTTAGGAAACTCTGTTTGGCAACTATATACAAAACATTTCAAGGAGGAGAGAGTGCTCAGGAAGAACTGCCAGGGAGTCAGGCAGTGGGCAGTTTAATGATTGTATGTACCAGTATGAGATACCAATGTTCTACTTATTGCTTCCAGCGTAATGTTTTCAAGTCACCACTAATAAATTTTTCTAGCTGGACTAAGGGATTTAGTAAGAACAAGAATTCACAGACAAGTGTGCAAAAAAGTGAAACGGAGAGGTATGTAAGAAAAAATGAGTGGGGGAGCCATTTTATAATTGATTAAGGTATGAGTACCACTATGCTTACCCGCTCCACTTCTCTAACTCTGCCAAAACATACTGGCAAGTAGGAAAAGGTGACAATCCAGGAATAGAAATCCGTTCTTTCATCCACATCAGAAAAACAGAGTGAGATGCTGAATGGTATTTTGGATTTAACCCAGTCCATCTATAATCCTATGTTTTAGAAAGTTCCATTTGGCATCAAGAGTACCAATATTGATATTCAGCTAGCAAGAAAGGAAATAATACTTTGGTGGCCTTTCTGCCCCTAGTTTTTTGTTTCTTATACTTTCCCACCTACAGTCCATTCATTATCTTCAAATTTGAGTTGGGGAAACTAGTATGAAGATGAATGGGAAAATACTATTATTCTGTTTTGTTCTGATATATTTTTAAAATTTAAAGATCTTGGAGAAAGTTAAAAATGGCTGTTTTTTCTAATATTAAAGCAAATGGATTTTAATTTAGTTTCTTACCATATATTGAAGATATGATATGCAAAATAAATTCCACTCAATGATATACTTAAGAGAAAAATTTAGAATATTATTATAATTTTATTCTCTTAGTTTGTTACATGTATATTTTATTGTGTTATAGATATTCAGAGTATAAACATTATTACATTGATTTAATCATGTGTAATAAAATAGAGTTCACAGTGGTTGAAATTTAGAGCTCCATGTTTTAATTTAATTTCCTTATTTATAATGTAAATGAACATTTAGTTAAATTTTACTGTAAAGTAAAATGATTTAAATAACTTTACTAAACAATACATTTCACATAGTTTCTTTTTTTCTTCTTTTAATCTAAAATTTTATACAAGAGTAATTTAATGCACCTTTTAAATAGACAGATATTTTTATAGCTATTGTAGCTACTAGCTGCAAAACACCTCTGAGCACCTTCATTGGAACAAAGCTCCCACATGATAACTAGCACAATAAAACTGGTAAACATTTACTCAGGAAAGAAATGAAAATCTATTCTGTCTTCAATTAAAAAACAAACAAACAAATAAAAAAACAGAGCCTGAGGTATGTAGCTGATCAACAGACTCAGCTGTCATTTAAAAAAAAATGTTCAGATGTTGAATTTTTGATTATCATTTGAACTTTGATAGTATTTTATAAATCATAAGACTGTATTAGTCAGAGTCCCAGCAGGAAATAGGTGACACAATCAATTGGGAATTGAGGAGAGTTAAATAAAGAGAATACTTCCAAATTCATGGACAGGATTTAGGGATTCAGTAAGGAACACTGAAGTCCCCTGGGGCTGGCAACAGTTTGGAGTTCTCTTTATTCCGAGGCTTAAAAGGACACTGGGAGAGAGGGTTTACTGGAACATAGAGAAATGGAGAGGGTCACCTGACAGGAAGTGTGAACTTGAGTGGTAACTTGTCAGGGAGGGAGCATGGAAAAGAAATACCCAGACATCAACTCCTCCTCTTGTGGACAAGACACGTCTTGAAGACAAGTCTCCTCTTGTGTCTTCCATTGACAAAAGTCATAAGTAAGTCACAGGGCAAAGACTTCCTTTGTACCGTTTAGCTTTACTTGTAAGACACAGAGCTCAATGGAGAAGGATTAAAATTAGATCTATAAAAAAACAGCACAGCCAGCATATGGGCTCAGATGGATAATTTAATCATTTACTCAGAAAATGTTTATTGAGCATCTATTGTATGCTATGTATTGTGCTAAGCACTGAGGATTCAGAAATGAATAGAAAATGTCTTGCAAGTGGAAAACAACCCTGGGTTTTTCTTTATTTCTTTTCTTTCCTTAGAACTTGTAGACTAAAAAGGAACTAAGGAAAATGAATAGAAAAATTTCACTATAAAGGAGAAGATATTATGAAGTATAAAATATTCATTTATAGGAAAAAATAAGATGGGAACTTCTCCCTATCCTAGTTTTCATCTTCCCTGATAAATTATTCTCAACCTAAAAATTCGTATAAATGAATAGTAGGCCTAAGTTATATGATGGGGGGACAGAGAATTGATTCGTGTTTAATAAACCTTGCAATTAATAAAACTTTGTTCCTAAGCTACTCCCTCCTCTGGGGAGCTCTCAGTGTTTTATAGCTCTTGTCCAAAAAGTCCTATAACTCCTCTGTGTTAAAAAGAATGGAATAATTATGTTAATAGGATGGGTGTATTTTTATCCTTCTTGTGTACCTTGGATCCTTTAAAAGTGAATCAATCCTTTGCAGCTCTATATCTTAGAGGAAAACACTTCTTCCTGTTTTATACAGTGACTAAGGGGTAGCTTTTCTCTGCCTTTACTAACTATGCCATGGTTGCTGGGGATCATAATTCCTCCAGTGGTTAATTTTTCAGTTCATTCAAAGAATATGAACTTAACTCTGTATTTTTGACCAAGAAAAAAAAACTTCCTTAGTTTTACATTGACTTTAAGTTTGATTGTGTATGTGATAAAATGTTCTATGATGCATATTGAGACTGAATGTGACATAGACAATGGTGACAAAAATGACACATTTAATAATTTATGGTTTTCTTATTTTACTCTTAATTGCTTTAAAAAGACCTGGCTGCTTAAGCACATATTGAATCTCATGGGATTGGATTTTGCAGGTTGATAAAGCTATAGTGAGGTTCTTTTAGGCCCTCGCTTATCTAGCCTCTGTTAGAATTGTCTTCAAGACAAGCAGTGGAAGCAAGAGGATGCCCTTCCCAACCAGGCAAGACACCTTAACGTTTCGTATTCCTGAAACTGACAGATGGATGAAAGTTCCCAGCTGGGAAATGAGATAACCTAGATGCCAACTGGGATTTCCTGACTCCTTGAGACTTTCTTGGACATCTGTTCATGCCGAATAGAAGCCAAAGAAGTGCTTACAGTTGAGAGGAGTATGGAGCCCATGTTTGCCAGGTCTCTTATGCCTCTCATTTTCTTCTTTTCCTAAATGCAGTCATTTTAATGGCATTTTTTCAGACATGACAGATTCTTGCCCAACTTCCCCCAAATACTCACTCGTCACCAAAAAGGTCTCTGCAAGAATTGTAGAACTGAGGAGGTGTGGGAAGGTGTAATGGGTCTTGATAAAGGAAATAACTTGAAAGTGAACTCCAGAGTCTTAAAATAATCCTTTGGCATCTCTATTTTCAGAAAATTTTCCATGACCTTTTTCATATAAGGACCTCTCCATCTCAGCTTTTTCTCTTGCCCATTCATTGGCTTCCATCTTTCTGTATTTCCTTCTGTTTTCTCCAATCCTTGTCTCAAGCAGGCTTCTTCATTCTTCAGCTTTATTGTATCTTCTACGGACACCTATGTCCTTAGAGTCTCATATCCCATACTAAGTGCCTTATCAATGTTCTTCCCCAAAGAAAGGCCTATTCTCTCTCGAAAGGGAAAATGGACAATTACCAAGGGAACAGCAATTCCACTTTGCTATGGTAGGCATATACTTTCTAATAAGTTAACCTAATATTTCCATTTTTTTTTTCTGTAGCCTTGAGAGACAGAAGAAATTCAGGTCACATAACAAAGTAATTACAAATTTGGCTGCTGTGTGTGTCTTTGACAATACAAGTGTGTTGTTTCATAGTGTGCTGATAATGTCATTTGAAACCCTGAGCATGTGTGCAGTTCTTTGGCTGGTGAATTATAAGAGTCCGACATAGATTTGGGAACCAAGAGGGAAAATAGAAGATGTGCGAGGTTTAAGTTGTATATTTTCAGATCGTTTCCCTTTGGTTTCTGAACACTGGGGAGTGTCAAACCACAGGACAGGTGATACCATTTTTAAAGACCTGAGAAAAATCCTAATTTCCTACATTATATATAAACCAATATTTTCATGGTTAAATTTTTTTTTCAACCAAAGAATGCTTTTCTGAGAGTAAGTAATACTAAAATATAGTCCATAGGCAAAACATGTTGAGTCCCTGAAAGGTAGGGGAAATGAGTAAGAAAAGGAAGAACTAAAGTCACCCGAGCTAAATCTCAGCTCTTGGAGTGTGGCGAAGCTGCGCTAGGAACTCTGCAGAGGGGCAGTTAGGATTACTGCCATAAAGGTAACCTCGTGGTTGTGTTTCGTGGCCTTTGCTATTTTCAAAGTATGTATTAAATAGAGAGGCTCTCTGGTTGGCAGCAGAGTTGATGTAACATGGTATTTGTATCATATAAGAGAAGAGAACATGGGACAGGGCTCAAGTTCAGATCTACTTTGGTGTTAGGAGTGAAAAAATAAAGAAAAAGAAGATACCAAGGAATGTAGAGGATTTAGCAGGGTCGAAGAGAAAGTAAATGGAAGTTGGAGAATACACTCTTGGTATTTATGTTCTGAATCTCTTTCAGTTTGATTTAGAAATAAGTAATTTACCTCATAGACGAAAATGCTCTCATGACCCAAATTCCAAGATGTGCTCTAGATTATAATTGTTGAGCTTGGAAATGCTTAAACTTCACAGCTGCAAATGAAAAATATTAAGGTAATATCTGCAAATCAAGACAATGAAGAGCCTCAGCTAAGGAAGTCTTTGTTTGGCAAGGCTGCGGAGGAGTTTTCAGCAAGACTGCAAAATATACAGGAGTCAAGGCCTCTTGTAAAGTGGTTACACAGTTACAGGCTTGCCATCTGGCTTCCCGAAATAAAGCATAACAAAGTCTATGGAAGAGATCCTTACAGACACTATTTGGCCAACCACATTCAGCATATAGTTTACATACAGATCAATGAAGATTGAGTTTCAATCTAGTCTGAGTCCTGGCTTCTGTTTCCTCTAAATTATAAGTGGATCACTTTTGCATCTTCCTAACTGAATCAGGGATTTTAACTTACTTTCAGAGACTGTGACCTGACAGTACCAAGGTTCACGTGTAACTAAAAGCCTAGTGGACCACTTAGCAGAAAGCATTTTGCTTTCCCAGTGTTTACTTATAGAAATCCAATAGGGCTTTGCTGCCCCAGCTATTATGGGTTGCTCTGAGCTGTAAAAGGTTGTCTTCGTCTGTTTGATAACATCTGTTCCACACTCTGGTCATATGGCAGCCCTTAGAAAATGGTCCTCTAAGGCAGAAGCATAATTCATAAGATTCACATGATTTACAAACAAGAATTTTAAGTTCTAATTAGTACTTTAAGGGTGATTCATGTGAAAGAAGATTACATTTGCATGTCAATGAAAACCTGCTGCCTTAGAAAACCATGCTAAACTATGTAATTCATCATTACACATGAGGAAAGATTTATTTTTCTGATTTGTAGTCCTCAGGAAACAGATTCAGACAACCCTAGTGTCTTAGCTATTTAAAACATCCATGCATATTGTACCAAGAGGGTTTTAGGTTTAGTATGTGGTGTGAGGAAAGAAAAAATCTAGTCCTCAGGAAGTGTCTTTCCTTTGCTATAAATAAATACACCATTGTTTTTCTCCTTCTCCCTTCCTTTCCTACTTTCCTCTCTCTTCTCTTTTCTTCTTCTGCCTTTTCTCCTCCCTCTGCCTCTCTTTCTTTAATATGGCAGGACTCTTTTAGAAATGTTTATGACCAGTGCTTTCATGTGTTGTAACTCTGGTTTTATTAGCTTTTATTCTAGAATCACTGATTTTCAAACTGTGCAATTATTACTAAAAAAAAAAACAACAACAAAACTTTATTTTTGAGTTCTTCCAAATTTTAACTAACTACTACCCTGATAAACAGATATTGAACTGTTTTTTAAAATGTTGGCCCCTTTGTCCAATGAGAAGATGCAGTGGAAAGAATAAAAAAAAAACAAAAAACAAACAGAACCAACTAGAAACAGAGATACTTGTAACAGTAAATAAGGGGTAATTAATTTCTTGGATTAGATGCATGATGGAGCTTACAAAAAACAATATATATGTGTATATATACATACATATACATATACGACTTAAATATAATTTTTGTCATGTCAGTATACTTTCTTTTGAAGGATCGGAATCACTTTATAGATTTTATGTGGTGCTACTGTCTTCCCTCCCGCCAAAATTGGTGTGGCATATGATTTGGATTGGCAAGAATGAAAGTTCTCTCTTCCCATGATCACAAAGATTGGTTCTGGAATCTGCACCTGATCTAAGATGGGCCAATCAGAGTTTTCCTTGGGATTTGTGTTGGAACTCTTAGGAGACGCATGGCAATAAAGTATTTAGGACTGGGACTGGCAGTGGTTGTCTTGCTGCCCTGGGAAGAGTGTCTGAGAGTAAAGCTAAACAGAGGCAGGTGGAGTTGGATGAGAGCAAGAGACAGAGAGTGGATGCCATTGAACGCATTCCTAGAGGTTTACACATAGAAGGTGGAAAGGATAACTTTACAGTGAAAGAGCAGCCAAAACCAATTCAGGGAGGAAAAATGGAGTATGGTACTTCTGGGACTTCAAGGAGTTTGTAATATTTAGGGGTTCAGATTGTTGCCTGTTTAGTGTCAAAGATGAGTTGAAATTTAGATTAGGGACTGATCACCAGAAGGATCTTGACTGCCAAGTTAAGGAGCTTAGATTAGATCCTGAAGGCAATGGGGAGCCATAAAAGGCATTCAAGCAGGCATCCGACATGCTCAGTTTTGCCTAGGACTGGCCTGTGTTGAGGAAATATGTAAAGCTGGAATGAGTTTTAAATATCATCATTTCTGTTTCTCATTCAGAAGTATCAAACCAATAATAAGAAAATTCGAAGGTTTAAATCAAACTCTTCAAAATCAATTTTTGTAAATCTGTAAGTTTGTCTTGTCATTAATGAAATTATAAAACAGCATGGAGACATCGTTATGAATATACTGATTTGATCTTAGACATTCCAGTTATATTAAAAAGCTAAGTTAGCAAATAAAAACACTACAACTGCTGAAAACTGAATCAGGAGAAATAACTATAGTTAAAAAATAGAAGAGATAACTTTACAGTGAAGTACTACAATGGGAACTAAATTGATTCTATTGCTTCAGAATAGAGGTCCATATTCAGAAATCAAGTAAACTATAAATGTTGTTTAAACATTCTGTACATCCGTAGTTAATTTATTGTCTTAAAAATTTCAAAATAAGTACTTTATAGATATATTGTTTTTATTATTTAAGACAAAGCAGTCTGTAACATCTGTATATTGGGTGCTTATATTAATATGCAATTATTTTTAGTTTGTAAAGTTATTTTCTATCTATGTTTGCTATTCCCAATATCCTTATGGTACAGACTTCACAGCTTATTTTTCAGATAATAAAACTGAAGCTTGAAAATAGTAAAAATAATTTGCCCAAGGGCACACGGAGAAGCTGGCCAAATTGCTTGAGATTTGCATCTGAGTTGAATCTAAAGCCCAGGACCTTTTAGTTCGTTTTTGTTTGGAGTCCTCTATTTCCTGCTTTTCAAGGCAGCAGAACAGCTGACCCAGGGCTTTTCCCTGGCTGAGTCAAGAATTTGGCAGCCAGCCTGTAGCGTGGATGCCTCGGATGGCGCAGTCCAGTGGAATCATCACCTTGCACTAGCCTTCTGCAGGTGAGCCTTGTTGTTAGGCTTTTGATATCATTTGTTCTGGTATTTCAGATCCCCAGGGAGAATAATTTTGCCCTTGATCCTTTGCCCTTGACTCTTTTATCTCTTTTACCCCTCTTTGACAGCCAAGGTAAAAGTTGGGATCTTTCCCAATAGTAATGTGATTGAACACCCAGTTCGTGTGAATGACTGCATTTCTTCCAATGGACTGATTACTGAATATCACTACTTTCCACCCAACTTGAGGCATTTCCCACTGTCTGAACCCCTGCTATAGATGTGGGCATGTAATAATGCTAGCCCATATCAACATGGGGCCACGTGGGCTTTTGGATGCTTCATTTACGATTAGTGCCCATTCTCTCAGGGATGAGTATTGAACTCCATTGGCAGCCGAGCTCTGCATTGTGCTGCGTCTTGCTCATGTTAGTGCTGGCATTACCTTTCCTCCCCGCTTGTTGCCTGGTTAACTCCTTCCTACTTATTCTTCTGCTCTCAGCTCAGGCATCTCCTTCTTCCCCAAACCTTTACAGACTCTGTTCGTGCCGATTTCTGTTTTCTTTCCTGTGAGTTCCCACTTGTATTGCAGTGGTTTCCACTTTGTATTGCAAATGTCTGTTTCTCAAACTCAGCAGTACCTTGGATGGAGAAATTGTATTTTCATCTTTCTGCTCTAGTGCCACCCACAGGGAGTATGGGGCCAATGAATGCTTGTCCAAATGAAGGACTGATTGAATGAAAATAATAAACCTTTAAAATAATAAAAATACAAATTCTTAAATATATGTCTTACATGCATAGATAGGCCTTTTCTATGAATGACTTACATTTTTGGTCTTTAAAATTATTGAAAGATTTTTTTAGTGAAAGTGTACTAGAAAACACCAACTATTCAATAAAAAAATGTAAAAAGTAATAATCTAATATTTATTAAGGACTATGTCCTAAGACTGATTAGGACTAATTTATGAATATGTCATTCCATTTAATCTTTACAGCTATTATATATATGAATGTATTTTATTTTAATTTTTATGGGTAAATAAGTAGGGTTAAAGAAGTTGAATTACCTTAAGAAAATCTAACATTTGTAAGAAGTAATAGACATATCTTAATTCTTACCCCACAATGAATATGTCTAAAGTACTGGGCAAGTATTTACTCTTCCTAAGATTCTTCTGTGTTTTTTGCACATCTGTATATGGGCACACTTGTGTGTGTAAACCATGGAGCTGAAAATGCTTGATTATAGCTCTGTTACAAGGATAAATGAGCTAATACACATAAAGTACATAGCAAAATGCTCAGTATTAATAGATTGGATGATAAATATTCTGCTTTCTAGACTAATAATTATTGAGCCTAAAGTCTTTCCTCATCAGACTATGCTTTTATTAGAACCAGCAAACCACTACCATATTGTGAATATTAGTGAATAGTTTAGTTTAGGTCTTAGCTGGCTGCAAAGTGGTTGAAAGAACATCCTCCAATCATTCCTGAGGGATATACTGCTAAGATGATCCTTAAGACATGACAGCAGTACAAGGCAGACCTAGAAAGAAGTCCTATCTATAATGTACCTGGATGATCCAACCCTGGAACAATACTTGGGCCAACCAGAATAGATTCTCATCCACTGTAGCATGATATGTGGGACATTTGATACATTGGATCTTGTTTGAATAGTCTTCATTGTGGTCTCTGCGTGTTGAGAATTATTTTAGGTATTTGGAATTCTCTAGAGCAAAAGATCCAGCAAGGAGTTCTCTGAGCAATTCCAGGCATAAGTATATGCTCTCTCATCCTGTTAGTTCAGAGCTGACATTGAGATGGGTCTTAGAGATGGTGCCTTTGTTTTTTGAGGTTAAGGAACAAGATCTGAGCTTGGATTTTTTTCCTTCTATTTCTTTAGTTTCCCTCACTCACAAAACACCAGATGACTAACTCACTGAGGTATTACACAAAAGAGAAAAGGAAGAAAAAATGCCTACTTAATATATATGACATGGAAGTACTGCCTGCATGTGGAAAAAGTTAAAATATGTGACAAGATAATAAAGCCGCCTTTTGTAAATTGGAGAAGATTCATCAGACAAAGTTAAGGGGAAAAAATCAAGGGAGATAAAAATATTTTTCTGTCTACAGTGGGCTGTCAAAGCATTGTGCTTATGGATGCTACGTTAACTGCCTAAAGCATGCCCCTGTGCTTCTTAAGGCACGAGAAGCTTTCAGGGCCAAGTGGAGCTGCACTTTACAGTTCCTCTTAGTGAAGTCAGCGTGAGCCCTCCAAATAAAAATGCCTCAAAGGCTGGAATGGAATGGAGAGAATCTGGTTCACCAAAAATGATAAAAACCATACAGATTAAGTAAAAGAAATTTTATCTCAGAGAGTTGACAAGGGTTGTCTCGACTCCCTGGAGAGTTCAGCCCTGTGTCGGCAGCATTCATGGTAGAATTTCCTTTCTAAAACCCAGCTTTCTAAAAGCTGCCATAACTTGAATCGAAGTATATTGTGAAAAGGAAAGTTGGCATTAAAAAAAAAAAAAAACCATTTTCAGAATTATTAGGGAAGCCCCTTCAAATAAATTAACTTTAGATAATGGAAAACAATGTTTTATCTATGAAATACAATTCACACACTTTGGATAAGCTAAAATATAATATTTAATTCATTGAGTATGTAGGGAGGGTTTAGGAATTGCTTAGAGAGTACTAAAACAGTTCAAAACTATTTCTTAAAGATATCTTATTTCATTGTAGAAAAATCTCTCACTGCTCTTATTGAAGATTCGGCTCTGTTAGGATTGATTTCTTACCCTTACCTATAAATTCTATGATTCATTTCTGTTACAACATTCTGTTTTATGAAAAGAATTTTTTCTTTTTAAAATCCAATCTTACCTATGATTAGTCCTGCCCTACTTTCCTATGTCACCTTCAAAAAAGTGATAAAGCCTGAGTTTCCTCCAAAAATAGATATTATTTGAGTCTCCTTGTTCTATAGCTGTGGTGTCATTAGGGACTTATGTGGCAGTGCAAATACTAAGGAGAAATATGTCATTTGGTTCTGAGGTCAGCCTAGTCTAGGGAGGAAAGAGCAATCTGGTGGTGAAACACCCTACAAAATAATATCTCTGATTCAACTCACAGAAAGCTTGCTGGAATTAAAAGACACCACTAAATATTTTTTCTCTACTAACCAGCACTATATCCATCTGACCTAGATTGTCAGACCATGAAAAGTGGATATGAGTCCTCTGCAAAGTAAAATCATAAGTCTTGGCACTTACATGAAGCTTAACAGCTTTCTGTTGCAACTCTTCTAAGTCTCGAATCTGTCTTCAATAGCTTCTCCGGTGGTTCTTTTGTCTTTTCAGGTATATTCCCTAACAAAAACTCAGGACTCATGAGAACGTGAGCTTTTCGAGGGTGTGAGCACTGTGTTCTCCCCTGCCCCACTGTCATTATCTCCTAATTGTAAATAGTGCCCAGTACCTATTAAAACGTCACTGAAGATTTATTGAGTAAATTAAAGAAGAACCATTCTGAACTACATTTTTAAAAACTGCATAGTAATTGTAGTATAAAAAAAAACCTGACCAACTTCTTGTTACTCCTCTCTCCATCCCTCTTTTCCCCTTCCTGCCTCTTTCGTACTGTCACAGGAATAGAAACCACCCATACTGGAAATGGGAATATAACATTTCTCTCATTGTACTCAAAGAATAACTTTTTATTATTAATGCATTTAAAGGAGAGTTAAATTAATACAATTAAAGGTTCACTAGCTAGGTGATCATTTTACTTAAGTTTTATGTGCCAGTTTTTCCATCTGAAAATGGAGATAATAATTACATCATCTTGAGATAATTATGTGATGACCCAATGCCTCATTGTGTATAACATACTTTAAGAACAGTATCTGACATATAGTAGGCACTCAATAAACATTTAAAAAATTAATGTACTATGAAACAGCCTTTTCTACATTTATTCATCTTTGACTATTCTGGTTATCTCTTGCTACATAACAACTCATTGCATTATTGTCTTCATTTTCCTGCACATTGACTAGGCTTAGATGTGCAGTTCACAGTGGAGTTTCTCACATCTGTGAGTGAGGATCCAAAGATATCTGAATACTTGCCTGAATTGGAAGTCTGAGAAGGCACACACCATGGCTGGCAGTTGAAGCTGACTGTTGACTGAGCTGGGTACTCAGCTGAGACTCACAGCTGGAGTGTCTACATTTAACCTCTCCATCTGGTTCGAGCTTCTCATATCATGGTGGCTGGGTTATGAGAGGGAGCATCCCAACAGTGAGCATTACAGATGACCCAGCTAGAAGCAGCAAAGTTTATTCCGTCCTAAACTCAGAAGTTACACGGCACAGCTTCCGCTATATATATCATTTTGGTCTTCGTAGTTACAGGGCTTGCCTAGGTTCAGTGGGGGTGGATCCATAGATTCTAACTATTGAGTATAGAGAGGCAAGGTTCCATTGCAAAACACCAAGTGGGAGAGGAAAAATTATTGCCATCATCTTTAGCCATTTGACTATCATAAATTTTCCATTTATATTTGAGATTAAGTTCATTTCTTCATTATTTTTCTTCTGAAATACTTAAGACCATGTAGAAAAGTTTAAACCTCAAACCTCTTTTTCTATGATAGGCTTTCAAAAATCTGAAGATTGTTAGTATAGCCTTAGTGAGTATTGTGAGTATTTCTATGGATAAATATTCATAAATGTTTTCATTTTTTTATAGAAGAACATGATTTAATTTTTTAAAAAAGAAATTTGACCTTGGTTTTAGGGATTGAATGTAGCGATTGAAATAGTTCAAGACAAGTGGTTAAAAACAACATACCAATCATGATTGGTTTCATCAGATTGGGTTGAATAGTATACCTGACCGTTCATTTCACTCTTTTACATTCAGATCATCTAAAAAAGAAGAAAATTGAGTTAAAATCATTTCTACTGTGTACTATGTGGTTATTCAAATCCACATCTCTAGCCTATCACTGTCTCAACATAAGCAATATTTCATAGTCCTCTGAAGCTCACATAGCATTTTTACCTACAACATCTCATTTCACTTTTATAATAGAAGCAGTGTCTTATTTCTGCCTTCCCATGAAAATACTGAAGCTCAGAGAGGTTGTAAGATTTTTATAACAAGGGAGCAATAATTTGAATTACAGGTACTCACTTTTTATAAGTTCAAAAATGTTCACTCATTTATTAAATTTCAGATTTTTGTTCTTATAGTATTCAAAATTGGTAGTAGGTCCAACACTCACTCCCAACATCTGTCCAGTTGGCTAAAACCAATATAGTATCTAGAAATGCTATACTTATTTTCCCAGCTTCCCTTGTAGCTGTTGCCATATAACTTGTTTTCAAACAATAAAACATACATGGAAGTCTTCTTGGAATATTCTAGCAATATATATATTTTTTTTTTTCGGAAAGTAAAGATGAGGTTGATACTGTTCCCACCATGACTGCAATCAAAATGCCCGGGACTGTAGCCATTATCTAGTGACTATTAGAAAAAGACCTGTGATGCTGGTTCTGACATTGTTGAGCCACTAATCCAATAATAGTAATCAACTTCTTTTGTATTTCTTTTTTAAAAAGTCAGCTGTGGTATTCTTGATTTAAGATGCTAATGGTTGGGTATCATTACCAGCAAAATAACACATTTTTACCCCAAACTGACTGCCTGCCTTTTTCCCTCCTTCCCTCCTTCCCTCCCCTCTTTCCTTCATTTTTCCTCTCCTCTCCTCTCTCCGTTTCCCTTCCTCCCTCCCTCTTTCTTTCTTCTCTCTCTCTCTCTCTCTCATCTGTGATGAATACTGAAAAGTGTACATGATACTAAAGAAGAGATACGCTGTTTGAGAGAAATTCGGTGGATATTGATAAGAGATTTTATTGGTGACCTTTCATTTTTACAAAAAGAAATCTATAAAAACAAAGTAATGAGAATGATAAACCACTAAGCCTAGAAATACTCTAATTGGCTAACAAGTTATAGAAATACTGTTTATCTTCTTACCTCATTAACTCAATACAAATAGTTAATGCATTATTTGTTTAATTAATTATTGTATCAGTAATCAAAATTGGCCATATGTTAGCCATATAATTGGGAAAGATATTTGGAAGTATTTTGTTGTTGTTATGAGAAAACACACAACCAACCACTTATTTATTCATTATAGTGTATTAGATACACCATGCTATTGTACCCAAAGTATTAATATCTGTAAAACAACTAAGTATAAACTATATGTTCTAATAAAGATGGACAATGTATCTATCTTGGTTAGTCAGATCTGTTTTCATTATGCTTTTCCTTTTCTACATTTCAACTTGGGACATGCAAAATTTCTTATTTGACACTTGCATATGCCATTTCTTCTGCCCAAAATATATTTCCTCTTTTATTAGTTAACTGCTATTCATCCTACAAATCTCAGTTAAGGCTTTATTTCCTCCAGAAAGATTTCCTTGATATAAAAGGTCAGCTGCTTTTTCCATATGCTTCTAGAAGGCCTATCATGATTTGCAGTTGCCTATTTATTTGTCAATCCCTTGCTAAACTCTAAATTCCATAAAGATAGTATGTATCATCTTTGTGTCCTCAGATCCTTGTCTGGTACACAGTGAGCACTTAAAACTTGTTGAATAATTGACAGAATCAACTTATTTATCCTTTTATAATTCTTACATTTGCTTTAAACATAAAGTCTTTAATTAGCTGAAAGAAGCAAGTCTGCATCATTAAATTCACTTGCATGATTTTATTTTTGTCGTCATGACAGAAAGAAATAATTCTTTCTTTTGAAGTTTTCTCTTTTTTATATTCAATACAGACTCTTGTCTAATTCTCCAGTTTCTTCTTTGACATTTTTTATCTGCCAGAGAGCTATCAGTCTTCCCGTTTGCCAGTCTTTGTTTGCCAAGTGTGAATGTTCAAAGCCAGACTAATTTCCACATAACATATACTACATTTTCCTAGTAAAAGATCAAAGAAAAACACTATGCTTGACATGATTTATTTTTGACAAATATGTGTAGCCTGCTTTCATATGTGAAAACATTTTTCATTAGGTTCCTGAGGGGGAGAATTATGTCTCACTGGATACCTATCTCCATTTTAACAAAATGTTACTCTTTCCACTTTTGTTTTGTCATCTAATATCTTAAAAGAATACATATTTTTAAGTGTAAATGTTCCAGAGATGAATTTCACAGTACATAAAATTGGTGATTTTAAAACCTCTAACATGTTAAAGCTGTTTAAACCTAATTTTAAGTTCATCGTTGGGTTTTCTTTTGCAAGATTTTTGTAAGATTTGCATAACATTAACTAATAGTCTAATTGATTTTGTAAAATTCAATTATTCATTATTCACCTTTCCATTAAGTAATTGATCTATATTTTCCTTTATTAACCTCATATTTTTCAATTCATTTATATGGTCATTTTCATTTTACTTTTGTGTTTTATTTTGTATTATGGCATCTCTAACATTATTCTTTATATTATTTTTATGACATCTTGAATAATTGTGACTCTTTTCAATTACTCAGCTCTTAAAAAAAATTGAAATTGAAACTCATTAGGCTGCTCACTTTTTTTCCCTCCTCATATTTTTAGGGAATGATAATGACATACAACTTCCGACCCTCTAGCATTCCTTGTCTAACAAAGGGCACCAGGCACCATTGCAGTGCTTAAGCAATGATCGGACATCATTTTGTTTTACTCTTCCCTTTCCTTAACTCTCCATTTGAAATAAATCTCGAAAGACTCTCCATTTTATTTCCTCTATATCTCTTGTATCATTTTATCTCTCCTGCCCACTGTTACTGTCAAAATAGGCTTTCATCAGTTCTCACTTACTTTAGTGAGAAAACCTCCAACTCATTCCTTCCTTCCGATCCCATCCTATCTGTCCCAGTAATCTTTCTGAAGGAAAAGAGCATCATATTAGTTCTCTGCATGAAATCACACAATTACTTCCATCTCTCTTGAGAGGAGTTAAAGTTCCCTAATGTGGTTAGGCTCCAGCACTATTTATTGCATTTTTTTCATGTCTTCAAACAAATCTTATTCTTTCACCTTCCTGATCGCCTGACTTGAGCATGCAATAGTTCCTTTGGCTGGAAAACCCTCTTCTCTAACCCCGCTGCCCCAATCACTTTCTCTCCAAGGCTAACTCATCCTTCAGGTCTCAACTTCAAGAAGTCTTTGAAGCCGAGCCTATAGCGTCTTCTCCCGAGTTAGAGGTTTAATTCCCAGCCTGCATTTCCCCATGATGTCCTCTACTTCCCTTGTCCTAACTCTTATCCCACTTGGCTGTGCATTCCATCTTATTAAAATTTTTGTGAGGATAGACTATATCTTTTTTCTACTCTGTTCCTGATTCAGAGGACATAATTATATTTATAAAACAAATTAATTCATGAAAGTTATTTCCTGTATAGTTTTGATAGTTTTCTTTTTTCTACTTGGGACCATTTCTCAGAGAGAAACCATTCCTTTGGGAACGTAAAATGCTGTGACTTTTTTTCTATTAATGTCATGAGCTTTCTCAAGTTATTAATTTGAAGTCTATATATATTTTTTTTTATCTCTCAGACCTCTTTTAGTATTTCAAACTCCATAATCTTATGATCACTATCTTTCAAATTGTCTTAAGAAAAATTAGTCAATGTTTAATTTTTATGTGCACTGACAGTGACCTCAAAATGTTACTTTATTATGTACAACTCACAGTACCTTAGATTTATTTAATTGGAAAATCTGTATGATTCTAATTCTGCTAATGTAAAGCTGTTGGGCGAAGGGGAGGTATAGAGAAGTTTCAAAATTACTTGCTATTTCTATTAATTAATAATTGGTTCAATTCTTCTTTTCACAATACCCCTTTAATTGTGTGAAAATACATTGATTATAGAGTGAAAATAGGGTAAAAAGCTGTGTGGCATACTATTTTACAGATAAAGTCTTACATAAAAAGGTTTAGAAAATTAGTAACTGGTGCTTCATCGGTACATGAAATGATTACTAAATCTCTTAATAGAGAATATTTTATATGATGGAAAGGTGAGATTAAATAATTGTCTCCTCAAATTCAAGTTTTTCTTGACTTAAAGCTACCCATATAAGGAGCAGAGAAGTAAGTTTAAATGACGTATTATTAAAGATAGCAATTTATGGCAGCAATTTTTTTCCAGAGGTGCATTTTATTAGTGAAATTTTACAATCTACAAGAACATGAAATAGGTTACTTTCTTTTTGAAAACATAATACCAGGCTAGAGATGGAAATTCTCTTAAAGAAGCATCTTTCTTTCCAAACTTCAAATCCTTCAGGTAGATGAAATTGAATTCATTGACCCTGAATTCACTTACCAATAGCAACTATTAAATGGATGAAAAATATAGAGACATTGAGTTTAAGTATCTAGCCATCAGGTGGCTTCTAAGGTTAGTTTGACAGACAACTCATTTACTTGTCTCCTCAAATTATTTTCTTTGTCCAGATAATTCACCACACTCTACCTCTGCTTACCTTATCATATCCACATAGTGGACTGTTATTTGAATATCAGTAGATCTCTTTTCTGCTTCCCAAGAATAGACCTTAGACAGCCATAGTTCTGCTGTGTAGCCTTGCTTACCCACCCCCATGCCATGACAAGCCTGCTTTCTTGAAACTTTGTATATTCAATACTTAGTACTATCATTGTATGTTGTAGATGCTCAATTACTTTTGAATGAGTATGTCAATGAATGATTGGGTGCCAGCTCGAGCTGGACTCATCAAATTCTCTCAACTTGCAATTTACAGCTCAGACACATGGTACTGGGAATTTGTGGCTAATTTCTGGGAATCTCTATTTTACAAGTTACTTTTCTGTTAACAGCTAATCCATGCACTCTCAGCCATCACTTTGGTCTTCTAAAAGTGTTTGCATGAATGTACGTGGGTAGGAATAGAATACACATATGACATATAGATGAGTATGTGTATGTTCCTCTAACTATAGCATTCAAAATAAAGTACGTCTACTGCAATATATATCTGCGAATGCATGTTATATTTACCCACCTGGAATTACACATAGATTTATTACTTTTTATATGTGTTCCTTGTCATTAGATACATGTATAACTGAATATGCAGCTTTGGGAGGGCTTATGTTAAAAATTAGTATGAGTTACTTATACCTACATAGATGTAGTTAGGATAAAGTGTGATTTTAGTGTAACGCTCATTTGTTATATGCTCTCATTATGGGCTGAAGGCCATTGTATCCCCTTTTATCTTTTTCATATTATGGAGGGATTTTATTACTTTGTTTATTTTGTGTTTATGTATTACTTTCATTAATTTAAAGATCAAGCTATTTTTAAAAGGTGGTCTGACTAAAGAATAACAATAAACAATATGAAAAAATCAAAATATTTCTTAGCTACTTATTCAGTGCTTCATCCTCTTTCCCCTTCTCCATTAGCCACATTTTTCTGGTTCATTGGTCAAACTTAGGCACATGAAAGTATTAATCGCTGATTTTGAGGTTTTCATTTCCTTCCTCTTATATTCTTTCACATTAAAATAGTGTACCCACTTTGACTAATGCCATTTTGATTAATCTTTTATTAATATTATAGACATTTTTAAAAACAATGTTCTCAGTTTGCTGATTATCAGATGATATTTGGATCTGTAATTTTCTTTTACTTTTTGTAAGCTGGAAATAATGAAGGTATAAACATATTCTTATACATTTGTACTTTCAAAAAACAAATGTAAAACAGTTGTAAATAATTTCTAATGTGTTATTGGGAATAAGAATAGATATGTTTTCCTGATATGAAGGTTTTTTAAATTTCTTTTTTTATGGTAACGTTGGTTAACAAAATCCAATAAGTTTCAGCTGTACACTTTCACAGTAAGGCATATATAAATATATATATATTTACACTGTGTGTTCACCTCCCATAATTAGATTTCTTTCTGTCACCACATATTTGACCCCCTTTTACCCCATCTTTGACCTCCCTCCTCCCCCCACCTCTTACCCTCTGGTAACCACTAGTCTATAGTCCAAGACCATGAGTCTCTGTTTGTTTGTCCTGTTCATCTGTTGCTTTTAGGTTTATATCCCACATATAAGTGATATCATGTGATTTTCAACTTTTTCTGTCTGGATTATTTTGCTTAGTATAAGTATCTCGAGGTCTATCCAGATTGTCGCAAATGGCACTATTTCGTCTCTTCTTATGGCTGAGTAATATTCCATTGTATATATGTACCACAGCTTCTTTAGCCAGTCATCTATTGTAGGACACTTCAGTTGCTTCCATGTCCTGACCACTTTGAATAATGCTGCTATGAACATCGATGTGCAAATATCTTTTTGGATATGGATTTTCAAGTCTTTGAGGTAAATACCCAGTAGAAGGATTGCTGGATCATATGGTAGGTCAATTCTTAGTTTTTTGAGTAACCTCCATACTGTTTTCCATTGTGGCTGTACCAATTTTTAGTCCCACCAGCAGTGGATGAGGGTTCCTTTATTTCTGCATCATCTCCAACATTTGTTATTACTTGTCCTGTTGAATATAGATATTCTAACTGGTGTAAGATGGTATCTCATTGTGGTTTTGATTTGCATTTCCCTAATAGCTAGTGATGTTGAGCATCTTTTCATATATTTGTTGGCCATTTGTATGTCTTCTAGGGAGAAGTGTCTGTTCAGGTCCTCTGCCCATTTTTTGATTGGATCATTTTGTTGTTGTTGTTGTTATTGAGTAATATGAGTTCTTTGTATATTTTGGATATTAGGCCCTTATTGGAGGTGTTGCTTACAAATATATTTTCCCATTCAGATGGTTGTCTCTTTACCTTGTTGACGATTTCTTTTACTGAGCAGAACTTTTTAGTTTGATGTAGTCCCATTCATTTATTTTTGCTTTCACTTCCCTTGCCTTTGAGGTCAATTTCATAAAATCTTCTTTAAGTCCAAGGTCCTTGAGTTTAGTTCCTATGTTTTCTTCTATGCATTTTATTGTTTCAGGTCTTATATTTAGGTCCTTAATCCATTTTGAGTTAATTTTAGTGTACAGTGATATACAACAGTCTAGTTTCATTCTTTTGCATGTGGCTCTCAAAAAAGCCAAAGACATACAGTGGAGAAAGGAAAGACTCTTCAATAAATGGTGTTGGGAAAACTGGAAAGCCACCTGAAGGGATATTTTTAAGATATATGGATGAGAAATTCAAGATTTGCTCAGGGTTTCCATTTTTCCGGAGGTCCCATTCTAGGCTTGGTAATTATCCTTGAATGAAGAGAAGCTCCAAGGGTCTGAGTCCCATATCGCCATAGAATTCTATTCCCATTGTTGCATTTTACTTCATATGAGGGATTCAATGATTACGTGAAAATAGTTAGTGATTTGGTACTAGAATTTTCCCATATTTAGTCTCAGCCATTGGGTAGGATATTTGTTTTTCCAAAAATCTCACTATTCTGGAGATGATTTTTAGTAGGACAGGGTAGGAGTCATTCAAAAGGAACTGTCTATGCTTTATTATTGTATTTGGGTTTAGGGTATTGTGTAGGCAAACTTAATGTTGGCAGTTTATTTGAGCCTTTTCTAACCTCCCCATCTTTAATTGGGTTCATTAATTAATAAAGGGACTTTAATGAATGATGAAATAATATAAAGAATCAAACTGTCATTTTAGACCCAGGGACAATCACAAAACAGAGGCAAACGTTTCTGTGTTTCTGTCTTCAGAGAAGTTTATCTCCACTAATACGCCTTCCAAAATGTCCTTTCCAACATTGTCAAAGCCATTCACTTCCCCCTAAATCCATAAAATCCAGATTTTCTTTAATAACTAAACTAGAAAAATCAAGTGTTTCCTGCTTAAAATACTTTATAGATAAGTATTCTTCATTATATTTCTGCTAGTATGTGTACCAGGAGGTCTAGTTAAGAGCTGTGTTTACATTGGCATTTGACTGGAGTCATTCCTTGTAGTTTTATAATTTTAGAAAAGTTTATGTTTCTTAATTTCAATTAGTTTATTGTAGTTGTCTATCTTGCTTTGTTGTCTTTTAGGCTATTCCATAATGGGCCTGGAATTCAGTGTCTTCAAGGTTAACCTGGCAGTCTGCGCTGGATGAGGATATGTTTCAAATGAGGTAGGATTGACTTAGGTGCTAAATCAATAGCCTGGGATGTAGTTATGATCTGTGATTGTGTATGATTTTCTGTGCCATCATAAAGCAAAGGCACAGTTTGTTATGTAATGAAGATGACTACCCCAGAAATACGTAAAATGTTCTAGTTTCTACTAAAAGTATATTCTCTTGGAGCTTTATAAGAATATTTTTAAGGAAATGATTTCCTAAAGAAATGCACCTTTGGTAAGACACCAGAGAATAAAGGAAATAAATTGAAAAAAAATGCCACAGGCTTATTTTTATTGATCATATTCTCATAAGTTTAAAGGTAATTTTTATTTAGAGTATATTACTAAAAATACCTTTTACTATTTGTTTAAAAAATATTAACATCATATTTGACCTTTTTAACTTATAGCTAGAGTGACACATTCTGTGAAGAGTTTAGAAAAATTTAATCTATGATCTGCCCTTGACATGATTAATCAGTTATTTCCTGAATAAGTAATAGCAAAAACTTAAAGAACAGATTAATAGCGTTGATGCTCTTTTTTAGAACAAGTATATTAATATTTAATTTACAAATTGTTAAATTGTGCAAAATACATTTGAAAATTTGCTATTACTTTGCCATATTTAATAATGTTGATTTTACGAAAAAATAATCACATAAACACTAAAACACATTGATGAATATAAAGTGTATAATTGCTATATTTATCCAAACTATTTAGTACAGTTGTTATCTTTGCTTGATAAACTACAAAAAAATAGACTTTTATATCGATGTTATATTCCCATGATAGGTGTCTGAAATTTTCTGTCATGAAAACAATTTTTTTCCGACCTCGAAATTCTTTAGTTTCTTTTTTTATATCTTGGCCAATGAAATTCTGTATGACTCTGGAATTTCAAGAGAGTCTATTGAATTTTAAATAATTAGAAATTTGACAAGTTATAATATAAAAATTATATATATTTGTTTTGGTCCTGGAACTGTTTACCAAAAGATCAATTCCTCCTTTTTCCCCAGAAAGAATATTCTCAGAGGGGATTGCCTCAGCAAGAGGTATTTTCTCTGTGTCACCTGCCTTCTGGCCAGGTTTAGTCAATGAGAGGTACCAGTTGAGACCTGGAGGGCCCTGGATAGGAGAAACTAGATTATTTTTCTCCATTGTTCTCTGCTTCAGGAAGCTTCTCCAGTTATTGCTCTATCTCCTTTATGGATCCAGCTCCTGCTAGAGAGGTCCTCTTTGATGCAAGTCTTCTGGTAATCCGGGGTCCTGGGCCCAAATAATATCACCTGCTCCTTCCTGTTGCCACTCTGGTTTATGGGTAGAAGTGGCTTTGTGCTTTGGTTAATCTCAGTATTCCTTCTTCTCCCCTATTTGGTCATCCATCATATGTAAAATTCCTTATGTTAAATTTTATTAGCTTCAAATACTTAGTGGTTTCAAGTTCCTGGTTGAACCTTTGCCAATATGTTATTTATAATACATTTTAAAGAATACTAATTAACTCAAAATCATTAGTATAAATTGGAAGATTCCTGGTATCAGCATTTGGGAAGTCTGTATAAGTTTAGTTTAAATAATATAAAGCCAAGAAAACAATTGGATAATTCATCAAGATTATTTTATTTTATAACAGATCATTTATTTCTTCATTGCTATAAAGCACTGAAACTATTTCTATACTGGGAATTACAGTGCTGCTGGTGGTGGTTATATGAGAGTGTGTGTTTCTGTGTGTACATTCGTGTCTGTGTATAATCACGTCCAGGGAACATTTGTTTAGTCTGCTTTAATGCTATCACAGCTAACATTTGTGTATGTTTGTTTTCTTTATCTCAGCTCTGGTAAATCCATGAAAAACAGATGAAAGCCAAATCTTTCATTATTCCTAAATCCCTGATTATGACATGTTTCTCCTAAAATGTGTCCCAGAGGAGTGTGAGAAGCATCTGTAACTGTGCACAGGTTATGCCGTAGTACTGTCAGTAGTGTTTGGTCCATATGGAGCTTAATTCTGTAAACTACCTATAACTATGTATAAAATTCTAACAGAAAATAGCAATTTATCACAAGTGTCCAGCTGGTTTCTTCTTCTAAATGGTTATTTCCTAATCTGAAATCCAGCCCATTCACTGCCCACTCACATTTTTGAGCTATAAAATCAATAATAAATAGCAAAACCATTCCCTTGAGAGATTAGCCTTGCATTCCAACTGGGAAGAACAAATGAAGGGCAATGCCATAGAACTACGTACTTGGATTTTAATGTAGGAAATAAAATAAAGAAAAATGAGAGAACTCCTTTCATCAAGTTGATCAATAATACAATGTAAGTTTAAGTTGAAAATTCCCCCTAAATCCAAAAATGCTCTTTAAAAGCAAATTTTTGGAGAAATATATTTTCAATGAGTATAATGTTAGACATGATTTTTCTATATTTTAATGACTTACTAATCTTTAATATAATTGGAACTGATCAGTTCAAAATACAAATTCTGAGCCTTCTTCAAATTGAAGTCTTGAAATCTGCCTTAGAATGTTAATATATCGCCCTCCGGGAGAGTGTGCTATTACTTCCAAATGCACAGACAACACAACTGTGCTGTCTAGAATATTCGAACTCCAGATAATCAGTTTCTTATCTGGCTTAATTATGTGTGTGTGTGAGTGTGTGTGTGCAGACAAGTTTGAGAATGTATATCTGTATATACACATACCTATATATACACGTATTCATATACCTTTATATATGTTTTATATATTATATGCTTAAAACATATATACAGAAATGCACGCATGCATACATACACAAATATATAAGCTTTAGATAATTATTTAAAGATAGAATGTTATCATTTTCTCATTTTCTTGTGTCCATGATTTATTTTTCCCCATAAATGTATTACTAGGAAAATGAAATAAACAATCCAATATTACAGAGAGTTTTCTATGATCCTACTCTTTATAAGACTATAAATAATAAAGTATAATTAATCCCTTTTGCTTTTGAGGGCTTGCAAATTAGTTAGTGACTTTATATATATATATATTTATATATATATAAATATATATACATATATAAGCAAGACTGCGGGAAAATTACAGTAAGTTAGTACCAATGATATTTCACTGAATTCTTACGCTCACACTAAGAAACGATTATTACTAATTATATTTTAATGGAAGCAAGCCCATTCAGAAATTAACCAAAATCACATGGCTAGTATCTAGCTTATCAGAAATTTGAACTCAAATATGACCATTTCTAAAGCCCTTATTCTTTTCATTATGTAATGCTGGGTTCCATAATAAAAATTGATATAATAATAGTAAATACATTGGAAGACAGCCTGCAATTAAAAGACAGTTTAATACAATAGAAAATAAATGAGTCATATCTGAAATAGTTTGTGAAATTTTCACAAATGAGAAGAAATTTGATTATGTCTTAAAAATTAGATTAGGCTGTGAAGAAAAGTCTTAATGTGCAAAATTTGGAAAGTGGGAAGGCATAAGATATGTATAAGGGAGAAAATAAGTGAAGAAAAATTTAGCTACAGTCTATGATAAAAAGGGGTCAGAGTTTGGAGATACTGTTGAAAATGTTGATTATAACCAGATTCAGAGGTATTTGTATCCCAGATCGTAAGGTTTGAATGAAATCTTGGCATATAGAATACATTCATTAAGTTTTTTTTAATTGAAATAATTAATTTATTCTCTAGGCAATAAGGAGTATTGATGGTTTTTATTGCAGAAGCATCACATTATGACAGTATTGTGTCATAATGATTGTTCTTATGGCGTTATTCAGCATGGAGAAAACTATAAGTTGAGATAATGACAGAAAAATTTAGAACAATGTGTAATGGACATATTAAGAAGCTGTATCAGGAAGTCAAATGTTCTGAGTCTATAGGAAGGAATAATTTATTAAATACTATTCAAAACTTATTGAGCACCCACTAGGTGCCATGTAAATAAAAAAAATTGTTTTGCAAACAATTTGAAAAAGGCACAGGAGCATAAGGGAGGGCATGATTAATTATGAGATAAGAGTTCTAGGTAAATAATAAGGGACAGCTGGTTTTAATAGACTACCTTAAATAAATATTTAACTTGTTCAAAAGATGTATATCGCCTCATAGGAAACATCTGCTTTCTAAAGAATACACAGTTTTCTAGTAAAATCATTGCAATAAGATGAGTATCCTCTAAAGCGATGCTATTCATATATTTATAGAGTGTGTGTGTGTATGTGTGTATGTGTGGTTATTAACAGATACTGCAAAATGCAGTTTGTTAGGCACTTCTAAATTCAGGAGAATGTGTTTTACTTTCAATTTCTGTAACACAATCTATAAAAATCTATAGAAAAAATTATAATCTATTTAGTGACGTATTTTCTATATATTATATATTAATATATATTATACAAATATGTATAATTTTGCATACATTATATTAAATAGCTTTATTTTAATATTTGAATAATATTAGTATGTCTTAAAATTCTATAAATTAAAAATTTTGAGCAGAGATGCTTAGGAATGTGTACTTTATATAAACACTTTTAAAACGGAAATATAGATGTGATGTATTGTATATAGTATATACAATAAGATATACGTTGCATATTAGGTCTTTTAATATGTGGGAAAAGGAGATGTCATTAGAAGAGTAAATATGTGAATTTATTTTAGGATTTACTTCAGTTTAGAATTTCATTCAATAAATGTTTAAATGAATTCAAGTAAGAAGTTAAACAAAATATGGCTATAATTCTTTGAATTCACTTATAACCTCTCTTCAGTTAGGAAATCCATGATGCTTTATATTTGTTTCTAGATTGCTAACTTCCTAAAAAATAATCTCCAATACAAAACATGTAACCAGCATTACAGTGTAAAAAACACATTTTAAATGTAGCAACATGTCACATTTTAATTAAATGTAGTTACTAAATATGACTGAGACGGGTAATCCTTTCAGGGAATGGAAGTAGCAAACTCTTTTATGGAGATGACCCCTTTGTTCTTGTGTATAAATAGAGAGATGCCCAATGAAGTGCTTTGTGTGTACACTCAAGTAATATTGTTCTCTAGATCTAATTCTAAATTTCTGGAGTGAATTATGAATGTGACATGGTGATTTTTAGATGCTTCTGTTTAGTTAATAAGAAATTTTGCTTATAAACTTTTCAGCTTGCTGTTGAGAGAACTTAGAATTCCTAGCAAGATTCTCCATTCTCACTTCATAATCAAAAGCTATTAACTAAGTCAATAGAAATGTGTGGAGACAATAAAATCTGACCTAGAAGTTTTTTTTTTTTTAATAAGTGGATGAAGTTTTCCCTTTATTTCATTGTTAAATGAATAATTAAATAAAACAAAAGAGCTGAATTATTTGAAGGGTTGACAAAAGAGCAAGTCACATGTATTTATGACAGTGGCGATCCTGTCCTGTTGGACGCTGTGGACCACATTTGCTCTTTTTAGGTTGATGTTATAGTTTTCTAAATTTTATTCAATCAAAGTACTTGAACATTGGCCATTTTGCCTCAGAAAAT
Source organism: Pteropus medius (assembly GCF_902729225.1). NCBI lineage: Eukaryota > Metazoa > Chordata > Mammalia > Chiroptera > Pteropodidae > Pteropus > Pteropus medius. The sequence goes on from NW_024351073.1 coordinate 7,981,633, forward strand.
CTGAAGAAGCAATTTGCTATTAATGAATATAACACGAAGATGGATGGTGCTCATGATTGTACAAGACATAATATAAAGCCATGAAAGTAATTTATTTTTATTTTTATTTATTAAGATATTTCTGAAAACACAATATAAAGTTATTACAGGAAGCGTTCATATAAAAAATAAGCCTCTTCAACTTTTGGAAAATTTCTTTTTTTAAAGTGCCCCATTAGTGATTGCATGGGCAGAATAAGAAATAACACACAAAAAATGACATTTGAGTAGAAATCAGTAAGGCTAATTGGAGCAAAATAATCTCCCTTCAAAGATGCAGTTTCTTTTTTAGAAAAAAAAATTATTTTTGCATCTAAACGATGCTTTATCTTAAGAGTATCTAAGAAAGTTTAACTTCCATTACTAAAATAGCATAAAAGTTTTAAACATGGATGCCCAAACTCTAAGGCTGCCTAAAGTTTAGTAGTAACAAATGAGAGGTAGGAGTAAGGACATAGACTTTTTTTTTTTTAATCACAAAAGTTAATGAATTTGATCCATAGACTACTTCATCATCAAGATTTTGAAAGATAAAATTTGGAAGTTTCATTGTTTCATTCTTTAATCAAACATTTATCGCATAATGAAAGTTTCTTATTTATTAAATATATTGACTATTTAGTAAATGGCAAGCATGGTGTTAATTGCTAGGAAATCAAAATACTAGGAGATGAAACCCAAGCATTGTTTTGAAAGATATAATAAAAATTTAAAGTCCTATTTAATTAAACATTTTCATAAATTAGGTAAGATGGATTTTCAATACTAGCAGGATTTAAAGAGTGAACACAGAGGAAAACACTTTTGTTTTACTACAAAGGGTTAAAAAAAATGTAGCTGAGCTAAATCATATGAACTTATTACCTGTCCCAAACTTTACATTCTTGGTGAAGATGAATTTCCAAGCCCTGACCATTTGATTTTTCCAAAATTTACTGTTTTGTGCTAAATTTGGTGTCTTAGTGACAGCGTTAAAAGAATACTCGTGTGGGCTGCAGCTGCTTCTCAAACTAACGTCTGGGCTTAGTTTCTAAATATTTCTATTTGAACCTGAGACATTATTGGAGTCCCAAATACTGGCCATTAATCCCTTCGCCTAAAATATGCGGCAGTTCTAAATTTCTGAATGGCTTACTTGTAATTTTTCCATCACTTCATTTGATTAGTAATTGCTCCTTTTATGTAACTTAAATATTTTTTTTCAAGCACTTCTTAGAAAAGGCAAGCCTGTTGCTACTTAAGTACTTCCATACTATAGCACTATGTATATAGCATTTTCATTTCCAAAATGTTGAAGTTTTAGAAGAAGAAAAAACTGTTTTTAAAGTGATTGAGCATATGTGTGTGTGTGTGTTTTGCATTTTCAGTGGACTTTTCAAAAACTGTACCTTCCTATTTGCATAAACCTTGTCATCTAGAAGTATAAGATAGGTGGCAAGAGGGTTCTGGAAAGTAGATTGCTAGCCTGAGATCTGAGGAAGTGCAGACAAGTTTTGCTTATAATTCTAAAAACCTTCATCAGTGTTTTCAAGTGGACACCAGAATGGATTATTGCAAATGCCATGTATATAATTTAAAACCAGTTATTAGATCAATTAAATTTTTTTTTTTGGTTTAAGAGTGAGCCATTTTACTACTATACAATAAATATACAGTATTTTGTATTTATTACTATATTAAGACATTAAGAGACCAATTTCTAAGTTTTGTGACCTGTATGAACAAAGAAAATGTGAAATCTCCGGGTCATTACGAAAGCATATCTCAGGGTGAATGAAAACCAGTGAAGTTATCTCGCAGGTAACTTTCTATGCCTCATAAAAAAAGGTGTCCAAATTTTTTGAAAATAAGATAGATTTTTAAAAATTCCATTAATTCTATAATGAAACATTTTTCTCATTTAAAAATCTTGTCAAAATGCAAAGGAAATTATTTGAAATATTTATTCTGAGAATTCGACATGAGATTAACATTTAAAAATTAGTGATCTACCATGTCAAGAAAAGTATGGAGAAAATATATGATCATTATAATAGATGCAGAAAAGGTGTTTGATAAAATCCAACAATTTTTCATGAAAAAAAAAAATTCTAGGCAAACTTGATATAGAGGGATGCTTCCTCAATTTGATAAAAGGTATCAGCAAAAACCTATAGCAAAAATCCTATTTAATAGTTAAATATTGAAAGCTGCCCCTTGAGTCAAATGAGATAAGAATGCCACTATTACCCTTGTACTCATATTTTTTCTGGAGATCTTGGCCAGTGAAATGGGGCTAAATAAATAAATGGGAGAAGTATTGGAAGAGAAGAAAAAATTCTCATTATTTATATATAGTATAATTTAGAAAAACTAGTAAAATTTATTAGTAAATTAAGTAATATTTGTACAATATTAACACAAACAGTGAATTTATTTCTAAATACAAGCAAAATTTAGAAAATAAAAATTGTGTAATGACAACTGTTTTAGATTAGCTTCAAAATACATCAAATACCCATGAATAAATGTAACACAAGATATGCAAACTTACTACAAACAAAACTACTAAACATAAGAGAAATTTAAAGAAGACTAAAATGAAGTAACATATTCATGGAGTGAAAGAGCCAGTACTGTAATGATATCAAATGTACCCTAATTGATCTACACGTTAATGGAATTCCAATAAAAATTTTATCCTTTTTTGGATAATGGACAAGCTGAGGCTAAATTATACATGGAAATGCAAAAAGAACAATAATAGAAATGATAATCTTGAGAATACAATTTGGAATCTTATATTGCCAAATATATAGACTCATAAAGCTCTGGTAATTCAATAATTATTCAGGACTTAATGGACTAAGAATAGATAAAGCAACATACAGCACCTGGTTATAGTCACTTAAATTATGGTAAAGTTCCCCTTCAGTGCAAAGAGAAAGATGCTCTTTTCAACAAATGGTTCTAAGTCAATTGAATATTCATATTGAAAAAAGTTTGAGCTCTATCTCAAATGATTAAGAAGAAAAAACATCATGTCTCAGTGAATGTCTCTGTGATTTGGGAGTTGATAAATATTTCTTAAGTCGGCTACCAAAACCTCTTGTCATAAAAGTAAAAGATATCTAAAGTGGACTTTATTAAAATTGATTGCTTACTTTTATTAAAAGTCACCAGTAAGAAAAAGACAAATTGCAGAGTGGAAGATTTTGGCAATACATATATCTGAAGAAGGACTCACAACAAGAGTATTCATGAACTTCAAATCATTAAGAAAAATGCAGACATCTCAACTTAGAAATAATGGACAAAATTATTGAAGAAGTACTTCACAAAAGAAGATATTCAAATGTCCAGTATTCATATAGAATGTTGCTAAACATCATTAATCAGAGAAATTCAAATTAAAACCTAAATGAGGTAATATTAAAATGAAACAGAATGAATTAACTTAAAAATAGAAGTTAACACTTTAGAAAGGTAAAAATGAAAATTCTTGATGAAAGTACCGAGCAACTAGAGCTCACCTTCAAATGATGGTTCTGGAAAATGAGGCGTCCACTTTGGACACCTATGTGGAAATCCCTACTAAAGCTGAACATGCACAAATTCTATGACCTGGCGGTTCTATCATAGGTGTATACTGAACAGCAGTGAAAACCTGTGCACACCGAATGACATTCATGAACATTCGTAAGAGCAGTCTAAAACCTGGTATGACCAAATTGTGGCATAAAATGACTAGGCATGTTAAAGTTCTATTTCCATACAGATGAAAACCAGGTAGTACAAAGATATGACCTTAGAAGGCGACCTACTGGTTACTTTTTTGGGAGTAATGTAATAACTTTAACAGACAGGAAATTTTTTGTGATGCTGGAACTGTTTGATTTTTTCATCAGAATGGTGATTACTTTGTGTGCTCACTTCATGATAATTCATTAAGCTATATGTGTATACTTTGCTCACCTTATAGTGTGTAGAAAAGACTTCAATAAAAGGTTTATTTATTAAACAAGGAAAAATACAATTGGCATTTTTATAAAGAAGACGTCGCTGTTGTTATTTTCCTAAAACATATGGAAAAAATATGTATTTCAAACCAGAGAAGTGGATTTCCTGTGTAATCATTGGATTTGTGGGGAGGGTTCTGTGAATTACTTGGTAGATTAGTAGGATCTTTAGTTTGTACAACTTAAAATAATTTCTCCAGTTCCAGAAACAATTTTGCTCCTCATTCACAGAGGCTGAAATAAAAGTATATATATACATGTAAATGATTTAAGCAACCTACTAATCATCACAGAGGAATATGAAAAAGGAGATAGAATTATTAAAATCTACAAGCTTTTTCTATTCATTCAGAAACTTTGTCAGCAGGTTGTTTCTTCATTTTAATTGACATTATACTATTTTTTAAGTTCTTATTTTAAAGAAGACAATGGCTACCTGAAATTAATATAAAATAACATTGAATGTAAAAAAATATCCTTTAATAAAAAGAATTGCCAAAAGTATAAAAAGACAATAAGAAGACAATAGATACTAGATAATTCTCCCAAATACGAGAGCAATGTTCCATAGATCAACCTGTAGGCATTTTGTAGTTAATAAATGGATGATGCTTTTTGAAATGCTTCTGGTTTTGAACTTCAGAAAAAATGGCATATAATATCACATGACAAGGAGCATTGCAAAAATGATCCTTCTCCTTGAACATGCCATTGCGTTCAGTGTTTTGCAGCTGTTTTGTGCAGTGTACTTTATGTGGTTTTAATTATTATTGTTTACAATGATGGTGTTTTAATTGTTGATGTAGCACCCTAAGCATTTTGGTGGAAGCTTCATAATAATTAAAAATATTATTATAATAGTCCCTAGAAAGTAAAGAAATAACCAGGGCTCCTTAGAGTTTTTGTGGCAACTAATTTTACCAAGAATCAACATATTTCCCTTGGGGCAGTAGAAGGTAGAATTAAAAAGCACATCTTTTTACAGTCCCCAGCTCAGTCCCTGTGGCCCCACTGCCTTTGTGACTAACAAGGTTAACGTCTTTGCTTTTTTGTTTGTTGTTTGGTTTTTTAATTTGATCACTCACAATGTCAGCCCTGTTCTCTCCAGTTTCAATGGCCTACCTCATCCTGTGAAATACACAAAATAAATAGTGCACATGCACATTGTCAGGAGTTACATTCTTTTTGATGGGCATTTTAGTTTTATGCAATGTCTGTTAATATTTATTACTATGAAAGAGATTAAATTTATTAACTTGCTTAATAGAGGAAAAGATTTGCAACAATTTGAACATTTCTGTGCATTGTGGTTTGTTTATTATTTTTATCATTATGTCATAATAGTTTTTATTGCTATGAAAGTGATTTTAATTAAAATTTTCTTTCCTTGAAAGGTAACAGTTCATTAGTGCTTTGTTCATGCATTTATTTATTTATGCATTTATTTATTTATTTATTTAAGCAAAAAAAAAAAATAGTGGCTGTCTTCGGAGAAAGCATGATGAGTGATTATATTCTTTCAAATGCCTTTCTGTGTTTTCTACGAATATGCAGACATTACTTAATGATTTCAAAAACTTCATTTAACAGTTTGGTCACATAATTTTTGTGTTCTTTCTGTTACTAAATTAATGACTAAGCATTGAGTATTATCATATATAGATGGACACTCATTCTTAAGATCGGGTTTTATAATGTCTGCAGTAAAGACAAGCCCTATCTAATATTAATTTATTGACTTTATTTCTTATAAGAAGTAGAATATGAACTATTCCAACTGACCAATTTTCATAGATTTCATGAAGATGTGAGTATTTTAGGGATTGTGTATTACAAATAATCACATCATTCTCAACTCAAGAATCCTATGAATCAGCTAACAAGTGTTCTGTTACTAGTCTTTGCACATCTGACAACTAAGAATGACTTAATTCTATTAATGATTACTTTGAAAACAAAAAAGTTGCCATAAATGGAATTTGCATATCTGAGAAAATGAAAATCATCAAAAAACTTTAAAAAAAAAGAAAGCATTAGCAATTAATACTCTAGTACTATAATTTTATCCTGAATTTTTTGAAGGATTAAATATGAGGGGCAATAGCATAAAAATGTTTCACAGAGAATATTTAATGTGTGTCTTTTAAATTTTATGTTGAAAGTATTTGAAAATATGCTTTTTTTAAAAAAGAATAACTTGAGAATAGGCTATACAAAAATTAATCTCCTAAATATAATTCTAACAGGTAAAAATGAACACAATGCATGCATTTCATTGAGTTCCTTCTGAAGTGAGCGTAGCCATTAACTCTTCACTGGAAGGATTAACTTTACTACATTCTGAAAGAGGTAAAAACACAATGGTGAGAAGATTGTTAGAGTTACTAGAAGAAATACTAGAAAACAAACATTATTCTTTATTTTCCCAGTTGATGTCAACATTTTACAAACTATGAATTCACTTTTCATTTCTGAATAAGGAGAAGGGCAAATTCTGAAGAGCTCTCGGAGTATCCTACTTTGTTCCTTGTTCTATATATTCAGAGTTTTAGTTTAATGACACACATTTTAGCAGCATTTGATATTCTTTTGATGGTACTCCAGGAATTCTTGGGTTGTAATTAAGACTATTCCCTCATCTCAAGCAGAGTTGGTTGCTCCCCTTTTGCTCTGCTGTATCCCTTTTATAGTATATATCACATTTCATACACATTGGTTTATGTGTTTATCTCTTCCCACCAGAATGTAATGTAAATACGCCATGCTTTCATAGCCTCAAGTCTTTCACAGTGCCTTATCACAAGTTTGTGTTCAAGAAGTGACTTCTAAATGACTATATAAATGACTATGAATAAATGCTTTAGTATATCATACCTCACTGACCCAGAGATATCAACATAACACCTAGTGTCAATTTGGAAAGCTGTTTTAGAGGACTGTACAAGAAATAAGTATAACCAATAACTTTGGGTAGTTGGAATGCAACTCAGAAACCAACCCTGTCCAAGTAGTAAGAAGTTACTGAGAGCATTTCACACCACTCACAAATTAATGAACCATTATACCTTTTGGCTTGGAGAGTTTTAAATTATGAGTAATTGTACTTAGAGTCACAAAGGTTTAATAAATGCAGATTCTACATGAGATCTGTAAGATTAGACAATGGCTGTCAGACATACTAAGGCTTCTATGAAAATATTTAGCCACATGAATATAAGGAAGTAGCATGTTATGTATTGATGTTGGTCACAGATGATAACTCTATAGTGATACAAAAGAACAAGGAACCTCATGTGAGAAAAGCATCTCGATAGAACCAAGATAATGGCATCTCCTATAGCTGAGAGTTTTACTAATTTTGAAGGACTAAGGCATTAGCCTTAATGTAAGAACTCCATTGCACACACATTTTTCACTAGAGCTCCAACTAATAATACTTTTGTTTTGGAACTTTGATACATGACACAAGGAGAATTTTTTTCTGATATTAAAGATGCAATTTTTATAATTCCCTTTTCTATTCTATGCCAATTATTTCTTTTAAAATCTTACGTGGCGGTTAAAGGAAAAATTCATTAGCCTAGTGGTTAGTAGGAGTCTGAAATAATCACACTGCTTTTTGGAAATAGAATTGGAACATATCACAGTGGGCACAGGATCAAGGCTTCTGTGCACCAACCCTTAATGGGTGTTTTGGGTACATAGTGGTAAGATTGGGCCTGCTAATTCAGGCCATTTGGACATCTGCCTCTGCCTTACAGTATTACTCCTTTGGCAGAAGCTACCAGAGTTGCCAAATACTTTCCAAGTTTGCATCTGATCACGAACAGGACTCTGTCTCCTGTTCCTTTATGTTTTGTCTTTCCATGCCTTATTATCTTACTTTGGTTAAATGCTCTGTCTAGCTTCTGCAACCTCAATCCTTTACTACCCAGTACTGAAAATGAGAGCCAGAGTTAAAATCAGCCCCTCTCTCTCTACTGCATCCTTTAAATTCTCTCATAGTTTTCTTATAAGAGATTATGCAATATACATACAGAAAATGATGAAAACTGTACTAAAAGGGAGAAATTACAGAGATCAGACAGACGAAACCCAGAGCACTTCCAATTCCCCGCACTCATGTAGTTCTTTTTATTCTCATTTTGGATACTTTCCCTACATTTCATTTCACTTCTGTCCTTTGGCAAGCACACAAGTTCAGCTGCAGATTTTTTTATTTGACCTTAACAGGAATGAATCCAAAATTTCTGTTCAGATGAAAGCAGACTTTCCAAATATAGGGATTGAAGTCAGTTGTGGACACATAATAGTATAATAAAATGAACAAAGTAAGAATAAAAAGTAGAACAGGAAAGGGGATGGAAAAAAAGCTTACAGAATTAATGAAACAAAATTTGAAAGCATATGATAAGGTAATAACTCAGTGATATTAGCTTGTTCAGTACAAGTTAGGTGGAATTTCTTCTTATCTCCATTATGACTGCACAGGTTTGACTTACTCTAGTCATGGTGACAAGCTGATTAAGAATTATGAAACCCCATCCATCATTAAACTGTCTCAATATATTATTAAAACAACATAACGACTTTTCCTCCAGGCAAACAGAATAAAACAAACTGCAACAACATCATGCTGTGTCTATACAACACAGAATGAAATGGAAATTTCTCACTCTCCACTTATTTTGATCAATGAGCATAACTAAATGAGAGAGCTGGAACCACATTTTTACTTCGTGGCCTGCAGGAGCCCGCATAGTTGTCATCTTGATCAGATCAGAACGCTTAAGTGTCAAATTTTTTTGGTTATTTTGATTTGGCCCAATTATATATTTCAGAAAGATCTCAGCCTTTTAAAATTGGTCGTATTTTCTTCAGTTTTTTATTTAAATCACATTGCTGCAAGAAATAATATGACAAAGGAAAATCGGGTGTGTTTATATGGAAGAAATGTAAAGAAATTAACATGGTTAAGAGATTCTTAGATTGATAACCAGAAACATGGGGAAGAATTAGAGCACTTTGCAAATCTATTTTCTGCAATTCCAGTATTTCTTCATTTATAAAAAATGGATGGTATTAGGTATCTTCCAGGCACTTTCGCAAATATGTATAGAAACTATAGTCCCTTCTTTCAGGAAGCCTAAAATATATAAATATATAGTTATATATATTATATATATACAGAGAGAGAGAGAGAGAGAGAGAGAGAATGTAAGTGATTTCTTACAATGTAATGAGAAGGAATAACAGAGAAGTTATAAGGCACCGTAGGATGAAATGGGGATAGACTGGAGATTCAGAGACGATTTCTCATTGAAGTTAATAATGATGATGATCATGAATACTCACTATGTACTAGACACTGGATAAAACTCTTCTCAAGCATTAACTCACGTAATCTCTAACAACTTTTTGAGAAAGGTACTGTCAGTATTTTCATTTCATATATGGGTAAACAGATTTATGGAGACCTTTTCCCCAAAACACCTAAGAAGAAAAACAGATTTGAATCTAAGTCTGTCTAATTCTACAGCTGAGAGGTCTTAACTTCTAGGCTCCGGTTTAAGCTAAGTACTGAAGGATGACATTGTGATTAATCTTCTACTAGGAACTGCAATTCTAAGTGCATACATTAGGGGGTGCTCATTCATATACATAAAGAGATTGAGACAAGGAAGATTGCTGAAGCAATGTTTATTTAAAAGAAAAGAGACTTGTAATAAGCTAATTGTCCACTAATGAGGGAATATTTTAAGGAAATCTTAGATGTTTCTAAAGGATGTTGTGAAACATTGTAGAAAAGTATCAGACCATCTGGATTCAAAACCCAGCACTATTGTTTCCCTACAGTGTGACCTTAGGGAAGTAGATAAACTTTGCTGTGATTTTATTTTCTTATCTGTATAGAGATGGTAATAAAAGTACCTAATTCATGTGTGAGAATTAAAGGAAACAACACCAAGAAAACGTTAAAAGTGCCTTGCATGTAAGTGCTCAATAAATATGAGCTAGTATTATATAGTGGACCTGCATAGTTAAAAGGAAGAGTTGTATGTACCAAAAGACATATTTCTGACCATAAGTAAGCAAGTTGCAAACAGTTGACACAATATGATAATATTTATGAACTATATTTTTTAGTTAAATATCACGTATATAAGCACATTTAAAAAAGAATACCTGACAAAGTGTTTTTTCTCTCTCTCAAAAAAGCACTTCAAAGCGTCAGTACAGCTGTCATAACCATTTAGGTCTTTACTAGTTGCATTTATGCCTATCAGGGAAAAAATGATCTGTTAGGAAGGAAGAAGGAGTATCTGTAAAAGTTACACTTTCCATTTGCTTTGACACAAACACGTACATATATGAATATGTGTGCGCCTTTCTAAAATTGGAGAAAGGCCAACTTCTGTTGTTCCGTTGAGAACAAAAATATATTCTGGATAGATTTCAACTGTGCTTCTGCCAAATATGACTTTTATCCTATTTTCAAACAAATATTGATGTGTTTTGCTAGCAGGATTCTTTAAAAGAGTAAAGAAGTATAAATGTTTTCTGATCATTAAAATTATGTGCCTCTTTGGGAGATATTTAGATTTTCCTAATTTCCTTAGAATTTCTTAGCATTAATGATTATGATGGATATTTTTGAGTAATGAGACTGCTTTTTTAAATCTCTTCATCTCCGATAGTGTAATTGCTCCTGTCATTTGTTCTTTGCCCAGATGCATGTTCTGTATTTCCCCTCTTTGGCATTAGAGCTGGGCCACGTTCTGATTGCTCTTGCAGGAAGGTATGGGCAGCCTAGCACCAGTGATTCGTGAGCATTCTTTCACAAGCCATGCCAATCATTTTGCTCACACTACTAGAGGAGTCTCAGCAAGGTTTGTGAAGAGCATAGATTCTCTAGAAGTGTGGGAAATGACCAAGTTCCTTGAATGTCACGAAAAGTTCAGATATCTGGGTGAAACAAAGATCTGATATCACTTAAACTTTTAGTAGTCCAAGCAAATGAACATCTGTACCTTGATGCTAGATCCGTTACTTTTTTGCTAAGAAATAAAGTATTCTCTTTTTAATTATCTTCAATCTATTTTTTTAGGCTTTTAAAATTATTTATTTGAGCAGATAAAGTTCACAGCATGTATATACATATACATATAAATGAATGTGTGTCCTATCTATCATCTGTCTGTCTGTCTGTCTCTCTAGCTACCTATCTTTTTATCTTTCTATTTATCTAATCAACAAAGAAAGCCAAGCACAGCATTTTTTAAAGGCATGGAATACATTCCTTTTAATTTTAAAAGTTTAAAAATAAACTTATTTTTAAAGGAGAGTCACTCATTTTTTTTAAAGAGTACTTTCTGACCAGAAAGTATGCAGCATGTCTATAGCATTTAGGATATTGCATTAATTAATTATTTGAGTTATTAACTATTTGAGGTCCTGGGTAACAAAAGGAGAAAATATTATACTCAAATATTTTTAATATAATTAATAAATAAGTGTACAACAATTTTGCAGTCTCCAAGGCTCTTTCACATTCATTTTGTATTTTTACCTTTATACAAAAAATTGTAATATTGACCAGTTGCCTTTTATTTTATTAGAGAAAACTGATTGTCTTTTTCAAAGAAAATCAAACTTTTAAAATTACATGTTTTTCCTCAAGACTTGAATATTTCTGATAAATGAAGAAAAATTTTAAAATTAAATCACTACTTGTAGTGATAAGCAACTGTGAGCAGTAGCCTTTTAGGTTTATATAAATCTGTAAAGAGCACTGGCTCTAGAACAAGAAGGTTTCCCTCAATATTTTAGTATATCTGGCTATATAGACCTTGCAAGTTAGTATAACAACATTATCTTGCATTTAGAAGTAATTTTTTTAAACATAGATTTTTCAATCTTGTTGGAATCTATTTTAAAATAACACTTATTTTTTCTGATTCTTTTATGCTTAACATACAAATCTGACTTTTTTCTTAGAAAATTTAGAAATTATAGAATGATAACTATAGGGGGGTAGAGAGAGGGTACAGTGGGTAAAGGGGATCCAATATATGGCAGCTGAAGGAAACTGGACTTTGAGTGGTAAACACACAATAGAGTATACAGATGTCAAATTATAATATACACCTGAAAATTATATAATTGTATTAACCAATGTAACCACAATAAACTTAATTTAAAAAGGAACAAATTAGTTAGAATTCTAGAATCCAGAATTTTAAAATTGTTAACAATTCGGTTGAAATATTTTTAGATTTGTATTTGGATATAGATTTAAAACACAGGTGCTATATAGTAGTGTGTTATAACCCATTGCTTTTAATAAAAATACATTGTAAGTACTTTTTAGATCATTAGATGCATGTTAAAATATGACCTTAAAATTAAATGGTGTTTTCTAATATGCCTATGTCAAAGTTATTTTATTAACTCCCTATCCTTTTTCTTTTTGATTACCTACTAATTTTGCTTATCAAGTAGACTTTCAAACTGTTCAATGCAAAAAACAAACAAACCAAAACTGAACTTTCTTGGTATGTGAATTACCTTCTCATGTTTGTTATACACTTTCTTTTTGAATATTTCTTGTGCATATCTTCGTGGGAGATTGATTTATAAGAACTAATTTTATATGGAGGTTATTAGCACTATATGTGCTCTATATGTTTGTTACCAATATTTTTCTTAGTTTGTATTTTATCATTAAATTTAATTCCTTTTTTAAATTCATGTTTACAAAGGTATGAAATGTACTCTTATTTTTCTTTCTGATATATTTTTTGCAGTTTTATAACTTTATTTGATAATCAGCAGTTCTCACACATTAATTGTAGATATTTGAAATGGTGACAACTGGTGACAGGCATATAGGTAACCAGTGTATAAAGCTTGTTGGTGACTCTTTATCCTTACGTTTATAGACAACTGCACCCAGATACGGTGTGGGGCATTTCTTGTTCCTTTGATCCAGACAGCTTTTTTTTTTTTCAGTATTTATACCTTTCCCATCTTAAGATGAGACATAATTATGCCTTCTTGAACTTTGCTAGAGTTGGACTTATTCTATTTGTTATTTTGGTTGATATAAAGTATGTACTGGTAAAGGAGAAAGGAGGTGAATTTCATAAGAAAGTAACAATTTACATTAAAGCATACGTAGAAATGATGAGATTTGAGGGGATACAGTAAGTGTGATAGCTGGTATACTTGGGAACTTGAAGAAATGTGATTGATGTCCTGGGCGATTAAATAAATATTGGAGAATATGAGGAACTTGTCATCTGAGAAAGGGAAAATTACCTTGGTTAGAGGAAAAGCACTTTTAAATTGGAATAATCTCATCATGTGACATCTTCTCAGTGAAAGAGAAGTGAAAGAGTCTTCTGGAAAGCAAAGATTTGGATCTGAGAAAGAGATAAAGTTGCACTAGACTTGGAGTTTGAGAAGGTCGAAGGCAAGTACTCATGCACTGCTAAAGAAAGTCCAAAATGGTGAAGGAAATAGGTTAAGAAGCAGGAAAAAATAAACACAAAGAAAGTAGAATGTAATCCTTAATATTATTTAACATTGTAGTGTTTATAGCCCCAGTGAGGACTTAATGAAAGCTACGAATCTTCTCAGATAAATACGTTTGTTCCATTTTGCAAACAGTTTAACTAGTGAGGTGATTCTACACTGAGTTAAGGACCTTTACTCTTGGGGATATACGACTTCCCCCCTACACCTGTGTACAGCCTAAGGGAGCCTTATATCTAGAAAGAAAAGTGGAATCTTCAGAAATGCAATAATGTCATCATTGTGGCATATAGGTTTTAAATATAAAAAGTAAAGTGAGAATAAATGGAAGGGCATAGAGACATGCTCACTTTCTTCAATTATTACTTTGTTCTTTCTTTCTGCTCAAACTGTTCTTTGGGTGGGCCTCTTCTCTCTTCCTTCATATTGATCCTTCTAATGGAGTTGAGTATGTTCCTTAATTGGCAACTGCCTTCCCCATTGAAGGCTAAGCATGAACTAGGTAGGACCCTATGAAAATGAGAAATAGAATAATTTTCTCAGGGTGGTTTCTACTAAAGATCCTAAGCTAAAAGTGTGAATATGGATTGTTCAGTTTCACACATAATCTCATTCAGATTCCTCTGACAAGATCATACCACGAGCAGGCATACCACGAGCAGGCATACCACGACCAATAAAGGGAGTACATTTGACTCATACATTCTTGATTCAAATCTATCAAAGATTGTTTTGAAAACCAGTAAAGAACATGAGTTATAATGAGAATTCCATTCTTGATAAATTCTTTCTCTTCATAAGGGAGTAAAAGGAAATTAACTCATCATACAATTTACTGAAAATGTTTGTCTGTCTGAGGCTGTGTCTATTCAACCAAAAAGAGCAGACTACATTGTTTTCTGCTCTACTAATGCCAATATTAATGTCAAAGTGAATATCTTTATGTTCGATTGATCATTTCTTTGGAGATCAGCCATTCTTATAAAATGATAACAGGCAAGTAGAATCAATTGTACTCTATTGACAAGGTTTATTGTCTTCTCTGAGATCATTAAAAAGAAAGACATGTGAATTTCACTCAGGAGAAAACTGACTTTGGTTACGAAAGTCCTTATACCCTGTGAGTTTCCCTCCAGAATCATTATGAACATATTTTATGTATAATATGAGCAGGATATTACATGTATTGTAGAAACTCAATAAAAAATGGAATGATTTGAAATAATAAAAGTAACAAAAAGAAAACAAACGTATGAAATACTAATCTCAAATAAGTTATAACAGATAATTTTGAGTATTGAGGCTTCTTTTTTCCTTAGACATTTAGTACTAAATTATGTGAACATTGCGCTTCAATAGAAATTAAAACAGCCTGATGAGATTCCACTAAAGGTGGAGATGCAGGTAAAATCACCTTTGTCAAGGTGCACAATAGAAAAAAAGTTGGTACAGAATAACTGAAAAAAAGACTGAAGCTCGTTTTGCATCTATAGAAATGATATCCACATTGTTGTAATGCCATATGAAGAATGATTAGTTCTTACCACAACAATTTAGTGTTTTAATTATGTTTAATTTATAACTGAGAACATAATTTTTTAGAAAAATCTGTTGTAATCCACTACCACAGACACACAGACCGCTTCATCTAGGATTCTCAACCTAACAATTTAGAAATAATCATAAAGTAATTTATAGAATCTCCTTGAAATTATTGAAGACTGCAAAGCGCTAATAAAAATAAAATTATAAAACAGGAGACTATAGCAATTGTGGCAATGACACAACAGAGCAAAATAAAGAGCTATTAAATTTAAGAGATAGAGTTCATGAGTTCTCTGCATTCTTTAGTTTACTTTTAAGTTTTGATGAAACTAAACACTTTAACTCAATAGCTTAGGTAAAAGTCAAAGAAAGCATATTTTTTGCCCCATGAGCCACAAAATGTGTTGTAGGGACTGAAGAGTGCTATTTTAGCTCAGTATTGGGAGATGGAGGATTCCTCCGATGGGCAACTTTGGCTTCACCAACAAACAGCCTTGCCAAACTTGCGTAAAACTGCCACGCTGTCTATAACTCTTGCACCTGGTTTTCTTTTTTCTCTTTTCCCTCACAAGGGTCAGACCTGCATCACACTCTATCAGGTCTCTCAGCCTTCTCCACCTCTTTCCCCTCATAAATTCCTCCACATCTAATTCTGTTTCTGTGTTATCTGCCTCTCACGTACCCAAATAATGCAAGTAGTGACAAGAGTTATCCAAGGAAACAAGCAGTAATATAGGGATTTAGGAGCAGCTTACTCATCATCTGGTGGGAAAAGAGGACATTGTCCTGTCTGGAAAGTGGGACAATGATTACTCCCTTGTACCAGCAGGTGTGAATTGCTAAGGATTTCACTGCTCATGACAGGAAAATGAGTGGAGAAGAAGGCTGCAGTAGGGGATAAAAATTCAGGCATTTGAACATTTTGGGTTAACAACGCCTACAGAGACAGTAGAGTTGGCTGGTCCCTTGTACTGATGACCCGTAGAGGGATAAGCGTCTAAGGGCTGTTAACAACCTTTAGTTTCTTACAAAGAGGCCCTTATCTTATGTAGTGAAAACACAGAGGTGTATAACAGACTAAAAGATCTCATAGAGCTGCAGAGCTTCAGGGGTGTTTCAATGCTCACCCAATTCTATGCTTTGTTATAGCAAGGCTATAGTGCAGGTTAGGAAAACCTGGGGCCCTGAAACATAGGATGGAGATATTTTGTTGGAGGCCCCTGAGGGTATTGGCTCTGCATTTGTTCATGAACCTCCTGGCCTTCAAAGGGGGACTACTCTTCCCGAGAAAGAGCCATCACTTTCACTATAAGCTTTATGGTGGGCTCTGGGCTAGTGGTGTGGCACTAATCTCCTCCACTAGCAACTGCTTGGGCAAGTGGTAGCCGGCAGTAGGCACCATGCTCTGCCTGCTGGCCTTGCTGATTCTGGTTAAACAGCTGATGAACGTAGTAGAGCAGCACATGAACTGCATATACAAGCCCCACCATCTGGTGCAGCCGTGGAGGTACCAATGCTGTATCTAATGGGCATGCGTGGACACCGCCCAAACCCATATATGCAGCTGCTATTTTTATCCACAGTGACCACAGTGGCAATGGCAGTGTCTTAAGCATCTCAGGGTGGCTGTCTGCTGGCCAGCATCACGAGGACACATTTAGCCTCACCGGCCTCATCTGACACAGTCAGAACTCTCCTTCCCACCACCTGCTTCAGCATCTAGAGAACTGTGCCAGAGTATAGGTGTGTGTGTGTGTGTGTATGTAATGGATAGTGAGTATATGAGTATGTACATGCCCCAGAACTTAATAGCTCTTCTGTGGGATTGTGCAATTTGTGATTAAGAGCTTTTGTGTACCTGCCCATTCGTACCATGGGAAAGTGAATGTTATCTTCTTGGAACTAGGTATTTGTGTCCATAGAAATGTCAGCATTTCTGGAGTCTCTAGGCTGAGAAGTATCTTTGATCACTGAAGATTTTTGACCCCTATTACCAACACCTCTCAAATCCAACCTTGTTCTGTAACACCAACTAGGGATTTCCACAGGAGCGACTATTGCTTATCCCAGAGACTGTACCCATGACCCTTTACTGAGGAGAGCACCTGGTGACAAAGTGGAAAGAACATGGGATCTGGAATGTGACAGGTCAAAATTGAAATTCCTGTTCTACCACTTACTAGCTTGGGGACTTGAGCAAGTGACTTAACCTCTTTGAGCTTCAGTCTCTTGAAAGTCAGAGTCATGGTCACAGTCATGGTAATTGAATGTGAAGATTAATTGACATCATGTGTGGAAGGATTGGGCATGTGGCAGATGCACAATACAAATAGTGGCTGCTAAAATGAAATGAAACAAAACAAAAATTTCTTCCAAAGAAAGTAGATGATCTCCTCAGGAGGTGCCCCCTTCTCCAGATAACTGTATTGGGCCTGATGAGGAAGGAAAGAGGCTATATACACTGAATGAGTTGAAAGAATTAGCAAGCATGTACTGGTGAGCCAGGAGAATACCCCTGTGAAGATGCTTCATCAAAGAGGACAGAATGTATGATTATATAAGTAAGTGTTCTTGATGGGAACAGCTAACTTTCTTGGGACAAGCATATCCTAGCAAGAACCCTAGGAGATGGAGTAAACTTGCTGCCGCGGTGGCCCCTGGAGGCCTGAAAAAGCGTTAACCAACACTATGTGAAGTAGAGATGTCCGAGTTTCTTTGTCACATGTTAAAGGCAGGAATAAAGAGACTGAGGGGAGCAGACACGCTGCAGTGAAAATATTATACGAGACCAGAAGATCCAGCAGAGGACTGTGTTCCACAGGAGGACCCACATTATTTCCCAAAGTCACCATTAGTGTGCTGGTGAGAGAGGTACCAGCATCAGACAATCAGTGATGGCTTCTTCTACAGGCTAAGGCTGGTAATAGGAGCGGTAGGTATGGTTGTCAGAAGCCAAGTAGCAGAGTTGGACACCAGACTCCAGGAGCCCACAATTACTCTAAAGATTAACAAGGTCAAATGAACTTGACTCACAGAGAGTTGTGAAGATGGTAATGGAACATGGTAGCCCTGGGAGCAAGAGTGTTGTCAACAACTATAACCAAACAACAACAACAACAACAACAACGACAACAAACCCAAACAAACAAACAAACAAACAAAAACAGGAAGCTGGGACTATTGCTTCAATAAAAAGTAACAATTGCTTGCACAATTCTCACACCTGAACTAATTTTCAGATATAGTACCCGTAGAATCCAAACACTGGGCACATTTCACAATGAAAGAAATAAAGGGCAGACAACCATAGGATCCACTGTTTATATCACATAGTGCACTATCTAGAACCAGCCAGCCTCAGAACTCTGGAACAGCCTCTAAAAATCCAGCCGAAGTGCCAATCCAGAGGCAACATTCTGGAATTATAAGGAGCCACATTCTGCATGTAGCATATATATTAAATCAGAGACTTCAATGTGATGCTGTGTCTCCAAGGGGAAGAATATATATATCTGGAACCATGAGTAGAAGCATGAGTATCCTCACTTACCTTCACTCTCAGTTTTTTTCATTTATATGCCATACTCTGGGTTTTGTAGAATTGAAGATTCTAGTGAGCAAAGGGGACACACTCTTGCCAAGTGACACAGAAGAGGTTCCATTGAAATGCATGTTATGGGTGCTGCCTAGGTACTTTGGATCCTTTGGATCCAGAGACCATTAGATAGAAGAAAAGTCATCATACTAGTAGTGACATTTGACCTTGATAGCAAGAGGACATAGGGATACTTTTTATATAGCAGAAATGTGAGGGAATAGGTATGGAATCCAGGCGATTCAGTTGGACACTTCTGAGTACCTACTTGCCCCATTGTAACTGTGAATGCATATATACAGCAACCTCCCACCTGATTACCAAGGATACAGACCTCAGAGGAATGAAAGTTTGGGTTGCACTGTAAGGTACGTCACCAACACTGTGCAGAAGTGATCACTGAGTATGAAGGGAACTCTGAATGGATAATGGAGGAGGGATAGTTTGAATATTATTTGTGGTCTTGAGATCAGCTGAACTATGTCTTCTGAGTTTCTCGTTAGGAATAGAGGCCCATGAGAAAGATAGATAAAGTACTCTGGAACCTGTGAGGCAAAGTAGGTCTGAGCGACACAAGAGGTGGCCTGTGGTTGCCATTAAAAGGTGTTTCTGAGTTGCAACTGAAGGGAGCATAACTGAGCAATGGTTCCAGCTGCTGTGCTCTGAAAGCCATCACCACCATCACGCTAAGGCTGCCCTTCCCCATTGCTTTTCCCAGATAATGCTGAGTGCAGCCATGACATAGGTCATTTCTGGAAGACGGAAACTCCTCTGATGGGCCACTTTGGCTCAGTCCTTCCCATTGGCCATTTATCTTGCCAAACTTTCTTAGACTTGCCTTCTTCCAATCAACCTTTACTACCTTTCTCCTTTTCAAGACTCAGATTAACATCTTGGTCTGAGAGTTTTCTAAGATGCTCTTGGTTCCCTCCCAATTTCTCCTCATAGGCATTTTCCCTAATAAATCTCTTGCCCATCTAATCCTGTCTTGGTATCTGCTTTAAAAAGAATCCTCAGTACATATAGGTGTTGAATGAAAACACAAGACAATTTGTGGAATTTAAGTAAACTGTCCTAAATCTAGACTGCTTTGTAATACTATCAAAGCCATAAGTATTTCTTATTTCTAATATATATCAGTTGACTTTCCTTCATCCACTAACAACCTGTGCTCTTAATCCATCTAGCCATCTTTGAAATTTTTTATTACTTAATATTAACAGGAAGGATCAGATAACAAGAGAATGTGAAAGTGTACAATTTCTCCACAATTGCTAAAAAAAAAAAAAAGGAACTGAAAACGCAGGACCTCTGACAATAGAATACTTCTGAGGAAGGATCTATATTAGAAAGAGAAGTAGAGATAGGTATGAGGCAAAAATAATGAAAGTCTAGACCTTACTTGCTTCAACATTCTGATACGTCTTTTCATTGGGTTCAAATTCTAATAAAGTAATAAAGCTCACAAAATGGTTTGCAGAAAAAGAATATTAGTGAAAAGATTACTGCATGCTTCAGCCATAAGTCTTTCAAACAGGAAGCACACATCTTATAATGCTAACTAATTTATTGAACAAATAGATGCCTGTGATTGGATGGGTTTATAAATTCCTATTTACATTACTAATGCCATTCTCAGCATAAATATTTTATGGAATCTATTATAGCAACTTTCAGGTAATTGATGCCTCCAGAAATATTTGTTGATCTAAAATGAAAAATATACTTGAAAAATGGATTTAGTTAGACACGGGCCATAAAAGTAAAACTGGCTCATCTTTTGAGTGTAACAAAGAAATAAATAGAATGAGGTGTCATCAAACAGATATTTGTGGTCCCATTAGCGGGAGAAGCACATCACTGCATAAGCAGCTTTGCCTATGGTGATTATAGCTCACATCCAAATGGCCTGAATGAGCACCATGTTGTTGTCACATGATGAGGACCTGAGGAAGTGCAAACTCAATGTGTATGTTTCAGGGTTCAACTCAATCCAGGGTCTCTACTGAGTTCAATATAATGACAGTTTCCAGCTAGGTAGGACACAAGTGTCTGGCCTTTGTAGGTTTCTGATACCTTTAGAAAGAAGAGTTCTCCAGTTTTATCCTATTTATCAATCCTCCCATAAGTGTACCTTACAGTGAAGGTTAAAGGAAGTTAGTTACAGGGAATTTCTATTAAATATAAAAATAAAGAATAGAAAGGAAATGATGGCATATGCCAAAATTAAGAGGATGAGAAACCTTTTACGAATGTGTTCTGAAGACTCCAAACAGTTTGTGATGTTTTAGACAGAAAAAGTCATTTTTATATCAAAGTAATGTGCGGTTGTGCAAACCTTAATATCAGCTGATAAAGAAAAATATTACTTTCATAGGTTCACACAAGAAGTTCAAGTATTTCATCTCAGCTCGATTTTTAAGCCATTTTCCTGCAAACTGGCAAATTTCTGCCTACAGCAAACTGATGAAAATTCATGGGTGTTTTCATTCCTCCAGTTTAGAGAGAAATAGTAAAACTTTTGCCTTAGATCAAACTTTTGAATATTTGAGGTAAGGAAAAAAACACATCACTTTTTAAATGTGAATACCCAAAGTGAAATGTGGCCGTTTCTTACATTTTTAGATGCCTGGAAGTTTTCCACAAACTTCTATAACAGTCACTCTGCAGGCTTCTGCTATAAATGTTTCAGGAACTATCTAGGGAAATATTCTATTGAGAGGGAAGGCAGGATTATCTAGCAGATAGAGCGTGGAATTTGGACTTAGACAACCATCTGAGACCTGCACCTGCCTCTTTCATTGCCTTATGGTGCAGTTCTGTATAAATGATTCAGACTCACTTTGCTTATATTTTTCCCTGTGGCAATAGAGGAAAATGGGCTAAGCATTAGTCTCTCCTCAACAATCAGAGAATACCACAAAGGTAAATATGACATCGTCTGTAAAGTGCTATGACCTGTAATCCAGAAAAATAGTGTAGAGGTGTGAGGCCACAGAGTTTGTATAACCATTATAGAATCCAGGCATGGAGACCTGTATAGCCTGCTCCCTCACTGTTGTTACTGGTAAGGGGTCCCTATGTCTCATAATCAACAATAAGTATTGCCAAACATTAATTTCTTTAACACACATCTTGCCTTCAGCATCTGGAATATATTAACTTCTTTCTCAAAAACTCAGATAAGGGAGACAACCCATAACAGCCAGTCAACTTGCATCTATTGATTGTCTAATATGCAAAATACATTCTACTGAGTATTAGACCTCTAATGAGAGTCTATTAGAAAAATGATTTATAATGATTTATAAAGCGTAGTCATTGTTCCCAAAACACTTGTAATTATGATCTAGTTAAAGGTGAATGTGTGAATTACTTAAAATCATATAAGATAGCCATATGACGCACAATTGATAGAGATAATAATTCTAAGGCATTTAAGAGGAAAAGTATAAGGATTCTGGACTGACCCTTTTTCATACTTTCAATTTCTAATTAAAACAAATACATTCACAAATATAGAAGGAAAATGCAAAAACAGAAGTAAAAACAATGAAATGATATCCTTGGCAGTTATGCTAAAAAGTGATTCGTTAATATCTCTGGCTGTGGTAATTTATTTCACTGTTTTCATTGAATTAAAGCAATTTTGCTCTGTCCTACCGATTATTTCCCTTATATGCCAAGTTTAAGAAATTTTGATGGCTTGTTTGAAACGCAGTTCAATCAGTCAATATGGATGTGTCTTATGAAATTAATTCAGAGTGAAGGAAGTATCATATGCTGTAATGGGAAAATAATTGGATTGAGGATCACAGTGATTTCACTCTGAACAAGGAATAGTCACTTAACCTCTCAAGGCATCTGTCGGTTCATTTGTAAAATAAGAGGGCTGGACCGGAAATCCTAGGCCAGCTCTAAAATTTTCTGGAAAAAAAAAAAATACTGCTTAAAAGTTTTATATTTCTTTATGCTTCTGAAAAGCTCATCTTGCTTTTATATTCTATCAGGATCCATGATCCTTTTTTGTCATTAAGATTAATATCTCTATTTTATAGACCACAGATGCTGCAGGTAGAGGAGAAGCAGATGGTAATACAGTGCTCTCAAAAACATGCTCTAACTGTAATTCTTAATTTGATTGTATTCTTACTGGACATTCCCAAGATTTATTAAATTTTTATACTTAATCCAAGAGAGCTTTGGTCTTGTCTGTAAGTAGGAACTTAGATACATAGGCTTGTTCTTGGTAATAGAACTTGTGTGTCAGTGAGCAAGGCATCTGTAAAACAGAGTGGAAGCTGAGCATCCTTGCAGAGGGTATAGTGGCAGAGCATATTGGTAAAATAGTTATTGTAAATATGATAGTAATTATCACCAAAAAGATTAATAATGTCAAGACATTCAATCCATTCAGAGAAGTAGTAATACAAATTTACATAAAGTATGAAACATGTCTTTTGGTTCATGTGAAAAATTAAAACTATCGATTTTCTTTAAAAGGCATGTTTTAATGTGTCATGTAGACAACCCATGAAAAACTAAGGTTTGTTTATGCTACATGGTATAAGAAATGTGAATGATAGTAGGATATTGAAAACAAAGTCAGCTATGTTGATCATAAAAGAGAAAATTACTTCAAGAAATTTTCTAGAATTTTAAAAAATATGATTTTAAATAGCTGATATTATAAACTGGTAATAATTATGGTAAAACCCAGCTATTTTAACATATTTTGGAATATGTTCTCTTATTTATATGAGAGACTTAATTTGAAAGTCTATACTGTATTATGTATGATCTAGATCTGCACTGTTCAATAGAAATGTAATGCAAGTCAACATGTGCAATTTAAAATTTTGTAGTCTTCATACTAAGAAAAGTTGAAAAGACAAAGATAAATTTCATTTTTTATAAATTTTATTTAACAGTATAGGTATAATATTTCAACATAAAAATTGAGAGACTAATTTTTTTTACTAAGTCTTCAAAATTCAGTGGGTATTTTACTTACAGTACAAATCAGTTTGGACTAGCTCCATTTCAAGTGTATGATAGCCACATGTGGGTAGCGACTACGGTCTTGGCAGCCTGGGTCTGGATGGTGGGCTGTGGTAGTAAATAACAGTCCTGGCCACTACCTTCAGAGACTTTATAGTCTAGTGTAGAAAACAGACCTGAACGATCAATCAAATTGTAAAATTTTACACTCTTTACAGTTTTTAAAAAGCATCACATAAAATTAATATTGCTGAATACATGCCCTGCATTTAATGTATTTCCACTTTACATATGCTATAGATTAATGCGTTCTCTATATGGATGAGCTCATTATTGACTTTTTTTTTAAAGGAAATGAATTCTAAATTAACAACTCTTTTGTAGTCTATTTTTCCCATATCAGTATTACACTGTAAGTTTGAAGTTAAAGAATCAAGAGACAGGAGCATAATAATCCTTTAATGCCATTATATACTGTTGAAAATAAAGCAGCTAGGTACAAAATCAAGAAAAGTTATCAGAGAAAACTTTACTTGAGGTGAGAGAAAATTCAATATTTTTTTCCATGTGCTTTCTATAGCTTTACATTCTGTAATTTCTGCTGACCTGTGTTTTCAAAGGCTTTTTATTAAGTGCTATAGACCTCTTCAGGGTTTATTATAGAAGTAGTATATGTCTTATGAAATCTTGAAGTTATTCCTAATTTATATGTAAAAGCTGGTATGAAAAAGGTACATAAGCATTAAAATAGTAAGAATATAAAACAATTAAAAATATAAAGAGAATAGGTTACACATGACATCAACTCAATATTATTTAAAGGTTTACCTTAATTGATTCCAGGTAGCTCAGACTTAATTGTGAATGATGTTGAAGATGGTTATCTATTTATTGAGGTTTGAAGAATGCCAAAGAGCAAAGATGAACCAGAAGTTTAATGTTCACTCATCTAGCTAAAAGTATAGTTTTTCCCATGTTGCTTCCTAACTAAAATTTCTGTAGAATTTTAGACAGAGACGATTGTATGAACAAAAAGAGTCAACTTCATAAGAATTTCCCTTAGCTGGAACTTAATGACTGTACAGAGCTGATTTTTTTTCAGGAAAAGGTAGACAGGTCTTTCTCACTTGGAAAAACAACATAAATAAAGTAAAAGAGTTAGAATTGGTAAGAGTTGTTGAGAGAATAAAGGAAATGGCTTTAGTCTGAGAAATCACAGTGGAAGCTAAAAAAAAGATGAGCAATTTAAGACTAATTAATGGAGACTTAGAATCTTAAACTGGATCCAATAGATGATGTGGTACCAATGTAGTTTTAAATCAGGGAAGTGGCGTAATGAAATGGCATTTTTGGAAGATTCATCTAGCAGAAGCGACAGGATTGATGTAAAGTGGCTGAGGGAAATATCAAGGAGGTTGAGTTGAGATCAGATCCAATAATAGATTTGGAAGATTTAAAACAAACCTTCTCAAAATTGGAGACTCATGCTTTTTTTTTTGACAGCATTGGAGATAGAACTGGTAAAAAGAACAAGTAAGAGAAGGCTGAAGGAAAAGAGAATAAAAACAGGATTAAATTTATTTAGAAAGTGAACTATAACAAGATTCAATGCTCTGGTCATGGAGTGAGATGGACATTAAAAGAAGGAAAGGCAATTCTACCATTAATATTATAGTATAAGGCAGTGATATTTTGGACTTTAGTGGCAAGTTCTCTTAAGTTTCTCTTGTCCAACATAAACTATAGTGAAGTTACATTTCATATTATTATTTTTAGACCTCATTTCTCAGAACTAAAGTAAATTGAAAATTGGTTGAAAAATTACTAAGTGAACTATGGCAGTTCTTTCATCTGCTTTCTAAAAGCATACATATTTTGGTTTGAATTATTTAGGATGTTATACACAAAACTGGGTTTATGTTCGCCTTATTTTGACATATGGTTTACATTTTGAAAACTTTGCCCTAGGATGGCATAGGATAAAATTATAATGACAAAATTGAGCATAGCAAAAGCAGAATCACAAAATTCAGAACAGTAATAGACTTTTTAAGTCATTAATTACACGCATAGAAAAACAGGAACTATTTATTGACTATCAAGTACTAAGCCTACTGAGGGCATGGGTATATATACGTGAAACAAAACAAAACACAAAACAAAACAAAAATTGTCCTCTGAAGTCTGGTACAAGAAATGGTAATTAAACAAATGAACAAACACATATATATTTATGCATTTTGTAATGTGATTGTTATGAGTTGGATTGTTTCCCCGCCAGATTGATATGTTCAAGTCCTAACTACCAACAGCTCAGGACGTGATCTTATTTGGAAATAGATTTGTTGAAGATGTAATTAGCTAATTTAAAATAAGGAAACACGAGAGTAGGGTGAGCCGTTAAGCCAATATAACTGATGTTCTTATAAAAGGGGAAATTTGGATATAAATATAAGCACAGAAAGAACACCATGTGAAGATGAAGGCAGATACCAGAGTGATGTTTCTATAAGTCAGGAATGACAGAGATTGCTAGCAAACCATCAGAACCTAGAAGAAAGGCATGGAACATATTCTTCCTCACAGGCCCCAGAAGGATCCAACTCGACTGACACCTTGATCTTAGACTTCTAGCCTTCAGTACTGTGGGACAATAAATTTCTGTTGTAAGTCACCAGTTTGTGGTATTTTGTTATGGCTGCTCTAGAAAATTAGTAAGAGTTCTACAAAGGAGAATTATTGGTGATAATGAGAATGCATAAGGGGATGGAGGAAGCTTATTTTAAATTTGATGAGCAATGAAGAGTTCTTTGAGGAGGTTATATTTAGTCTGATACATGAAGGATGAGAATGAACCAGCAATGTGTGGTAATAGAAAAGAGTGATCCGGGTAGAAGAAAGAATATGTGATAGGAAAGAACTTGGCATAAGTAAGGAACTGAGGAAGGGCTAGTGTGTCAGGAACATAACCAATAAAGGTGAGAGTGGCACAAGATGAGACTAGATAGACCTTGGTAAGGAATTTGAATTTTATTCTAAGAGCAATAAGGGGACTTTCATGGACTTAAAAGCAAGTGGTGATATGATCCAATTTACTTTTAAAAATGAATTCTAAGTACTATGCAGCGAATGTATAGAGAGGGAAGTGGAGAACGTAATTACAAAATGAAAGCATCAGACCAGTTATTTAGGCTTGGAATAAGCTTGTGGTGGCAGAATATATATGATTTAAGAAAATATTTAATTTTGGGAGTTAGGGAAAATTTGTCACAAATAATTACTCTTGAGTTTTTGTCTTCAGCTATCCAGTGTTATTTCTTGAGGTGGGAAAAGCTGGGGAGGGTGGGGCAGAGCGGGGTATTATAGAACGAGAGTTCAGTTCTAGATATGTTAAATCTGTCATACCTGTGAGCCAGCCAAGTAGAGATGTTAAATGGGAAGTTTGTTGGGCCAAAGAAAGGTCTAAGGAGGAGGTAGATAAACAAAAGATAAGTAAGTTGTGCAGTGAACAAAGAGTATTGAACACTAATAGCACAGCTGAAGTCTCCAGATTCCCAGTCCTGTATAACTTGCAACTTCATGTAAATGCCTAGTCAATGACATTATGGCATCATTTAATTGGATATAAGGGTGTACTTTCATGGGTCATAATGAGAATAAAGGCACAAGCACCTCTCTAGCAAATAAGACAGATGGATAGAGTAGTGACACAGTGTCAAAAGCACAAATAAGATTCAGAAGGCTTGAAATTTACTTTTAGCCTTGCCACTTATTGGTTTAATTGTGACTCAGAAAAATAAATTCAGAGTGTCAGATGATCTCTAAGGCACATAATTAGTTTAAAAAATTGACAACCTCTCAGCAATTGCATTTCTGGGTACATAGCCCAATAATATTTTGTACATTTGCGTGAGGAGATATATATAAAGATCTTCACTGAAAACATTGTTTAAAACAGCAAATTTAAAGGAACTTAAGCATCGACCAAAAGAAATAAACTGTATTTGTATGACAGAACGCTATTTAGCTGTTTAAAAAAATGAATTAGATCTATGTATATAAAGATCACAAATATGGAATGTTGAATGCAGAAAAAAGTAGGTCTTAGAGTTATACTTGAAATAATTTACCTTTGGTGGAAGCATATGTACGTTAAAAATGCTAAAAGTAGATAGGAAGGATGCAATTCTGGTTAATTATTGGAATGTGGAAGGTAACAAGACGGGATAGGATATAAAGAAGGTTTCAAGTTAAAATTTTTATATAAAATTATATTTGAACTACATATGACAAGGTTAAAAAGGAGTTCATTATATTATTCTTTTCATATTTATATAAATTTTATGTCTCCATAAGTACATTAAAATTGATTGTTTTCATTTTTATAATAGAGAATAAAAGTTAAATTTTAACAAATTGTGTATTTTAATACCACGTCATTAATTTCTTAAGATTGGAGAAGTCATTGTATACCTAATAACATATTCTTTTCATTTTTTCTTTTAAAATTTATACTTAATTTTTACTTAAACTGTGAAGTGAGTGCTTCACTTGTGTTAGGCACTGTTGCATCCATAGTTATTTCAGGTGATGCCTTTCTAAAGAAGGCACTGTAAGCCTTATTTTACAAACAACCAATTTGATGTTCCTAGAAGTTAAAACACCCAAAGTCATAAAGCTGGTAAATAGAAGAGATAAAAGTTGAAACCCCAGTGTTTTATTCTATGTCCTGTTCTCTCTGTTACACTATGACTGACATACACTTCCAAGCTGAAAATATGGCATAAGTTCCGCTTATATCTTTCATAAATCCTTAAAGTTGGTGTTTCATTGAGTTAATATATAATTGAAATAGATCGAATACACTGTTCACATATTTTACTCATAAATATTGTAAACATTCCAGAAATACATGTTAGTAAATGAAGGAAAATAAGTAATATTCAGAGTTCCATCTTGTTAATGGAATTATTCACATTAATTATAGAGAAGCTCTTTTCCATGTTATGCTTACATTCTGTTTTCCTAAACATCTTAATAGCTATTACAATTTTGTTCCTCTTTTTAAAAACTTAATACTATTGTTATTTTTATGTTACGATGGACAAAGATTTTGCTGTATTTAGAACAGAAACATAAGTGTTTCACTATTCCGAAGAATGCAACTTCATTGGTTGATTTTCTAAAAAAGAAAAAATATAAGACAGCAAAACTACAAGAAAAACACTACCCCAACCATATTTGACAAGAGCTTCACAAATGTAACTTTATAGTCATTTTAATGTTTGCTTCCTTCTTTCTAGTCTTCTCAGTCTCTCGTTCCTGTTCCTCATCTTACAGTTTTTGTTATACTTGAATGATGAGCTAAAAGCATGAAAAGCTGTTGTTCTCAACCTTTATTAGTGTTTTCCAACTCAGTTCCCTATTTGGCTGCTGACAACCTGCCAAAATCACCCTCTGGTGAATTGCAAAAAGATTGGGGTAGCAGTCAGGAGACCAAAAATGTATTGCAGATAATTAGTAGATCAGATCTTTGTCAAAGCAGATACTTGGCTACCCACACAACTCTATTTTTAAGACTTGTGTGTCAAACAATGTGTATTCATTGTCTTTTATAGTGTGAAAAGCACATTGTATATAGTAGAACTGAGTTGAATGAGAAATTCCATTATTCTTTTGTTGTTTCATACAGTTTACTGGTTAACACTTGAGATATACATATTTGATGAATAATTGAAACCACTTTTGGCTTTTAAGTAGCTTTAGAATGGTGAAATTACCTCTTTTCTTACTTAACGAAGTAATCCAACCACCACAGTCTTTGTTTTCCAATAAAAGTAGGAAATAAAAATCTTCTTAGATGATCACATTTGTTTTCATGCTAATTAGTTCCGATTAATTTGATTGGCAAGAATGGGAGTCAGGATATTAGTTCTTGAATCACACAAAATAGAAAAGCTTTGTAGTGTAAGATAATAGCAATAAATTGAGGTAAAAAGAAGAAATTAGACTTCAGGATGATGAAAATGCCAGGGTTATCAGCAGGCTTTCACTGAAATCGATCTCAGAATAGCTGGTAATGAATTATTATCTAGTGATGTGTTTTCATTAAAATACTATCTAATGATGCAGCCTCTGTGTGCACATGTAGGGTGTGTATATGTGTGTATGTGTGTGTTATTCAACACACACTGAACACTTGTCCTATTTCGTTGTTTCCTTACTTTTTTATGTACCAACCCATGTTTCAGTATTAAAGGAAATTCATCAGTTTCCAGTGTCAGTGGTCTCAAAGTATGAAAATTATGTAGTCATGATACAACGGTTTAGTTACTATACTATTATAAACAGAAATGATATTCTTAAAAGAGTAATAAAATCAGTCTTAAAGTCTGAAAAAAGCAAGAAAGATCATGCTTCCTCCTATAACTAAGATGGTTAACTTGGAGAAGTCACACAAATTCTAAAAGTTCTAGATTCTTTATCAGTAAAATGTGCATGAAAACAGCTGTTTTTTCTATATGTGACAAGATTCTTATCAGGGGTAATTGAATTGATATAGGTAAAACCCTTTTGAAATTTCTTAGATGTTTTACACATGTAAGACATTGTTAGTAATAACCTAAATATTGACCCTGTCTTCTTTCCTAAATCAGCATTCATATATTTTTCAAAAACTAACAAGTGCCTACTGTATTTCAAGTATATACTGTTCTAGGTACTGGAAAGAGAGCAGTAAACAAAACAGATCGTAATTCTTGCCTTCAACTTTAGCAAATTGAAATAACAATAAGAGGTAAAATTTATAATATCAATTGCTAATAAGCGCTATAAAGTGAAATATGAAAAAAGTAATGCTTTAAATATGAGTTATTTGTAGAAAACTTGAAGAAGATGATAGCCTAAACAGTGAGTGAGGGCCAAATTGTGTATTGAAATCCTACTTTAAAGAAAATATTTATTCTTGAATGAATGGTCTTTCATTACTCAAAGCCAGGTGTATCACTTAACCAATATTTTATAGAAAACTCAGTAGTTTGGCACTTAAAAACTTTTTCCCACTCCATGCTTTTATATTTAGAATGAAAAATTTAAAGCTAATGCACTCTATCTCTCCATTTCTTTGACATGCACACAAAAATTATTAATACATGAATATGAATGAAATATTTACTTTGTATAAGGTCATGTGATTACAGTGTAATAAATTAATTTGATATTAGCATAAGCAAATTATTGTTGAAGGGTAAATCTATCCCAAAATAACATAATGCTCTTGAAAGTTAAAAAAAAAAAGTTAGATTATCATATACTCACACACAAAACGAATGCACCCTTTCTTATTAGCACAGGTATTCTAGAAAACAGGTCTAAAGGCAAAAAAGCTTATGTGCTAACATTTCATTAAGAAGAGAAATCCCTGATTCCCTAATTAGAGGGGAAATTCCTAATTTTATTAGGGAGAGGAGGAAGGAAGTAGTTTATCTAGTGTTTCCCATCTCTCATTGCTCCTTCCATGGAACTCTTCTGAGTTTGGTCACCTGGGATGCCAGAAGCCAAGACCGCAGCTGTGGCTTTCTGGACCTGGAGTGCCTTGCTAGTCCTAGCATTCCACACCTGCCCACCTACACAGCCTGCAGCCTCATAGGTCAGGCCAGGTGATCCAGTCAACTTGTTTGGGTGCAGAGTAGATCCAACGGATCTCATCTCTCAGTGACAAGAGGCAAGACCTAAGGTAGGAGGCTAGAGTTGTGTGCAAGGATGTGAAGACCTGTCTGATGAGGACCTGGGATTGCGTACTATCTTATATCTGGCTACTGAGCAGATGGAGTATAAGATAAACATGCACCCACAGGGTACTGGTGAAGCTCAATGAACTTTCCTCCATTAAAATTCTTAACTGTCTCCTCGATGGCCTACTGGAATGTGAGAGATGACAGCTATTCTTAATTGGGAATGAGGGAAGATGGTATCAGTAACATCCAGTCAAAACTATGGCCCAGACAATCTAGGGGGATCATCAATTTGTCTGGGACCTAGTTCTTATTGTAACCTATTAAATTATAAGGAAGAAAAGCTTCAACGATATTGAAAATCTATAAAATACAAATTAAAGCAAAAAGATAAAGTCGTCTTTTAAAAAAATCTGTCAAATTGGTTAAAATAAAACAGATCAATATACTGTACCATACTTTTGTTATATAGGAAGAGTGAATTTTCCTACAATGCTAATAATTCTATTAGCAGATTAGACTTTTATAGAAATATATTCTATCGTTTAAGATTATTCATTGCTGTGGAATGACAGGAATTCTCTTTCCTAAACACAAACAAACACATAGTCACATACACAGGAAAAAAGTTATTGTAATTTAGATTAAGTCAGAAGAGAGTAGCCACATGATGTGGAGAAAATATAGTATAACTAAACTTAGCTGTAGTTGGTTCCCAAGTTCCTAAGAAGAGTATGCAACCATTCAGAATGCATTACATTAAGAGTTGAACACTTCCAGGTTGGGAAAGCACATTTATTTAATGTACAGTTCTTTTATACCAGGTCTAGACAAACTACAGCTGCGGGCGAAATCTGGACCACTGTCTGTATTATAAATAAAGTTTTATTGGAACACAGCTACTCTCTTTCATTTTCATATTGCCCATGGCTGCTTTCCAAGTTGAGTAACTGCAACAGAGACCACATGGCCTGTCTAAAATATTTATTATATGACCCTTTAAAGAAAAAAAAAATGCTGACTCTGTTTTATATTGTTGGCTTGCATCATTCACAAACATTTGAAGCATTCCTGGTTTTCAAGCCAGACTTAGCCTTAACAAAGCCCCATCCCTGTTAAGGATGGGTCAAGTATTTCAGAATTCCAGCCACCCAGAATCTCATTTCCCCACAGTCCACTCTCTGACTCGAATTTATACAGGTCATCTTAACTAAAGACCAACCAAATATCTATATATACATAATGGCAAAATATGTAAAATACTCTTTGTTGTACAAATTTATGCTAAAGACATATTTATATACAATTTTGCTATAAGGTTATTTGTATAAAATTTATATCAGAGAAATAATAATTCTAAATGTTCAAAGAGTGTTAAATAAATTCTATTACCATTATGTTGTAATTATTATAAATTATATATTGAGCAAAATGGCAGAAGAGTTTACTATGAATATGTAGAGGAATGTAGAGGATAATCACATTTTCAAAAACTATTGTATATAACGGAATCCCATTTTTAAATATAAATATAATTTATGTCTTTTTCTATCCTTGATAACTGTATTTTAATTTCTATACCCCCTCTACCATTAAGACCAAGATACAACATGGATATTTATTACTCTAGGGAGAGAAGTATGGAAGTGTCTTCCAAAAGTGATCATTTCTTTCTTTAACTTTCAAAATAAAGTTTTAAAATCAATTGCCAAAGTAATAGTCTACAGATCAAAGCACATTTGTACGTAAAAACTACAAGATTAATGTGGAACATTTTTCTCTGCATTTGCCCATGAGTCTTTGGGAAATCATAAGCCAGAGCCTTGAGGAATCAGACCTGAGAAAATCTCTGAATAGGGTTGGATACATGGTAGGACATAATTAAAATTAAAATATTCCACACTGGGTGAAATTAACTGCTCAAGTACTTTTCATATATTAAGTTGTTGAATTCCTGTGAAGTAGTATTATGTTATTATTGCTATTTTATATATGAGGAAACTGAGGCACGAGGAGGTTAGGTAATTTAAACAAGGTTATATACACAAATGGTAAGTAGTAGATGTGATATTTAAATTCAGGTAATTTGGCCATTCATCTTTATGCAATATGGCTTCTCTGAGATATAATCATATTTCTCCTGCAGAAAAAATATTTAGCCACTTGAGAGCTAGCAGGAGAAAATGAACCAGAATTGGAAAGGAGATCAAGAGAGACACTGTAGATGCATATAAACAATTGAATTCTGGTTCTGCCTCTTCCTGGGTTTGAGCCATGATATGGACTGAATATTTGTGTTTTCCAGAAATACGTTTGTTGAAATCCTGAACCCCAGAATGATGGTGGTGGAGATGGGACCTTTGGAATGTAATTAGATCATGAAGATAGAACTTTCATGATGGGATTAATGCTCTTAAGAGACAGGAGAGAGCTTGCCCACTCTTCTTCTGCTCTCTTCCGTGTAAAGACATAGAAAGAAGATGGCCACTGCAAACCGGGAAGAGGTCCCCCACCAGAACCTGACCATGCTGGCACCCTAACTTTGGAGTTCCCAGATTACAGAACTGTTAGAAGTAGATTCTTGATATTTAAGCCATCCAGTCTATGGGAATTTGTTATAGCAGCCCAAAATGAATAAGACAAACCCTAGGGTATGGGTGTAGTAGGGCATGGAGATTTTTTTTTCTAGTGGGGAAATTTTAGAAATGAACCCAAGGAACAAATTTACTTATACCTATAAGACCATATATCTCCATTTCCATGGACAGTTCTGGTTTACACCTATTATTGTACTACTGTAATTGTCAATAGCATCCTTTTTCATTCTCAAAAACATTCCAACTTAAAGAATAAACTTTATGGTCTCCCTGTTTACACATCAGTTACCACACAATTTTAGTAGGAGACTGACCCACAGAGTAGAGTATGATGTAGAAATAGTGGCAGCAGGAGAAACTGCTATGTTGTGTGTGACAAGAGAACATCAGCAGCAGATGCATCAGGAAGAGACACAAACAAATACCACCATGTCTGTTGAGGCATCTCAGCTAAGGGCCGACCTAGTCGGTATACAAGCTGGAGCCTTCGTACCATGCCATCGGTCTTAGTTCTCTTTGGATGCTCTAGCAAAATACCAAGACTGAATGTCTTGGAAACAACAGAAATTTATTTCTCATAGTTCTGGCATCTGGAAGTCTAAAATCAGGGCTCCAGCATAGTCAGATGAGGGCCATCTTCCAGATTGCAGACTTGTTGTTGCGTCCTCACGTGCTGGTAGGGGCTAGAGAACTCTGTGCAGTATCTTTTATAAGAGTCCTCCCTCGTGACCCAATCACCTCTGAAAGGCACTACTTCCTAATACCATCACATAGGGAATTAGGTTTCAACATGTGAATTTTGTAGGGGGACACATTCAGACCACAGCATCATCAAACCATGGAAGATGTTGAAGCTTTGAAATAGAGTGAGCTAATGCAGAAGTGATTAAATTAAATGATAAGTGTGTAGATCATTTTAAAATAGAAAACTTTAATTTATTTTACACTACAGATGTGTAAAGAGAGACTTGTGAACAAGCAAGGTTATACAGAAAAAAAAAAATCAAATGTCTCCACCTCCAAGTAATAATATTAAATTTTAAACTACGTATATTTTTACATACGCATAAGTAAACAGAAAGTGAGTATAGTCACCCAAATGTTAAGAGTAGTAATCTTAGGGAAGGGGCTTAAGGATGACTTCTATTTCTTTCTTTAATTTTTATATATTCTCTAAATATCCTCAAATGAACATGCATCAGCTTTGCAATAAAAAGGAAATTTTGTTTTAGAATAGATGCATTTATACTTTCACTATTCTATGCTCACTGGAGCTAGTTAATCTGAAAACTATTCCATCTTGAAGTGTTAATGAGCTAATAAGTCATTGCAAGGTGAGTTACTTTTCAAAACTGCTGAAAGCACACCTCTAACTGTACTTACTCTATCTACTGGTAGGGAGGACCTGGTTACTATAGCAGCTATAAGATAATATAAGAAAATGTGATAAAATATGCCTGTTGTATACACAAATTATTATTAACATCTAATTAATTGAAATGGTCACATTTTAATAAGTTGATAAATATGCTTCAAATCTACTTATTTTTCTATGTGAGATCTTGATAGACTATGGCTTAATCTTTCATAAAGAAGCAATAGAGTTCAAATTTACTTCCATTCATTCTCAAAAGCTTTGTCAGATGTTAGTATAGTTTTAAATCTATTCAATTAATTGGAATTTGGAAAAATGAAATATATGATATGCTGTAAAGAACAATAGATGAGAAGCTTGCAATTAGCTGTCATTATAACATATTAATGTCCTCAAATCCTGTAATGTGAAGATTATACATAACAGTAATGTTAGAAAATCCATATAGAATTTTGGCTGTGCAAAAAAACAAAATATGTGAAGTTTAGCAGTGATTGAATTAGAATTTTGGCACGATTAACTTACACACAGGTATCTGTACATGCATGCACATGAGCACACACAGACATGAAGACACACACACACACATATACACATACCACCACTACCACTACCACCACCATCACCATCACCAGCAGCACGCACAGAGGAATGGAAAAAGGGAGAAGTAACTTGAATTTGACTTTTCCCATTGCACCTACATTTACATATTTTTCCTAGGATTACCAGAAAACTTTTTTCCTGTTTCTTTCTTAAATATTTTTACAGAAAAAATTTTTTAACTCTTACTAAACTCCTCTAGTAATTATTAGATATTAAATGAAGAAGGCAATTTTATGATTATCACATATAAGATAAGATGTAATAGATAAGATACAGTAAATGATAGCTAATTAAAATCATGAAAAAGTGCTGGGTTTACAACATCAACTGGTTAAGAAATGGGAAGTTGTCAAAGGGACATAGGAGCTAACTGAAAGAGCTTGCCAATGGCCACAGTTGGAAATTTTTGAGTAATAAATGAATCATTGTTTCAGATTATACTCCAAAGCATAAAATAAGTATTCATGAGTCCATATTGATATAAATAAATGGGAAAGAAGAGACAACTACTCTACCCAGAAAAATTCTGAATAATGACTGTATGTACTCCACCTTCTAGAAGGCAAAGCATAACTCCTCATTCCCTAAGAATGGGCTGCAGATAAGTGATTTCCTTCTGGAGAATACAGTAAGAATGGGAGAAATATAGCAGTAAATTAACAGTAGAGAAATCTGACAAACAATAACCCAGCAGGAAGGTGAAGATCAGCATTAGCTGTGGTAGGTCATGTCCGTAGATCTTGTATATTCTGGCTAAGAAGTAATGAGAACTGTACTTTATCTCTATGGTCTTCCTCCCCAAAACTCACATTCCCAGACTGATCAGAACAAAAAATATCAAACAAATATTAACTGAGGTATATTCTAAAAGATAACCACTCCTCAAAACTGTCGAGGGTATCAAAAACAGGGGAAATCTGGGATACTGTTACAATCAAGAGGAGCCTAAGGAGATATGACAACTAACATTATATGAATAGGAAATTGGAACAGAAAAAGGACATAGCAAGAAGCTACTATGTAAAAACTAAAGAAACCTGAATAAAATATAGGCTAGTTAATAAAAATGTATCAATATTTGTTCACTAGTTGTGGCAATAATACTATACCAGTATAAGACATTAGTAATAAGATGTTATAAATTTGTCAAATTAACACTTGTTAAATGGACATACAGGGTGTTGGATGGTGAGCAGTTCAACAACAGATTACTAGATAAAATGAAATAGAGGTTTGTTTCTCACAGGTCCTGGAGGAAATACACAGCATGTCTTGAGGATCCACAAAGAGAGGTCAAGGCAGAGCACAGAGAGAGGCAAGACCTGGGCCATATGCCTTTATTAGGGTCCATGGATGGAGCGCTTTGGGGTTCCCAGGCTAAGGCCAGATTAGTCAATTCAGTCTAAAAGAACTAGTTGTAGTATGCCACATGGGGGTCTCATCTAAGGGACACATAAAGAGAAAATTCTGGGAGGCAGGGAAGACTGCTTATCACAAGGGCTGTTGGAGAAGTCATATCAGAAACTCACAATTCTTGTGACTCTGTGCACTGCTACCTAGGGCATGCACTTGTAGGAGGAGGTGAGTGTCAGTTTAAGGTCACTTCAGATTGCTTAGCCAAACAAAATGAATGCCAAGGCAGCAATACCAGGAAGAAACTTAGCTAAACTCTTGACATAAGGGAAACGGGGTCTGGGATATTTGTTGCTTTCTGTACTGTCTTCATAATTTTTGTCAATTTAAAATTGTTCTAAAAAATTAAATTTATTTTAAAAATAGTTAGCAGGAAGGAAATGAAATTGACATCAACAAGTCGTAAGTCATCAACTGTCTTAGGACCAGTAACTGGGAATTTAGAGTTCTTCATTAACATTCAAGTGTGGGAGTGTAATAGGCGTACTGTGGAAGAAAAAGGGTCTCAGAAAGTTAGCGCATATGGGCCTTTTTATATCTTTTACCTGAGGATGTTCCCAGTAAATTTTAATTTAAAAAATCCAAAATAAACAACATTTTGATATAAAGAAACAATGGTATGTGAAGAAACAAATAAACTTATAATTAAGAGTAAATAATT
Organism: Pteropus medius; assembly: GCF_902729225.1. Taxonomy (NCBI): domain Eukaryota; kingdom Metazoa; phylum Chordata; class Mammalia; order Chiroptera; family Pteropodidae; genus Pteropus; species Pteropus medius. The sequence goes on from NW_024351073.1 coordinate 8,019,730, forward strand.
TTTAATGCTAATGTAAAAATATTACTGAAATATCAGATATTCCAGGGTGCTATGTAGCTTTTGGTATATTTGAAAGATTTTATTATATGTATTAAATATTAAGATTTACCAATAGCAGAAAAGAAAAAGAATATATAACTTCCGAATAATAGGGAAAAAATATAAAAACATAACAAGAAGCTACTAGATCAGTCAAATAAAGAATAAGAAAGAAAGAAAATGTTTTTTTAAAAAGGAGCAGAAACAGAATAAAGTAAAATGACAGGAATACCTATAAGCATTCATTAATTATATAAACATTGAGTTAAATTCCACTATTAAAATACGGATATTCTTCGAATGTGTTAAAATTCCCAAACAAACTTTACTTGCTATACAGGAGCCATCTTTGAAATTAAAATACATAAATAAGATTGATGGCAAAAAGGTAAAATAATGTATTACCAGAAAATTAATCAAATGAAAGTTGAAGAAATGTTATTATCAGACAAAATATAATTCAAAATAAATAATTTATATGGGGCAAAGGGAAATATTTCATACTAGCAAAAATAACTGTATACCAAGGTGACATGGCAGTCATAAATTTTTATATGTACATAGTTACAAAATACATAAAGCAAAAATTCATAGAAAGGAGAAATGGGCAAAAATCTTATTAAAAGATTTTCAATCTGCGTTAGAAATTTATAAACAGACAATATAATGAGTATAATAGTTGGAGAAAACACAAGCTTCTATTTGTGTTTGCATGTGTATGTGGTATGTGTGTATGCATAGATGGATATATATTCTCAAAAAGATTAATAAACATTTATTTTAAACATGCATGGAATATTCTGAAACATTCATTATGGTTTAGAACACATGGAAGACAATTTTGGTTGCTCGTCCAATAACTCTAGTCTCTCTCCACCCCTTTTTTGTACTTGGCTAAATAAAACAATACAGGCTTTTCATTTCAAAGAAGAAAGTGAAAGGATCTTTAAAAAATGGACTCCAGTATAGACAACTCTTTTATGTCATTTTAATGTACTATGGAGAACAGAAACATAAACAGTTAGTTTAAAGGTAATATATGGTGAAGGATGTTGTTTCTTTTAGTTGAAAGGTAGTATAGACTTTTATACTAATGAATTAACCATAAGAGAAGGAGAAATTGATGAGCCAGTTGCTAGAGTGAAGTCTTTCAGAAGGCAAGATAGAAAGGACTTTAGAGCGTAAGAGGAAGTTGAGGCTTTTAATAGAAATGGACATACTTCTTCTATTTTTAACAGTGATTACTTTATAGCATTCTAGGTTGTATAAGATACAGTTTTTATCACATGGTTATAATTGAAACAGCAGTAAAAGTAGTGAGGCAAAATTAATAAGTTGGCAAATCAGAAGCTGCCGAATTAAGAAGAAACATTAATTTCTTTTTAGCATTTTCCTTGAATCCAGTAATTTATAACAAGCCTGTATTTTTCCCTATAAGTTTTGGGTTATTCATTGATAAATATTACCATAGAATGTATTTTTACCATGATTATGGCCAAAAGAAAATCTTCCAGCAAAGACTGTGAAACATTTCATTAGAGCTAAATGTAAAACATATAATTGTAATTTAATATTGAGGTAAATAGTTTCAAAGGTGTTATGCTGAAGATTGTTTCTGGAACAAAAGTAGAGACAGATCAGATGAGGCTAAGAAGGGAGAAGCAATGATTACAATTTAAACCTTGTAGATTATGGAAATATATTTTAAGTTCTTTTTTCAAATACATAATACTATCCACCTGAACAATGACATCGAATGAGATGACAATTCTATCATCTCCATGGCTGTTTTTCCTTTTTCAGTCAAATGAAGGTGGGAAAGAGATGCCTATGTAGAAATGAAAGAGAATGAACAAAATGTCCAGGGAGGTGAATTTGAAGTGCTATCCTTGGCAGTTTTCTTGGAAGATGTTATTCTTTTTGCTCTTTTTATGTGTCCTCATCCTTTATACCTCCCCTTCCTCTATTTTAGGGACCGGTTATAAAGCCTAGACATAGATAAAATGCTAGACTTAGATGGTCTTCAAAATGTATACTGCTGAGTTCAGCCGCTTGAGTTGTTATTGGATCACTTCTCTTGGGGAAAAAGAAGAAGGAGGAAGAGGGAAAAGAAAGCAACAAGAAAACTCCAGTCAATTGACAGACTGCCCTGGAATACGAATTTGCCTTCTGAAGTCACGAGAAGAGAAACTAACCATTCCTTGTAATTAAACAGTAGCTGAGTCCCTCCAGCAATCTGCCTTGCACACTTTTGATTTGTTGAAAACACAGAGGTGGCATGCTTTCCAGCATTTGCTGAATTACTGCATGTATGGTTCAACTGAGTAAAATGTTACATTGCTGGGGCTTCCTTCTGTCAAGCTTTTCTACATAGTCTTGTTTTCTTTTGATGTAGAAATTCTCATTTTTCATAAAAATCTTTGAATTTTTCTTTGAAGTAGGAAAAAAGTTTAAGGAATTGATAAGACCCAGTTCTTGCATATGTTAAAAACTACAAACGATCTATAGTTGACTCTTTTTTTGAAGACTTTTATGGTGGTCAGCAAAGGTGAAAATGGAGCAAGAAAGGGGAAAAGTTTTAATACTAGCAGTGAAATTCGAGTTGAATGGAAGTTGAATTTTAGAAGAGAAGGCTGTTCTATGCGAATGTTGCCACTCTTGGAGAGATTCTAGACATGCATCTGGGAGAAGTTACTCAAGGCACTTACTGACACAAGTGTGGAAAGTAATTGTGACAAAAAAGGTGAAGATGTCCTAGAGGAAGGTGACACTGGCAATAATCTTCACATTAAAGGAAACTTCTTAGATGTTTCACAACATTGAAAGTATAAAGGATAAAACGTTGGAAGTGATCCAAGCTTATAAAAGATTATGAAAATTTACCAAGGCGTAGAAAAGATGCTTGCACTGCATGATAAGTTATAAGAGGAAAAAAATGGCAAACACTCTTCAAACTACTCTTAATAAGTTTTCTACAAAGAAATAAACACTTTAAATCTGTGTTGTAATTTATAGTGCACAAAATAAGTATTTTTTTTTACCTTTCCCTATGCACTAATAACTGACAATAATTTAAGTTTTTGAAAAAAGTTTCGTAGGTAACAATTGTATTTTTTTCCATTAATTATTTGATTGTTTTGCCTGGTTTTGGTTCGTATGTTCATTCTTGTGGTCTCACACTGCTGTACAAAGTGAGGACTGCCTGTATTATAAAATAAAGCCTTCCAATTTTAGTACTTGTGTACTAAAGACTATTTTATCTTAAACGTTTAAAGAATAAAGGCATCAATTGACATCTCTTCACTTGAAGGAGATAATTCAGAACATATGAGATAAAGATATAATTCTGAAACAACACTCTTAAAGTCCAGAGCAATAAAAGTATGACAAACAGTGATCAGATTTCTTACATCGATTCTTTGCCTTAACAGTTGTCCTCAGGACTTGGCTTCAAAAATCAAGTTCACTTTGTGGATTAAAACTAATTGGAATAAATTAGTGGAAACTGAAGGACCTATTTTAGTGACCCATAGGTTATAAGATCACTTAATTCATCATCTAAACCAAGACACAAGTGAGAGTAAAAGGGATGCTAAAATTAATTAAAATTATATAATTTTGAAGTGTTTCTTGATCAATGAATTGGTTTTATTGTATTAGTAGAACAAAAAAAAATTTATTCAAATTCTATTTTAAAATTCTTTCTAAAAAAACAAGTCAAATATATTTGTGAAATATATTAAAGTCAAATATATTAAAACCCTCAGGTTGAGTATCTAAACAATAAAAATTAACATAAGGAAAATAATTTTATTTGATACATATTCACACTTCTTTCTTGGTTTTTAAAGTTTATTTGTCTCTATAAGATGCTACCCTTTTTGATAACATAATCTGTAAAAAAGTCTTAATTTTTTTCATAAAATTGACAATCTTCAAAGTTTTTTTGAGTACTACATTTTAAATTGTTAATATAATCTATTCACTATCTATGTAGATTATAACCTTTTAATTGAAAAAGTACAGAACAGTTGCTAAAGTCCCTGGTAAATTCAAAATATATGCTGTTAAATGAAGATTATTATAAATATTATATTTTAAATTTCATCTGACATAAGTTTACATGTACTGTCCTTTTTAAAATTTATTCTGAGGAACTTCCTTTGACTAATAAGACAAATAGATTTTTTAAATAAGTTTTTTTTTTTATGATTCTTAACTATCTGTTGTCCAATTAAATAGCTGTAGAATCATAGGGCTTCCCATTTCATTCAGTTCTTATGTAGGTTATCAAATTAGCCAATTAAAAATAGTGAATGAGAGAGAGAGAGTGAAAGAGAGAGAGTGCATGAGAATTTTGACAACTATAGGTCCCATTTGTATTTGTAGGATATTGTAGCTATTGAGGAATATAATTATGAATTATATTTTATCTACCAAAACATAAATAACATCCTTACTACAAAAACTTTTTAATTTGGAAAAAACACTGCTTTATCTTGACAATATGTTCCATCACAATTTGGATTCTTATTATTTCAGCAAAATATAGTAATAAAAGTAATTTTAACATTAATGTTGAACTTTTGAACCAAATTTACAGTTGCATTCATAATGTCAAATGTTTTTCCTTTGACCGAATGCACTTCCAAATCTTTATGTTTTATATAAAAATGTCAAAACACTGTAGAAATGAACTGACTTTCTCTTTAAAACATCTAAGGCTTTGATAAAAATCTGATATTCTTCACCTCTTTGTAAAATATTTATGCTGATGCAAGCAGTCCATTAATACTTATAGCTTTACATTTAGTATATGTATAAGACATTTTCAATTAGAAAATGAAAAAATAATTTAAAAGAATACTTTGGTCTAAATAAAAAGGTATGATTTACAGAGTAATAAATGAACACGCTTTTGAAACTTCACATGTTAAATTGTTATTTTCAATTCCAGACTTCTTAAATAAAATAGTTACTATCTATTGAAATAAAAGTGAATAGTTCTTTAGCATATTTGTGCCTTTTGATTTTTATATCGCTGTATCAGTATGGCCATAAAAGGAGAAGGTAAATGTCCTTAACCATTTTGTGCATGTTACCTGTTCATAATGATATTTCATCAGAAATGAAAATTTAGTACTTAATTCTTTATTAACTTGTACTTTTTTAGAGCTCATTGCTGCCAAAGCTCATGGCATTTTATTGCAAAAAGAAAATGTAGGACTAAAAAGTAACAAGGATAGTTTTTGACTTATACTATGTAAAAAAATGAAAAGAAAATTTTAACTAGGGAGTTCAAAATATTCTCTACAAACTGTACAACAGCACTGTTTTCTGTTTGCTGCATGTGTTTCATATATTACTCATTTACAACTTTTCATTCTGACCACTACAGTCCCTGCAGCACAGGCGCTGTAGATTTCGGTACTTCTCCACCATCACCTGATACTGGAAGGTGTTAATGTCTCTAGCTGCTCAGGTACTAATTCACTTCATTTTATCAGCAGCCTATATTCTGTCTTGAAGAGAGATATTAATTATCTTGTGTCTCGAATGGGTCAGGGTTTGGTGGTTTATCATTGGTTTCTTTTAGATGAAACAATATATTATATCTGAGGCAGTTTACCATAAGGATACGTAGTTAAAATCATGAAGGGCTTATAAAGGAAAAGAATAGCCTGTTAGGAAAGAGACTAATATTGGATATAATTTAGAATAAAGATCAGAATGATGGGATGAAGCATGCTTAAAAAAATAAAAACTATTCCCAATATCAGAAAGGTTGAATTGAAATTTATTTATTTATTTAACTTTTTTTTTAAATGTTTAATTAATTAATTAATTAATTTTTATTATGGTGACATTGGTTAACGAAATTCAGTAAGTTTCATGTGTATACTTCAACAGTAAGGCATATATATATGGGCAGTGAACACACTATGCAATATATATATGGGCAGTGAACACACAATGCAATATATATATATATATGCAATATATATATATATATAGATATATATATATATTGCATTGTGTGTTCACTGCCCATAGTTAGATTTCTTCCTGTCACCACATAAGAAGAGATAAAATACTGCCATTTGAGACAACATAGATGGGCCTTGAGATAATCATGCAAAGCTATTTTAAATAAGGCAGTCAGAAAAAGTTGAAAACCACATGATATCACTTATATGTGGGATATAAACCTAAAAGCAACAAACAAACAGAGACTCATGGACATGGACTATAGACTAGTGGTCACCAGAGGGTGGGGTGGGGGGAGGTAGGTAGATGGGATAAAGGGGTCAAATATGTGAACTGAAATTTAAAGAAATTGAGAATGACAGAAAAAGATATTTTTTAATGAAAAATGTTTTATTAGGCAATGAAGATCTACATATATCTATACTTCAGAGAGTATAACTTCAAAATAAATTTTTAAAATTCAGGAGTTATAATAAAATAATCTAAAACATTGAAAGACTTGAACTTGCATCTTAGGCCTTAAAAATCAACTTGACAAAAACATGTAGACATATACTAATGGGTGAATAATGAAGTCTAAAATAGACATAAGCTGTGACCAAGCCATTGAATGTTTTAATAATAACTTTTTATGATGGTTTAGTGTTCACGATCTTCAGTTAAAAAGGCAGGATACAAAACTATAATAAATATCAACTTAACTATGCAAATGTATATGGATCTATAGCTATATCAAATGAATTAAAACATTTCAAAGAAAACAGCACCAGATTACTATGGCAGTTTTCTTTGGTTAGAGTTTGGGTGATATTTTTATTTTCTTCTCTTTTTTTATATTTACTTTGATATGATAAATGACACTCATGATCAGAATAAATACTCAGTTATCTTTTTTTAATAGGAAAGATCATACCATTTAGCTCTTTTAATCAAACATTGACATCAGAAAAAATACACTAAAGTTTGGTTTACTTGTGTCATAGATTGATGGCAAAAATGGACACAATTCTCCACACTTTTCTTTATCAATATCCTTCATAGTCTGTCTTTGAATTCTTCCCGTCAAGATATGGTGTCTCCTCACTTTGAATCAAGGCTGGCCTTTGACTTAATTTTGACACTCAGAAGTGATTTAACGCTATTTCCAAGCCTAGGACTCAAAAAAGCCTTAAATGCTTCTGCTTTTGTTCTTTTTCATGGATGTCGGCTTTGTCATGAGAACATACCTGGGCTGGCACACTGGAGGAATGTGAGAGGCACATTGAGAAGAGTAGCCAATAGTGAGTGAACTCCACAGATTTGAGAGAGCCCAGGCAAGATCAGCAGAGCCTCCAACTTGATCCAGAGTTCACTGCAGATTTATTAGTAAGCGCAGTCAAGACCAGAAGAGCCACCCAATCTATCCACAGCTTTGTGAGCAGTAATAAATCTGTATGGTTTTAACACATTGAATTTGAAAGTGGCTTACTACAAAATTTGATTGTGACAACAGATAGCTGTAAAGAATTGATACTTGATAGAGAGTGCTATCTTAAGAGAAACTTGAAAATGTGGCATTGGCCTTGTGACTGGTTGCAGGTCGGAGTTGGAAAATGGTAAACAAACTGTTGCCGAAGGCTGGGAACGAGCTAAGGACATAGTAATTGGGGTCTGGAAAAATGATTCATGTAATGTCATTATAAAATAGTGGACAAAACTGTAGCCTATTGTAACTTGGAAGATGGAAAATGTATCTAATGAACTTTTGGATTTTCCCAAGGAATTCTCCAGGCAGAATGTTGAGAGTGTCAGCTGGATTTTCTTAATTGTGTAGGTACAGCAAGAAAGGAAAAAACTAAAGAAAAAAACTAGTGACTTTGAGCTTCTCTCATCAAGTAGTGGAATCGATTTCACCATTGCTTGAAAATCATTAGGACTTATAACTTTGTTTTGCAAATAAAATACAGCATAAATAACCAAGCCAGTTCTTAACCTAGCCTTAAAGAGGCCTTGCACACTTCCGCTTTCTCTCTCTCTCGGTCCTCTGTTTCACCAAGAGAACATCCTGGACTAGTTTGCTGGATGGGTGGGATGAATATACAATAAAGCTCTAGACCAGCCAATACCCAGCTACAACCAAACATTTGATCAGCCAATATTAGGAAAATGACATACCCAAATAAAGCAGATAGTGGGTCTGTGAGTTAGCCTAGAAGTGATCAAAACTGTCTAGCTGATCCACAGATCCGTGAGTAGTAGTATATACTTATTGTTTCAAGGCTCTGAGTTGTGGGGTGGTTTGATATACAGCATTAACATACCATAGATAAGGGATACAACCTGTGTAGTAATTCCTAATAAACATATTTAAACCATGTTTTAGAAATTTCAAGTTATTGGTCATTAATGGAGGGGATGTAAATTAGAACAATTATTTTTTTAAAAGAAAATTACTATCTTGATTAGAAAAAGACAATTCGTGGAATCCCCATTTTTGTTGTGTAGGTTCAGGTGACACTGAATTCTTTCTATTCTGAATCCTGTCAAGTCACTTGGAAGTGAGAAGAATATAAGAGAGATAGACACCTCTGGGGAATTACTTTGGCAGCCAAGCAAGGAAGATACTGAGGTAGCAGACAGCTGCCACTGTGACAGAGGCTATAGGGACTTAATACCAGACCCTGAAAATCTGATTAAAAGACCAGGGATTGCTGACAGTTTAGAGTAGTATTTTTACATTTTATGTCTCTTAATAAAAAAGAATAAAAGAATTAAGTTATAATAGTTAAGGCAATAGTCCCAAACAAACATATTCATTGATTTTATATTTAAAAAGGTTCTATATTAGGAAAGTTGAAAAACATTGGGCCAAATACAGTGAAACATATTTTTAACTGCAGGACTTCCCAGTCCCTTTACTATACCATTTGTAATTGTGAATCCCCCAAAGGAACATATAGTGCGCAATATTCCCCAAATTTATTTGACCATAGGACTCTTTTTTTTCTGAGTATTTTACAGGATTATATTTTCACCAAGTACACTTTGGGGAATGCTGAGTTCATGGTTTGTAAAGTGTGTTATTTTTACTTTCTTTTTTAAGGTTTTAAAATATAAAGATAACTTTCACAATGTATGTTTTAATGTTCATACCTGATAGATTTAAAAAAAGACCCATAATCTAATAAAAAATCATAGCATTACTTTTATAATTTTTTCGGTTGTAATAGTCTATGTTATAAGGCTACATCTTCTAATATTTCTCTTTAATTATAGGTCAAATATAACAATAACTTTCATAAACATTCACGTGCAGAAAAACTTACTATGTATCAGACACTGCATAAACTGCTTTACATGTGCCATCACAATCATAGGTCAGAAAAGAAATCTATGAGTTCAGTACTCATACTAGGTTTAAAAATGATTCACATAAATGGTCTTTGTAGTTAGAAAGACAAGATAGGTCCCAGAGATCTGGCTTGCTTCATTTGCCCTTTCTATTTACCAAAGTGCTCCTCAGGTCCTCACCATCTGGATTTGGAGCATGTTGAGAATCTGTAAGAATTGCCTCAGAGACATAAGATTACAGTGGAGATGCCTAAAAAGTTCAGCTTCCTTTAACTTTTGCCTTAACATGGTCAAGTCAAACAGTATCACTAAAAGTGGAAACTTTGTTAAAGTACAAGATACAAACCTAAAAGTAATGCTATTTTGTCCAAGGTAATCTTTAGATATCCTTAAAAATTATTATAGGCTCATTTATTAAATAAAAATGTATTTATCTTTTATATATTAAATACTTTGATAGCTGCTAGGAATAAACAATGAATTATTACTAGAAATTAAAAAATAAAAACAAATATTTCACTACAAAAGGAAGTGTTTTATTTTACAACACAGTAAATATAAAGAATATGTATTCTATATATAAATGAGTAATATTGATAATTCCAATTTAAAACAAAAATATGAATAGATCTGTAAACATGTAATACAATTGGTTTCTACTATTTCTAAGTCTATATCATCTTTTCTGTGGTTCATTAAACTTATTTTGCATTAAACATAGAGGAGTAGCTTACCATGGCCACCTTCTCTGCCTCTACTAAGCTGCTGCATCTGTGCTTGCTGGATGTGTTTGTATGTGTATGCATGTATGTGGTGATGGTGGTGGGGTATTAATAAAATTCTCAGGTTATTTTCACGTCCCATTCAATCCTCAGTACTGCTTGTTGCATCTGGAATAGGAGTTGGTATACAAGCTGCCTGATGCAATAACTTTCTGTTTGTTTCCTTGGCTAACAGTTTCTAAGGTTTATGGCATGAGGTCGAATAGATGTATGGTTGTTAATGTTGAATTATGGGTTCTCTTCCCTCTACTGCTTCTGTTGTTCTTATTCATTTTATAACAATTGGAGAAGGGACATTATTTGTTTCAGCTCCACTTTTCCATCTTTACCTAAAACTATGGACTTGCTTATGAAGTATCCATTACAGTTTTAAATAATTTAAACCTTGGCTTGAATGTAACGAATGAGAGGTTTTTAAAAACAGACATTCTTTAAATTTCTCTACATAAGCAGTCCTCTACAGGAGCATGTGTTCCAGGGCAGGACAAAAAAGAAAAGAACAAAGTTTCTTTTCACCATATTGTGACATTAAAATGTCACATATTTAATCAGTCAAGCAAGCAAGCAAGAAGAATCGGGCTGCCAACATTAAATTAGATTATATAATTACATATAAGATATGGTACTTATTCAAAATGAATGTCCTTATACCTAAACTTTTATGCAAGAAATCTATAATCCAATTAAAAAGTTGTCAGAGGGGAGAATCTTTACCCCAGCCAAAGAAATTGATGAGAACGAATTCCAGGGGGCTATTCCTTTGTGTTTTTCTCTTTGTAGAGCTGCATCATTGAAGGCTTTTTTCCTGCTTTTGAAAGTTGATGTACCTCCGCTTAGAATTCTCTGTTGTTTTGGGTGCCAGTTCACTTATTGCCACTATCAAGAATAATTTAACTCAGCCAGAGATCTTCTAAAGGAGAAATGATAACAACAGGGAAAAGCAATGAAAATTAATGTTTGCAGGATTTATATTTCAAATGCCTATGAAATACTCATATTTTTGAGTATTCTGAAAATGCAATTTTGCATAGACCTGTTCATGAATGAGTATACTTATATGTTATATTTAAAATAATTTCTGGGTGTTGTGCCATTTTAAAAGAAGTTTTTGTGGTTGGAATAAGATGATATTTCAGTTATGCTTCCTGCTTTTTAATTTTTTACCATACATTATTATAAGCAAACATTACAAATTCAATACTTCAAAAGGGAAACAAATTTTCTTTTCATTAACACTTTCATTATTAGATATACACACTTACTTCCTTTTTTTTTCCCCCCAGGAAAACATTTCACCTTCCTGTCATAGAATCGAATTTGTTCTTTCAGTTATGTAAGTATTAAGCAAATATTTGAGTATTAGTTGCTCAACATTGTTTTGAACGGTTTAGGAAAAAAATTATAAAGTGAGTTTGTTATATTGTGAGTTAACATTTTAGAAAAGGAGATGATCATTATGGTATGGAATAGTCTGGGAAGTTCTTACGGAAGGGCTCAGGCTTGACTGAAGGAACTTAAGGAATGGAATGTATTTGCAAGGGCCAAGTGGAAGGTGGCTGTTCTAAGTTGGCAGAAGGTAAAAAGAGGGTGATGGTGGGAAAACAGTCAAGGGTACTGACATAAAAAAGTAAGACAAGTTGAAGGGCTTGATGAGACTTATTTTGACTAAAAAAAATGAATCTTTCAGGTGAATGACAAATATTTTACATGTGGTTGACTGAGTTTACAGTTAATTTCAGGCTGCAGAGTTTCAGCTAGAGGCAACAAGAGATACACAATAAATAAATAAGTAATGAAAGAAAATTTAAAAGGATGAAATACTTTTCAAGTAATTTGGATGGGATTTGGAAGGTACGAGTGGATTCAAAAAGGCCAGCTGGGATCATGGTTTAAATTTGTCATCCTGACGGAAGAAAGGCTTTCATTGGTGGTGGTGGTGGTAGAGGGGAGGTGAGTGTAATTGAAAAGTCGAGACTCTGATAGACCCCAGTTGATCATTTTCTGGTTGGAGTAATTCTATTGATGGGAATAGAAACAATGGTGAATAATAAGAGAAAGAATTGAGTTTTTGTGAACATTTGGAAAACAAATATTCTTGATAGCAAAGAGAGTCTTAGGAATTATATGTATTTAGAAATTGTCTAAATAGTAACTATTATGGAACATTCACCTAATTTCTTTATATTCATTATCTAAATTAAAAACTTGGAGTGGTTTTATGGTGTTCTGATATCAATCAAACATGGATATTTTCTCTCAATTTTAAAAAGATATTTCCTACTGTTCATTTTTGTTTAAGTGGTTAGTAAATCGTCTCCGCACCATTTATTATATAATTCATCCATTATTTTTATTTAACATATTGTTCCTAATTATATATACTAATTAATGTTCTATATCAAGATTAGTTTATGGACTTTTCATCTCATTCCTATGATTTAACTTTCTGTTCTGTTTGTATATTCAATTACTATTTTAAATTTATTAAAACTTATTAATATGATTTATGTCATAAATAGAAAATCCATTGACTTTTTGAGGTATTGTATTATCTCTATTCAGCTTATAAAACTTAGTAATTAGAACAATTTCTAGCTGATTTTCTTGAGTTTTCAAAGCAGACAATAGTTTATTCTCATTTGCAAAATGTAAACTTTATTCATTTTTGTCTTGCTTGGGTAGAACTTCTAAAACTATATTCAATAGTAAAAGTATTAGGCACTTTTTTTATAAGCATGTTTATATTTAAAAATTAAGCATGCTTGCTGTTGGTTATTAATTTGAGATATGCATAGTAGTCTGTATACTTTTAATAACAGACTCTGAGACGTTAGAATGTTGTTATTATTTAAAAAAGATACCTACTTCCATTATGTGACTTTTTGATAGTTAGCAAGATGGTTTTGTTTTTCTTTTCTTGCCTGCTTATATAGTTAATAATAGTAAGTATATTACAAATAGACAATCTTGAAATAAAGCCAACTTAGTCATGATGTTTTATTATTCTAATGTATTAGTTGTAAGATTGGCTAGGACTGAAGTTTCCTGTCATTGAGTTATTTTCAGATGATGGTATCAAAAGTCACACTAGGGAGATGAATTGCAAAGTTTATACTTCTTTATGTTCTGGGACTCTTGAAATACTGATCTGTGAAGACTAAGAAAAGTCATTGGTAAAAGCTTTTGTATCTAGCAACATTTTTGGAGCATACCTCATTGGTCAAAAATTTCTTAGTGGCTTTCAGGTTTTATCAAGTTAGTTTATGGTTATCATATGTTCTCAGAAAATAGCCATTTTATATTAATTTTTAAATATATTAGTGTAGTATTCTCTTACTTTTGCCTGCAGAAATTTTAGTTTAGAGCAGTTTCTCAGTGTGTTTATATTATCTTTTTAAAATGGATTTTTCAAAGGGTGCTCTATTTCGTTGGTTTCTTTTATAATTGTATTTTTATTTGTTTTCTAATTCATTAGTTGTACTTTTAATTCATACTATACTTAGGGTTAGCTTGTTCTTATTCTAATTTATTGAGTTAAAAATTTAGTTCAATTATTTTATTTCTGGTCTAATAACTACAAAGTTGACAGATACAATTATTAATTCCATAAGTTTTAATATATGGTTCTTAATTTTTAAAGGTCTATAATTGCAACTTTGATTTCCTCTTTAATGGTTACATAGTACATTTGAATTGTCAAGTGATTTGATTTTTAAATTGTGTAGTTTGTTATTTATTTCTGGTACTAATTGTGAACAAAGGGTGTAGTTTGTGTAATCAGAAGTTTCCATTTAGAAAAATAAAACATTTATTCATGTGAATATTTGCTAACAAGCAAGTAGATGGGAAAGTAATCAGTAGTTCCCAAACTTTATGGAAAATCAGAATTACCTGGAGGTGAGTCTTAATCATTTTCACCAACAATTCTCCTGGCTGATGTCTCCTGAGAATCAAAATTCTAAAGAACTTTAATTTTAATCAGAAGATATTGTATTTTAGAAAACTGGAAATTATAGTTATTGGAAATTTTTAGATAAAGTGATTTTATGAAAGCAATTTTTTAGTAAAATTTATTTGACACAAAGTTAAAGAACAGTTTGAATGGAATTAATAGATCCTAAACGTGGAAAAACCAGCTGGAGAAACTACCTGCAGATGTGAACCTTTCAAGATGTAGGTGAAGATGGTCATGGGAGTGTAGGAAGTATGTGAAAGAAATAGAAAAAAGAACACATCAGCATGTTGTGTCATGGAATGTTGTTGGAATATAATGAGATGGTTTAAGGTCATTGGGAAAGGGAATCTCGGGACTAAGGTGAGGGAAAGGAGACACATAGGACATAAAATTTAGAGAAGCACTTGCTGGTCTTACCTCTCTCTATTGGCCCTGTGTTTTATCAAGGTAAAGACAATGTCTACTTCTGAGATTATTTCAGGGTATGAGAGAGTAGAATTTTTATTGCTTTTGATGCTATAAAAATGTTTTGCAAATATCAATTCTTAAACAATGAAATTCAAAGACCAGCTTTCCAGAATTTTATCTTCAAACTCAAGTCATGGCCATATCGCTTTCGCCAAAGAGAAGAGACTGGGAGGATGCAGGACTTGTGATTGTATCTACCCATCTATGAGAAATAACAAGACTGGCCTCACTGCAGATAGTGGATAGTTTATTAGAGTGATCAGAGCCTGTTATCTGAAGATCCATCTTTAGTTGATTTCAGTGGAGGCAAACAGTGAACAACGGGGGCAAGTAGACATACACAGTGGCAGGTGGGAGGAAGTTAGCCTCACAAAAATTAGGCAGTCTATGTGAAGGCCTCAACCATGAACATGTCTCACAGACAAAATGCTAGTTTATGGTAAGAGGTCTGTCAGGGAGAAAGCAGTGGCTGCTTTTCTGGGATAGGATGAAAATACTAGCCTTTTAAACCAGAACTAAGAAGAAAGCCTAAATACCCAAATGCTCCATAAGGTTTGCTTTAGGATATCAGAAGAAACAAAGCATTATAAGATAACTTACATGTGTATACTGCCTTGAGCACAAACTTAACCACTTTCCACAAACGACCAAAAGGGGAGGCAGTAGCTAAGATAGCAAAGCTGTTTTCTAAATCCTGTTGAGTAAATCATTCTTTCAAACATAATAAAAAGGAAGGCGATATCAATGAAAAGAAAGTAAAAGTTGTTATCAAAGGATTTGCCTGCCACGTGTTTTATGTATGTGGATTAAATTCTTTCCAGCATACCGCCATTTATGTCGATATTATCCTTTAGAAATCTTTCACTCCTGAAAATATACATCTGGTAAGAAAACCTGAGTCAATGACTTGTGCATATATAAATCACTCCTTCTTCCTTTTGGAGGCAGGTTTGTAGGCCTTCCTTTTTCAGTCTGAAGACCTACATTAAACAAACAAACAAACAAACAAACAAATAAATAAAATTAAAATAAAAAGAGAAAGTAGAAAATTTCAAAAACATAGCCCAAATGACAGTAAATGTTAATGGTCTGATCACACCCACAAAAATTGTCCTTCGAACTGAAGCGTGTGTTAAATAGTAATGGATAGATATACTTCCCTGTGAGATCTGATTTGTCTAGCAAATCCTTACTGACATATACTCTCATTTGCCACTATATAGCCTTTTGAAAATGCCATTCCAGCAGAGCATAAAAAAGGTTATTTAGATTAAGTATAGTTACGAGATAAGCAATACACTGAGTTCATTGGACTTCACGCGCACTCATTTAATTTCTACCGCTCCATTACTCTGAATCAAACTGTCCCTGAAAGAACAAGAGGAAGGAAAAGGGCATCACGAAACACAAATCACAAAGCAGAGAACATTCTTCCTAAAAACGAAATGGTCTCCATGTGTTACCATTTAATACCATGGAAATACTTTCTTGACTTTTATAGCATGCAACGAAATTGTACCGATCTATTAAAGAAAGCAATTAAAAAAAAAAAAAAAGACTTTGGGGTAGGTTAACAAGTTCCAGGTCTTTATCATTCTAGATGGGCTCGGAACTTCAAACCACTGTAAAATATTATAAATGATATTCATTTACATCTGTGTGCAGCTTATGGCGTAATGAATGCATGACAGTTTATTGAATACAGAAAGAAATACAATGAGACCTTCAGTGATATGTTTTAAAATGAGGCCCAAAGCCAGGCTTTAAAGAAAGACAGTGCCAAAACAGTTTATCTTCTCCTTTTTGCTTTTGACTTTAGTGCCATTAAGTGCCAGTATGAGGCTTTTTGGACTTCATTTGAAATTCAAGTAATTAATATAACTGGAGAAAATAATTTTTAGAGGGAAAAGGTGTTGTGATAAAGTATAAACAAGAAGGACTTGAAGTTTTGAGGACAAAAAAATGACAGTGCCAATACAAAAGTTATACTGACTGATTTAAGTAATTGTTAAGACCTTTCACATGTTCAGTTTGCATTTGACTGTGGCTGAACTTTATTAGCCTCCAATGGCCTTCATTAAATTACATTTGGCATCTAAGAGGCGATGCATTGAATGGGGATCACAAGGATATTCTTCTTTACCAACATTCATACTTCAGCTAAGAGGATCTGACCCTCAGCATCTTGTTTCAGGGAATGGTGTACATTCTGTCTTATTTCAGACAGTGGACAAATGACAGTTTTTATAGATTTTCTCTCCCTAGGCTCTTTCCTAGTAACATTTAAACAGTCTCTGTTGTAAAAAGAAAAAAAAAATCCTTCATGACTCTTCATAATCCTACAGTTACTTCCCTAGTGGCTATTGTTCTTTAATATCATCCTCTTCACAAGTAGGAAAGCCTTATTGTACCTTCGCACCTTTAAGCCTCTCTCCAACCCACTATAATCTGACTTTTTCACTGACTTTTCCCTGCTTAGCTCACACCAAAGTCACTAGCAACTTAAAATCAAATTTAAATTTTCAGTCACTGTCTAATGTGTCTTCCTTTTATCAGGTGCTACTAGATCACTATATTTGCCAAAAAAGTTTTTTTTTTCATTATTTTTGCCTATAAATGTGCAGGTTCCTCTGGATTCTTTCTTAAACCTGACTCTCTTTTGAATCTGCAATTTCTCTCTATGAAACTCCCTCCCTCTCTAGCTTCAGTTAATGACACCAAAATATGTACTTATAGCCAGGCTATAAACTCATGAGAACAAGACCCTTGGATGTTGTCTATATAACACCAAACAGTTCCTGGCATGTGGTCAGTAAACGTCTATTTCCTGATCAACTGACACATCTTCATTCTGTTCATTAAGCCCATATACTAAACTGCCCAGAGGGCATTTTTAATTGGAGATTTTGCTGTTACCTGGAGCTCAGAATTTTCTAAAATAAATGTATTCTCTCCTCAAACTACTCCCAACTCCTACCCCATCTTCCCCTTTCAGGGGTTGGGAAGCACAACCTGATTCTTCAGTGTGCTTTCTAATTTACAGCATGGTGCCATCAGCTCCCTACTTGCCCACATGCATACTGGGGAAGTCCTTAACTCCTCTCTGTCCCTCATTCATTTCCCAGTGAGCCACAATGTCCTGTTATTCTAATCTTCCTCTGCTCTCCATCCTCACCACCACCACTATGTATCAAGGAGCAATTTCTTTTTCAGACATGGCCTTCTTCAGCAGCTTGCCAACTGTTCTCCCAACCTCTAGTCTTCAGTGTCTTCATCCAATATATTTTCTACTGAATAAATTTATTTTCCAACATCAAAGCTAACAGCACCAGTGAAAGTCCTTCAATTTCTTTTTATTGCCCCTTGAGGAGGAACAAAGGCTAATTTGTTAGAAGGATTCAAAAGGTCCCAACTAATATCTCTGCCACTTTTAAACCCTACTGGTCTCCATAACAATAATAAACCCCAGTTACAGTAAATTTTGTTACGTCTTAAATCTCATGTTTCTTTTGGAATGCAAATATACTATTTCCATCTGTTGGATTATTATTTATAACTGTTTATATTTCAGTTAAATTTCACTTTGATCGGGAAGCCAATCCTGATCCCGCCCCTCACCGTCCACCTCCTCTATGCTATATACACCTGATATTCAGACCTATAGTATGATGTGTCTTTCTTTTAAGGCAGTATTGCTAGAAGGGTATTATAATAAACACAGGTATTGTGATTTCTTCTTGATTATCTTTCTCATACATATTAAACACAGTACAAAAACCATGTGTGTTTTGCTCACTCTACCTGATACAGAAGAAATATATTGCATATGCTCAGTAAAGATTTAGAGTTTTGAAAAATATTGAATGCTTTAACAGTATTGGGAATCACTGAGGTGGTATGGTGTACCCTATAGGAAATTTCGGCAAGATTTTGATTCCTTTTTATAAAGTTCAGTTTTTCGTAAAAGGAGGAAACTTAGTTTGTTGACTATTTATAGAGGCATGAGAATTGCTATGTATGTTAGCATTAATCCTTTCCATTGTGTTCTTGTCAAAATGATTTCTGAACTAACCCTGAGCCCTGACATGCCTAGGAGAACCTGTAGTTGTCTCAAAGGTTTTTCCTAGCAATTTATCATTCAAACATTCATCAATTGGCCCAATTTATTTGGTTCTTATTTGTATTTCTGACCACAATACCTCTTTCTTATAGTAATAAATCTTTTCATTTATCTTAATTCTCCTTCATTCTAATTCTAAGGACTCAGCCCTCTACTTGTATTTTGGTGTTTGATAAAAGAAAATATAATTCCCCTTAAACATTTATGCAAAAATTTATATAGTATTTACTATGGTCCCTCTTTACTATCCAGAACTAAGAATCCAGTATTGGCTTTGTCTTCATATCAAAGTCCACAGTCAGTGTGTTCTTGCAATTATTTGAGTTGCCTTAATCTATGTATTTGAGTAATTATCAGTTCCATTCTAACTGATTTTTAATTTTTTCTTCTTCAAATTGGTAATCGAACCGGAGAACTTTAAGAAACCCTTAGAACACACCATCTATATCTGGATTGTTTTTATCATGTTAAATCCTTAATGTGGCCAACCTATTAGAGTCTACTCTGATGGCCTAGCTTTATTATGTAGGGCTATGACTATTTGACTGTTTCATTTTTACATTTCTTTTTTCTTTCTAGAGTATTTGTAGTTCAACGTAGATTCCCTATAGAGGACTATGATAAACTCAAATATATAACTCTTTATTCTTAAGTACTTTGGCAGTTAGATGGAGAAAACTTTATTTTCCCAGTAAGACTTTTCTTGGATGGTTCCAATCAACACAGCAGGAAAATAGCCTTTGGTCTACATATGGACATGGCTTTCGTGACTGAAAGTTTGTGTTAGCAAAAGAGCGTGGCAGCATAGATAGGAAGCGTCTATGCTTTTAAACTGATTATATCCTTCCAAAGAATTGCAATTTCATTGTAAAATAGTTGAAGATTGGAGCAAAATATCCCATGTGTAAGCATGTAAAATACTTGTAATTTTAAGATTAAGATATTTTTAATGTATGAAATATTATAACTGAGACATAAGCCATCTGAATGTCCTTCATGTCCTTGGCTTGCTTAAATTAAGTAGTTAGAATCTTTAAACTATACACAAAATTGTCAAATGCCTGCTCCTCCTGAGGCAGAAACCCAGCTTATCTCCCAGTATCTCCAGGGATTTTTTAGTGGGTAGTGAGGGCTTAACTTTCTCCTGGACTTCTCTGGCCTCAACAGACTTTCCCCACCAAAATAATCTCGAGTGTATGTCAGCAAATGCATATGCTATTCTATTTCCATGGTGGATCACCCTGCTGCACACGATCCGTTGACTGTTAAGAACAGACTCTGTGGGCAGCAGTTTTTACTAAACTTTTAGAACAATGGAGAAGGGTTATTATTTAGTAAAGAATCCAAAGCATTTTTGAGCACACTTGGGAGTCATTGATTGGCAGTAATGTATCCCCAATACCGTTTACCATATCTCTTTTTATAACCATAAATGTACTAAATGAGTTTATAACTTTATAATTTGCTGCCCCTCCTTTTTCTCAGAATAGAACATCTGGACTTTCCTAGATCTTAAGATTCAAAGTTGGGATAAAGTTATTTGTCATTATAGTGGAAGTCGACAGTATATTCAAGAACACATTTTATACTTTCTGAATACTAATTTTCAAAATAGTGACAGAGCATGAAAATTTTCGCAATGTAACTTGTTTAAGAAGAAATTGAGAATTTCTTATAAACTGGTATGTCCTCTTTTGAATATACACGAATAAAGTGTAAAAAAAAGACAGATTCTCTCCAAGAACATGTAGGAATCCCAGGGTACTCTAGCCTTTGTGTTTGTCCAGCTTGCTTGCTATGTAGTGTATGGAGCTAGAGTCATCAAATAATATGTGTACAGCTTAATGACAAAGAAAAATCTCAGTATATAAAATGAAATACCTGTGGAGCATCACAACATCAATCAATGTTATTAAACAAAATATTTAAAAAACATCAATATGCTCACTGTTCTTCAGATAAAAATGAGAAAAGATACAATGCAGTCATTGTTATCTACAAGCATTTTAATTTTTAAAGATTAGTGGTTTCAGTATTCAAAAACTTTAACTTCTTTGCTATTTCTACATGTTCAGTTTCTATCTTTCCATTCCACAGACATAGTCTAGGTCTCATTTGAATACAATGAGTCATAAGAAGTCTAGCCTTACTTTTAAATTAAGATTTTTTCCCCCTTAAACATGATAGAGAGAAACAGCAGCATCATTTGTTTTATAATTGCTGTTTATTACTTTTTATCTAATTTGGAGACTACAAAATTTGTAAGTGGTGGAAGTTATGATGAGTAGAGAATCTTTAAACAGCTATATTACAGTTATTCTATAAAACTACAGAGGTGAACTTCCTGTGAAATTCTTTGAGTTTTATTTGAAGGTTTAAAACATGTACAAAATAACTAAGATAAGAGCATTCACTTGTTTAGTTATCGCCCTACCATTTTTGTTTCAAATTTTTATATAATAATTATGGAAAGTAAGGTTGAATTTTCAATCCTTTCCCGAGTCCTTATCCTGTCTCACTCTCCAGAGGCAATGCTTATATTTTAATTTAATCATTGACTACATATGTCCTTATGAACTATATGACTTACATGTGTTTCATAAAATACTTATAAATATCATATAATTTTAATATTTTTTTACTCATTATATTTCAGAGATTTTCCAGTATGCTATATAGCTGTAAATTAATTCATCATGTAGATAATTATAGTTTTTTTTTAAATTGTTTGCTGCAAACAGTGCTATGGTAAACATCCTTGTACACACTATCTAGTACACAGTGCACTATCCGGAGTCCATGGATAACATGAAATTCCTGGGTGATGGGCATTTACCAGATATTACCATATTGTCTTCCAAAGTGGATTTAATAATTTACAATTTCACAAGCAAAAAAAAGTTCCTGTTTTCTTGTGCTCACTGCACTAACACTTGATATGTAGACTTTTTGAATTGTCCTCACTTCCTTGTTTTCTTGGTTTTCATTTTAGGTTTATTCTTACATCACAGAATTCAAGTAGTTTGTTCTAGGATGAAAATATTTGGCTTTGGTCCTGTTTTTTGATAAATGTCAATTTCAACATTTAGCCTTTAGGTGTGCAACCAAAATATTAGTATGATATATCTGATGATATATATGTATGTTGACAAATTAATATCTTTACACATAAATGTATATATTAAAGATAAGTATAAAGTGAGACTTGGAAGGAAACTATCAATCCTACTCACTGAGAATTGAAAAAATAGGCAGTTATGATCTGGTATGATCTGGTATTCATTCATGTATTCATTCATGCTTTTTTCCTTCTTGGTTCCACTTTTTAAAGTCAATGACATTTGTATCTTATGCTGATCACCAATAAAATGGTCAGAACCTTGCATCAGGAGATATAATACAAATTATGAACAATTCTTCATTCCTCTTTCTGCAGTTACCTAAAGATCATTTGAATTTAGTGTGTTTACCAATGCTTTTTAAAAAGAATGTGCTTTAATTTAATTTGCTCTTAAAAATGCCACTGATAGCCACTTAACATAAAACAGTATTTAACTTTTCATATCAGTTTAGTGTCATTTTCTGATGAGAAGGTTTTTAATGGCATCATTCTATGAAGAAGTGTTTATTATGACTGTTCTGCATTCCCCATGTCCCCTTCTATTGGGACGGGGGAACAGAGAGAAGTAAGTAACAGCATACTCTCTTTCAATAACTTCACAAATAGATGAATAGAAAACATTATATTCCAGGTTTTCTAGATAAAATTGAATCTTGGCTTTTTATAAATTCCAAATATTGCTGCAGGTTACTTAAAAATACTTCATTTTTGACTCATCACCAACTGAACTCAGGAGTTGGTTGAAGGATGATTTTTTAATTTCCTGTATTTAAACAAAAATATTAAGTATTTAGATATATTTTTAAGAAGAAATGTGCCAAATCTTTTTCAGAGGGGTATAAAAATAACAAATAATAATGGAAGTATTTAAGAAAAAGACATTTATTAAGTGGTCTTCCCTGGCAGGCAGTGCAGTTATCTCATGTATTCATTGTATCAACTCTAATGAGGTAGATGATATTGCTATTTCACCATTATCATTGTACACTCTTTCTTTGTACAAGTTTATATAGCTACTAAATGACAGATCTAAGATACAGATCTATGTGACCCCCAAATCAATTCTCTATCTACTTTCTCCTACTGCTTTCTTTAAATTGATAATATGTAGGAAATATATCTCTTAACTTATTAAAAGCTAAAATGTTTTGAATCTAGTAGGTACCATAAAGATAAGATTAGTCTCCTAGTTTTATAACTGAGGACACTGTACTAAGTTATAGAAGATGTCAGTGATTTGAACAAAGTCCTGCACAAAGTAAATGAAGTGCCTAAACTCCAATGTAAAACATTTATTTTTATGTAATATTTTCCGTAATTTCACTTTTTCGTTATTAATTTAATGGAATATTATTACAAAGTTGACTTAGCTGCTAATTTTCTCTGCACAGTGTGCCTCTTTCCATTCCTTCTGCTTTGGAAATTGTCTCTTCTCTGTCAATGGAGTTTTGGTCTATGTGGTTACTAATCACAGTTTTTCAGCTCCTAGCAACATACAGGTGGACATGTGTCTCATACCTGAGGAAGCAAAACTCCATTATTCTGGTTATAGATATTAGCACAGAAATAGTCATAAAACCCAGGACAAACAGATCCCAAGAAGTCTGTATAAGGGTACTGGGAACTATAGTTTCCATCTGTATTCAGTAGTTCTTAAACTGATTTGGTGTAAGTTTGAAGCAGTTTTTAGTCTTTTTATTCAATAAGATTAATAAACAGATAAACAGTGTAGAAAATGAGGAGAGGCTAAGGAGATAAAAGGAACACACGCGCGCGCGCGCGCGCACACACACACACACACACACACACACAATCAGCAATTTTTAAAATAATTCCATCACCTGAATTTCCCATTTACTGGAGCTAATGAAATGCATTTTGTTTAAGCTAATTTGAATAAAAGAGTTCTAACTAAAATATTTGGATGTGAGCTTTAATTTGATACTTAGATTATGCTTTTTGTTTATTTCTTAAATACTTCCTATTACTTTTAAAGGCAGTTTAGGAGGAAAGAGTAATGGCCATATCAAGTTCATTGTATAATATTGTTTATACTTATTTCATGTAGTAAGTTTTCTAAAATAATGCTGGGAAGTTAATTTTCTTTAATGTATTTTATTTAATGTTAAAACCAGATGTCATGTATGATTATAGAATCAAATTATTATTTTATAGGAAACAGTGGTTAAGTATAAGTATATTAGTGAAATTTATTCAAGTAACATGATATAAATCTATTTCAGAAATGTAACTGTTTAGTTTTTTAAGCTTTCTTGGATTTTTAAGAGTATGTATTTGCCAAACACAAGTATACTTTATTCAAAAGAGAACCGACAATTTCTGAAGAGATATTGAAGATTCTTTGTACTTTCATGTAGATTTAATGTTTATTACCATTTCAATATTTCAAATTAAACAAATGGTAGAATTCCTTTATAAAATAAGTTATTATACAAATGCAAATAGCTAAAAATTTACATCAACAAAGATAGATGTAACATAACAAGTGTATCAGGTAGATGGTTGGTCCATATTCTGATATTACAAAAGAATGATGGTGTGTGCTGAACCTTACTTTCCATAATTGCTGGTTTATATGTCAATACCTAGGATCAAAGGAGCATCAAATTAAAACTATTAAATGGTAATATAATAATTTAATTTATTGAGAATTTGCTATCTGTGTTATGCATTCTACATGCTTTATATAATTTGTTCTTCAAAATTCTTGTAATACAATATGTCTCTGTTTTAGAGTAAGATGAGTTTGTACAGGATGTGTAACTTGACAGTGGCTGAGTCTGACATGCACCAAGATTTCTCTAATGACCATACTCTTAACTCTTAAACGATATCGTAGCCCAAACATTATCTCCACCTTTAATTATCATGACAGGTCCCAGTTTTAATCAGAACTTCTTGTCAAATTTGGAAGGGAAAGAGGCATCTATTTTTTGTATCCTAGCATTTTACCTATTTAAAAAAAATTATTCTCTAATATTTGTGTAGGTGCCAATGTATGTACATGTGTAATGGCAAGTACATAATTTTAATATAAATGCTTAACATTTAAAAATGCATATCAAATGCTTATATATCTTTTGTATAAGTAATAAAAATCTTGACACTGGCCTTTATAAGGTATTAAAAAATTCACAGCAACTTTTGAAAAAGGAAGAATGTTATTAACCTTGGTGTCTTGACCAAATTACAATTCGGGTAATTACATTTGTCTTCCCTAATCTCCTTTTCAACTTTCATTTGGGTAGTGTATTCTTAATGGATTTCATTACCAAGCTTCCCTTAGGATTTAAAAAAGGACTTATCTTCCAAAACTGGTTTCACTCCAAATTTATGTTCTCTAACTTCAGTTGAGCTGTCATTGAAACTCTTTAGTTGTGTGTGTGTGTGTGTGTGTGTGTCTTTAATTCATTCTTTTTTGTTTATTACTTTCTCATTTTGACTTTTTCAAACCATTTTCTTTCTCAAGACAGAAACACAAATTTCAGCTCAGCAAATATTTTTGAGTGTCAGGTATGCAACCACTTTCCTATGCTCTGAAATACCAAGGTCAATTAGATATTGTTTGCTACTTTCCATGAGTTTTCATGGCCAAAATCATTGCTCTTTTACCCTTATTGAGAAGAACTCACCTTCAACTTTACTGAAAATGATCAGTCATCCAGGACGCACTTCTGTAGCCTATCTCTTCCTTGAGAAAGTATCTTTCTATGACCACATCCTTGACTCTTCAAAACTTCACATCATGTTATTTCTTCATTTTTCATTTCTGTTTTGAAAGATGTGCATCTTCTTTCCTAAATGCCTTCACCTATGCTCCTGATTCCTCTCTTTCTTACTGTCTTACTTCTCTCACTCTTAAATCACTTTTAGTAACTATGTTCCATACACATGCAAAACATTTTTCTTATTAAGAGGGAAAAATCCATTTTATCTTAGGTTCTCTAGCCCCCGGGCCATCGCATACTCTTTTCCCATTCTTTTATTACCATTCCTTCTCATTTTTTCATCAATTCAACACAGTATAATTTTTTCTCCTGCCATTTTGTTAAAACTTTTCTTCAAAGAAACCAACAAATTCCAAATTGCAAAATCAATATTCTTTTATTAGCACTCAAAATTCTGTTATTAGCACTCAACAGTATTTCTCTGTTGGCTTTAACATTGTCAAATGCCGCTCATTGATAAACTCTGTGTACCTTCAAATTTCCATACATTTTAGTTCTTTAGTTTCCTCCTCCTGCCTTTGTGAATTTAACTCTCTTTCTGGTTTCTCTTCAATTTTCAAATTTTAGTGTAAGATCTTCCAAAATGCTTTGTGTTTGGCTTTTTTTTCATTCTGTAATTTCTTTATTCGTGACCCATTTTAATTAACTAGTTCAACTGAAGGAAAAATAAGAAAGGAAAAAATAAAGCATTTGTGTACTATCGGCCAGCCATTGGACTAAATACTTTACATAAATGATTTCATTTATTCAGAGAACCAAAGCCAGTAATATTTTCAACATTTTACAGAGAAGAAACTAAGGCCGAATATGACTTACATATATACTTTAAAAGCACCTCTTATATACCTGGTTTTATGTTTCCTTACTTTATTCAATTCATTCAGCAATCTCAGACTTAGATATTATTATATCTAGTGGTTAGTTGTAGTATTTCAGACAAAAGATCATGAGTAAGTTATCCAATGTTTCATAGCCAAATTTTATAGCTGATGCAGGATACAAACTCAGATTGTTCCAAACCCAAAATTTACGTTCAGTCCGTTACAGCAGCCTGCTTCGGAATGGATTGCTCTTCACTTACGAAATCTTTCTGGAATAGCCGTCCCATTTCTCTGAATAGGCATTAGTCATATTTATATCTATATTCTGCTGCTATTATATACTCCACACATGTAAATAGCTTAATTTTAGTTCTTTCTAAAAACTCATTTCTCTATCTGATATCACTGACTTTCTGTTTCTCTCAAGGTAGGCTTGCTTTTCATAGCAGCATTTGTATCTTAATTTTCAGGTCTTTTCCTTATAACTTTATTTAGGAACTCATGAGACCACATATCACTAATCCACAGGCCCAGAAAAGAAGTTGGGGGATAGTAAGTTAAGTATTATAGAATATTTAACTTAATGATTTAAAGGTAAACATCTATAATAGTATATCATGTCAAATAGGTGGGTGTGTTAAATTGGTAAAATCCAATAATGCTTACTAATATCTTACACATTAATAGATTGTGAAGCAATATATTACAGTCTGAGTGGCTTAAATTTCCAAGACTCTTCATACTTCGCACAAAGAAGCAGGGTGCTTTAGATTGAATTGTTTTCCCAAATATCGTATGTTTAAGCCCTAACCTCCAATGTGACTGTATCCAGAGATATTCTTTAGAAGGTAATTAAGGTTAAATGAGTTCATACAATAGGGCCCTAATCTGACAGGACTGTGGTCTTAAAAAGAGGAAGATTTCTCTCTCTCTTGCCACTCACTGCCATGTGAGCACATAGTGAGAATAAGGCCATCTACAAGCCAGGAAGAGAGCTTGTACCAGAAAATGACCAAGCAGGCACCCTGATCTTGGACTTACAGACTCCAGACTGTGAGAAAAAAATTTCTATTGTCTGAGCTACCCTGTATAGTATTTTGTTATGGCAGCCTAAGCTGACAAACACACAGGACAAATGGGTATGTTTTCAGAGCATTTTACAAAGACAAAAAGAGCAAAGTTATGTAGTCATAGGGCTAAGATTATGAACACAGAGAAACACATCAATAACATGTAATCTTGTGCACAGGTATCTTTCTGCCTGAGGTAGTGCCGTAAAGAAAGTTCAACAAGCATATAATTTTAGTTCTAGAAGTAGAGAAGAAAGAGAGTATGACAGAAATTATTGAAGATAAAATGTAAAAAAATTTTGGAACCGATGAAATCACAAAACCAGTTCAAGAAACCCAACAATGATTAAGCAAAATAAACAAACAAAAAATACCTAGCCCTATGCACACGTAGTGAAACTACAGAATAGCCAACAAAAAAGAGATTTTAAGAGCAGCCAAAGTGAAGCAGATTGGCTCTTATGGTGCAATGGTTAGATGACAGCTGTCTTCACATATGTGATAGCGGAAACCAGAAGATGCTGACACCATATCTTCAATGCGCTAAAGGAAAATATTTCTCAAACCAGTATTCTATGAGCAGTGAAAATTTCTTTCAAGAGCAAGAGCAGACCGATAAAAACCAAGAGTTTGCCAATAGCACATTTATTACAAAATAAATTTTAAAGTTTATCTTCAGACAGAAGCTAATTGATCTCAGAAAGATATGGTATTCAAGAAATAATAAATAGCACAGAAAATGATAAGTATATGAATACATTGTAAAACAGCCACTGACTTGGGAAACAGTAATAATGTCTAGTAGTCTATTATTATCCATATTTTATGAATGTGGGAAGAGAGAGACAAAGAGCTTGAGTAATTTTTTCAATGTTATGTAACTATTGAGTGACTGACCTAAATTTTGAACTCAAGAATACTAATTCCCAAATTCTATGATGAAATCTTTGTTCAATTACTTTTCTGAATGAAGGAATAAAGGATAAGTGAAATGATAGCATTCATCTTAGAATTAAGTTAAAAGATAGATCTGAAAAAGAACATGGAGAGAAACAATTAAAAAGTCAGGAATTGAGATTTGTAGACCCATCAAGATTTGTTTACTTTGCTGTGTAAACCTGTGTAAGTCCCTGAATATATCTCACCTTAGTTAGCTTCATTATCTGTAATCTGGGAATACTGTCTGTCCCCTCTGCAGAATGGCTTTAGAAACAGAACAAGAAAATAAGGATTGGCTCAATCTTCCTTATATGTCACCCATCATCGACCTCAAGGAAGCACTTAAAAAAAAAAAGGAAAGAGACCTGTTGAGGGAGGGTGGTGTTGTAATCTCAAAATGTAATTTTCCTCTCCTCTTCATCTCATGTGTTCTTGGTCTTCAGAAGCAATCATTCCCATTTGTCCATCTCTCCAAGCGTGTTTGTTGGTTGGAGCTTATTTCTCCCTAAAGCTTCTCAGAGGAGAATAGAGCTAATCATTTATTTGTTTATTCAGTATATGTTGAACACTGGCCAGGGGTTGTTCCAGGTGACATGTGAAGGAACAGAACATACCAGATCTCTACCCTCATGGAGCTTGTATTCTAGCAGAGCTGGCAGACAATTAACAAAATAAACAACAATTAGCAATGTTAATAGAACCCTATTAGTAATAGTAGATGATAGATGGACCAAATAAATAAGTTAGGAAAGTAGGGAATGCTAGTTTTGGGTTAGGCCTCAAGGATGAAATTGAAATACTTTATTTTACTTATTAGATCAATTTTTCAAAAATAGTAATTCGGAATTATATACTACCTGAAAAATCAAAGGATTGATTTTTTTCTGACTCATCTAAAAATTTTAAACTGTAGCAAACTCAAAATGAACTCAAATATCCTCAGTACGATTTCATTCCTATATTCTGAGGAGAGATAAGCGTAACAGTTTTCTGTGGGAAATTTTCCACTTACACAGAGACTTGCTTCCCTATTTTAACCATTGCCACAAGGCTAGATAATCATAAATAGAACTTGAAAAAAATTTGGATATGGCATCAAAGGAAAAGATGTGGGTGCAAATATGCTTCAAGAAAAAGCTATAAATAACTATAAAATGGAAATGCTTACTTCAGTCTATAAAAGGATCTTCATATATATATATGTATCTCTTAAATATTCACTCAGAGGGTTTTGAGATATACATATTTGGAATATGCATTATTGTCCTAAGACTGCCATAATAAATTATCACAAACTGGGTGGCTCTTAAAACAACAAAATTTATTCTCTCACAATTCTGGAGTCTGTGAATCCAAAATCAAGGTTATCATTAGAGCCTCACTTCCTCTAGAGTCTCTGTGAGAGAATCTTTTTTTTGCCTCTTTAGCTTCTCTTGGCTGTTGATATTCTTTGGCTTCCCTGACTTGTGACCATATCACTCCCATCTCTGGCTTTGCATTGCCTTTCCTCTGTGCACCTGTGTCTTCTCTTCTTGTATCTGTATTTCTTATAAGGACACGTGTCATTGTATTTCAGGCCTACCTGGATAATCCAGTAAGATCTTCTCATCTCTACATTCTTCATTTAATTACATCTGAAAAAACCTTTTTTCCACAATAGCTAACATTAATAAATTCTGGGATTAGCACCTGAACACATCTTTTGGGGGCTACCATTCAACTTACTGTAGGAAGTTTAATTTTTATTTTTGTAATCGTATTTTTATTTCAAAGGCCTTACAACTTAAAATCTTTGCCATTGGTCCTAAGTATGGCCCATCAATATATGCAATGAAAATATTTTAGAAAGTAAAATAGGAATAACAGTGCAGTTTTATTAGCTGCAACATGCATCATCTGAAGATATCGACTGAACTTAATAATATATTTTTGGAGGAATAATTGGTTAATTTTGATGAAAATAGAAACATACCTTATGTAATGGACTTGATTTTTTTTCTCTCCTGCCATGAATCCCATTAGTTACTTAGACAACCATGTGTTTCTGCCTAAAGTTAAATGTTAAAAATATACCAGTAGGAAGTAAAAGGTCAGAGTAATACTTCTTTTCTTTTTTGTCACAAGGACAAAAACAAAAAGAAAGGGACCGGAAAAATTGAAGCACTGATGTAAGAAAACAGGAATGGAAAAAGAAAGAATTTTAATTAAGTAAAAAAGAAACATTTATGCAAAACAGCAGAAATGAAATAGAAACATCATTAAAAAGGGACAAGGCACAAGTGAAATAGGAATTTGAAAACCTGACGAACATATAAATTGTATCTCTTGACATTCATACTGGCCTAACTGCTTCAGGAAATGCTGGGTGTTGGAAAACTCTTTTGCCATTGTGGACATTCCAGGCGTCACACCTCAATACAGTGTGATGTACCAATGGCAAGTCAAAATGGCCATTAGTAAGAATACAGAAGGCCCTCTGACAACATCTACTTACCGGCTGCCGCTCTGCTCCGAGCTGATCATGTCCTTCACTCTTAAAACTTGCCTTTCAGTGCCGCGCTGGAGCCTGTTTTCCTCTCTATGGAAGCTGTAATGCATCTGATGAGTCTCCCTTTCTCAGAGAGTTACCAGTGTAGATTTATCTGTTTCGTCTCTTCTTTCCCTTGTGTAAGGCTGCAGAACTTTTCTGTTTCAACTACAAAAGTGCACTCAGTCTTTTTGGTTCTCTCTGTTCTTGAACAATAAAGGGATGTATTACCTCAATTCAGTAACATTAGAAACAAAAGCAAAAGCAAATTGCTGATTGAAAAGTCATCATGTATCCGTGTTTATTTTTATGTTTTTCAGAAGAGAAGGAACATTCTCTGATAGAAAATAGGTGATCCGAAGGGGGCGGTATTCGGCATGTTTAATAAAATCAGTGCTATTTGATCAATTGGCTGTTGTTATATAATTGAGAGGAGAAGCTTTGCTGTCAGTCTCATTCAGCTTTTATGACGGCTCGAAAATACCATCATAAAAATCAACATTTTAAAATTATATGGCCAAAGCCATAGCATCCTACTTCATTGTCTGTATTCAATAAAGGTTTAAAAGACAAATGAAAAGATCATTATTCAGTTTTCATTCTCACCTGAAATCATTTGCTGGTGGTAAAATTGGTCAATGTAACAGGAATGAGTTCTAATGGAGATTGACATTATCTCACTGTGAGGCCGCTAAATCGGAAATAAGCAATCGTCTGTGTCTTTATTTAAGTTTGATTTTTTCAATTTCTGTGTTACCTATGATTGTCACTCATTTGTCAGTGAGGACTGGGTTGGAATTTGGTAATATGAGAACATAAATCTCTCAGTGGCCGGAGAAAGCTAGTGTAACTCGATATTGTATTTCTAAGAGAAATGTTTTCTGAGGGGATGAGAGAAAGCATGTAAGAAGATGTGATGACCTTTGGAAGAAAAGCCCAGTACAAATTCAGGGGAGTGTTATATTGGGCTTAAAGCTCTTTGCAGATCTACTTTAAATATTTAGCTATTTTGTTAGGTAATAAGAGTATTACAGTTTTAATCTCTGCTGTGATTTAGAAAGGAATAGAGAAGTACTGATCTGTTTACAGTAC
This sequence comes from Pteropus medius, assembly GCF_902729225.1. Taxonomy (NCBI): domain Eukaryota; kingdom Metazoa; phylum Chordata; class Mammalia; order Chiroptera; family Pteropodidae; genus Pteropus; species Pteropus medius. The sequence continues at coordinate 8,051,731 of NW_024351073.1, forward strand.
ATATTAACTAAATGCATTCATTTGCATAATGCTTCTTTGGGGATGGACTATATTATTTAGAGATTTCTATATGTGGAACTTCAGGGATATTTTAGGCGTCAGTGACACTGAGGTCTTAACTTAAAGTCTATTAGATTAGTATGACAACATTTCCCGATTAAAATTCCCCATTAGTGATGAGACAACTTCTGAGAAGCACTTTTCACCTTATGGTGCCGGCAACAGGGGAGGATAAATATTCTTGGTTGAAAGTGAATTCCGTACACAAAGGCACGAGGTTGCTTTTAGAGATATGACAAGAACGCTTTTTGATGCTGGAGAAATTTAATATTCTGGAGGGGAAAATGATCACCGTAAAACTCTATGCTTTCAAAAATATTTAAATTCCAAATTTTAATGGTGAGTATAAGGGCAGTGTTTAAAAAAAATGCTATTCTCTGATAGATATTAATTTTGACATGTTCACTGAAAAATGAAAAATATTGACACAGGTTCTTGATTGCAAACTACTAGTTTTACTTTTAATTGCATAGGTATTTGTGGTAGATTAAATTATAATTTCCAATTGTTTCCTTCCCTTCTCCGTGAAAAATACCCTCCCTCTCCATAATCAGGCTTGATCATGTGATTTTTATTAGTTTTTTATAAGAGGATGGTTTTTCTTCAACCATTGACTGAAACCTTACAGTGTGACTTGGTTTAGCCAGTGAGTTGTGAGTACCCTGGTGTATTCCCTTTGTAAGAAAAACGTTTAAGAGCCACCAGTAGTTCTGCCATCTCTCTTTCCCTCTGCCATGGAAATGACAATATCCTAGACTATACGCTTCTTCATTCTGGATTGGGAACAGATCTCTACTTGACCCACAGTTTGAAAGAATAACCTTTCTTTATATATATGAAAGACCTTTGGAAGGTTGGAACCCATTGGCATTTTGTGGGATGTGTGTGTGTATGTGTCTATGTGTGTTCTATTTTTGTTGCCGCAGATATTGATGTCACTATAACCATAAACTAGGGGAAGTTAAGTGGCATAGCATTTTAAAATTCAAAATAATTATGACAAACATCTGGAAATGGGAAGATAAAGTTTTTAGTATTAAAAAAGAGGACAAAACTATCAATGTATATTTCTTTTTTACTTTTAAGATTATATAATATCCTTTCACTTTTGGGAAGATTACATCTATCTTTTACCTCTTCTGTAGCTATAAACCAAATAATTATAGTTCGAAATTTCAAGTACTTTACACGAAGGGACAAATGCCCCAAACAGTAGCTGCTTCTGCTTCTCATCCTCCTCCTTTCTTCTTTAACAAATCTTTTAAAAATCCTTCTTACAATCAAACTTTTAAATGCAATTGTCCTATGAAAATAATAAAATTGGATTTTTTCTCTCTTTTCTATGATTATTGTGAAAGTTTTTCTCTGCTTCTTCTTTTCCTCAACTCAGTTGAGTCAAAAGCTTTTGAATAAGAGATAAGGAAATGTCTGACAGGTGAGCAGAAATACCAAAGGGAGTAATTCCTTGAGCTCTAAAGTAAATTCTAGCTTGGAAGTGTTTCTAAGAAGGCACAGATTGTCTACATTTTGGCTGTAAATATAGAGAGCCTCCATAAAAAGAGAACTCCATTAGTTTGGAAGGTACACGAATAGAAATAAACATTTATGCTTGTATTTTTTTGTATATTATGTAACCAAAAATATCTTTAGTTGGCTTCTTCTTTAGATGTGTTATCTATGAACAAAGTAAAAGTTTTAATAAAATGTTACTAAAAATTACCATTTGATGCAGTTAAATATAATTTTTAGCATCTGGAATAAAAATGAAACCCTTGGAAGAAAGTTAAAACAGTGCTAATGGGAATAAAAATAAAATAAGCCATAAGAAGTTATAATGAGACATATTTTGGTATTGCTAATATGAAGATAATGTCTTCTTACATGTATCACTAACCTTTAAAAAGTACACGTGAAATTTTGTTTTAGTTAACAAAGTATTTTTGTTGTTGTTTTAATTTTTTTTTAACAAAAAAACTACGAAATCTGCGCTATGGCAACTTTCCAACTAAAACTTAGTGGAAGCAAAATTTTAATTTAACCTTATAAATGGTAACATTCTTCTGTCTATTACTTTCAGTGCAACCACTGAATGTTGGTACTAATCTCCCAAGTTAGTTTATTACTGTCCATTAGCCAATGCATAACACTGCCTATGGCAGGTGTTATAATATGGCCAAGGAGGGTGACATTAGAGTATAGAGCAAGCATTTTATATTTATTAAAAGATGGAGTTGCCTCCCATGTCTTAATGACTGCTTTGCATTTTCAGTTATTTACTATGTATTATGTTTATTTGATATAGGTTTTCGGTCTTATTTGTAGGATATATACTATATTAAAGTAAAGACATGTTCATAGCATCTAAATTACGTTGCTCCAAAGTGATATAAAAATAAAATCTACTGTGAGGAAGAATTAGAATCAGTTATATTAGACAGAATAAGAAATGAGGATTGAAAGAGAATGTAAAATCAAAGAAAACAAGAAAGAAATGAGAAGGCCATGCAAAAAGAAAAATAAGGAGGTTATTTTAGTCATAAATATCAGCAGTTTAATAGTGACATGATTTAAAAACAATGACCAAATGTTAAAAATATACATAATTTCTGAGAAAATAATGAAGAGATGCTCAGAGAAATTCAAATTAATCTGTATGAATATGGAATCAATTGAGGAAATGAAAGGAAATCAAGAAACCACAGCTCTCGCATCTCCATTTCGGTCTACTCTTTCAAGGCACGGTCTTCAGAAGAGTTAGAAGGTAATGTGAAATCCTTAAATAATTACTCTGCGGTGAAATCTTCAGGTTATGCTTTCCAATGTTATGGAATTCAAGGTGGGTCCTAGAGAGAAACTTCACTCATGTACCTTGAATGAGACAAACTTTCAGAAGACAAGATTGAGAGACATTCCCGAATAAGTTAAATCAAGCACAAGCATATTGTGCCTTCATATTCTATTTTTTTTGTTTTCTACCTAGAAAACAAAGTCCACTTGGTCTTGTCAATGTTGAGGAATCAAAAACATATTACAATTCTTTCACCTATGTTTCTGACTACTATCTGCTGCTCCACCTACAAGTGTGGGGTGTGAAGTGAGGAGTATGTTGAAAAACACTAGTTTTAATTGGCATGGAATAGGTAGTGACCAGGCAAAATGGGATGGTACCCAAATTAATTGGGAAACCTTATATCAGTACTTATGAGTAGTAAAGTCAGCTCTGAACTTGTCAACAAGACCACTGAGTTGAAAACTGACTCTTTGAGAAGCTGTAAGAGATTCATCAATATGGCCACAATATTCTCATGTAATTTGTTTTAACTTTTCTTCTTTTAATTCCAAAGTAAAAATATCTTTGTGCACTTTCCGATTGGCCTGATTTTCTTGTGGAATTAAAATAACAATTGATACCAGTAGTATAAAACCATTCACTTACATGTTAGTGTGATTATACAACTGAACTAGGTCTAGTTCATTCTAGTGGCCATTCTTAGGAATCTCAGCAGTCACAAAACCTCAATAAGAGGAGGAGTCAGCAACTTCCTTTTGTAAAAGCCAGAACCTAAGACTGTCCTCTAACGTCAAAGTGTTTCCCTTTTCCTGGGAAGCAATGCATTGTCATGGTTAAGAGCATGATCTCTGAAACTAGAATACCCAGATTTGAACCTGCTAATATGTGTGACCTTGTTAAGCTACTTAAATAGTCTGCACCTCACTTTACTTACCTATAAAATGGGAAATATTGTATCACGTACTTCATAGAGTTTGGGGGATTGACAAAATAAATATGTAAACAATTTATATAAGTGCTTGGCACATAATAAGAGCTATATACATATGAGTTATTATTGTGTTAGTGATAGGAGTCTAGAGCCTATTTTCTCAATGTTTTCTCTCTTAGTCTCTCAGCTTCATTCTCCACTTATAGTTGTGATGAAAATATTTTCATCTATTAACTGGCATCTAAAGCTCCTCTCACTAAGTAATTTTAGCCTCAGCTCTTCTAGAAATTAGGTGAAGGGCAAAAAGCAGACATGTTCTATTTAAATATTCTTCAGAAAATGGAATTTGATAGAGACTCATGGGAAACATCTTAGTTTTAGGACTTCCTGGGGAGGAAGGAATGAAAATCAAGCTGGATATTGTTAGAGTATATATATGCATGAGTGATCATATCCATTAAAATGAAAATTAAATTGCACAAAGAATGAGGAGAATTATCAACAGTAGTGTTTATTTTAGAAAATGAAAAAACTATAAACAAAAAGAAAGTTGTGGAAGTTTACCTAGTTTTCTTAAAAAGTAATTTTTCTACACTTTTTATATCTGTTTTGTATCATGACTCAAAAAATTGTGTCATGCTATCTTTAATGTGAATGGTTAATAAGACACAGGCCTTCATGAATGTTTGATTTCCTACTTATAACACACCTTTCAAGAAATGAGAGCACTAGTAAATGGTCTGTGTTGGCCTTTATTTTTCCAGGATGTTGCCAATTTCTATCCAAAAGCATATAGCACCAAGAATGGCTTGCCCTGTTACTTCTTTTAGAGACTAGTTTCTCACACTGGCAGGAAATACAGTCAAATCCATATGACACTGAAATATATTTTAAGAAAGTTATTTTTGAAAAAGGGAGGCATATAACTTAGTAAAATTTTCTCTCTTCCTAAGATGTCACTCTTTGTTCTCCTTATAAGTCTACATTGCTGGTTATTTTTTATTTTCTTTCTTTGGCTTCTTTTCTTCTGCTTTCTTTTAATATTGTTATTATTTAGGTAATCAGTCTTTTCCTATTCTCTTAAATACACTTCTTGTGTGTTAAATCTCATCCAACAATGTCCCTATTCTCTTTTCATTAATAAATAGGCAAATACTTTCTGAAGAACCATTCCAAAAATATGAAATATACCAAAATGACTCTGGGTCATTTCTATGAGAAACAAAAGGTTGAGTCTCAAAACCCATATCAACAGAGACCCAAATATTTAAGTAAAATCCTGAGCCTAGATGTAGTATGAGGGAATTCAATTCAATTGAGTCTAGTTATAGAAAATATTGGATATATTTTTCTACTGTTAAAAATACGTTTTAAAAAATTGGATTATGAATGTTGATGAGTTCTTCAGTTAAGTCAGTTTACTTTAACAACTTAAGTCTATGATTAGTAGAAGTGTTAGTGTATTAAATTTCAAGGACCATCTAATCTGCATCAATGGCTAGAAATAAGAGGTAAGAGAGAAAATGATAATTTTCTTACAAAGTAAAAGAAAAACATAAAGGACAGAGAGCAGTATAGGAAAACTTTGTGGTACTGCAGAGGAAAGCCAAAGATGCTCTTAGAAGTTTTGTGTTATTAAGCAAACTATTTCTCTGAAGTTGCTTCAGAGAAATATAAGAGAGTGTATAAAGCATAATTTGGAGGGAGAGATAATACATAGCTTTTAATTGACCCAGAGTCTGTAAAGACATATATGTGCTGTCCCTTAATGTCTCTTAACAACTAAGAATATTGAAGAGATAGAATCTATCATCAGAGATAATTCTGGAAGATAAAAATAAATCTAGAGAACATCCTTTCTCTGTCAACTGCACTAAAGTCCTAGACATGTACTAGCCCATGGGAATATGTGACTGCACAGTAGGATCCAATATGATTTAGAAAGATTATTATGCCTAAAATTTGAGCATGCACCAAACTTAGGAGTTAAGACTATTTCCAAATATATCCAATCACGTCTAGGTATGTAATTATCTATCATAATAAGAGTATGAATGCTTATATGACCACTGAACATTTTTTAACTTAATAGGTTATTTCATTCTTGTGAAAGCAACTCAAGACCCTAAATAAATTCCCTAAACATGGCTGGTTCCACTCAGGCAAACATATTTACAAAATGGCCTGATTTTACATGTGTGCCCCAGTAAGAAAATATAATTAACAATGACAATGAAATAGAATGAGAAATAGAAATAGACTTCATGAAAATAAATAATAAAAAACAGTTTTTCTGTGCTGTTTTACTATTTCTTCTCCCATCTAAGTCCTAATATTCCCTGCCCTTCTAATTGGCAACCAGTAAAATATATATAATCTGAGGCATATAGACAAAAAACTTCCAATGTAAACCAGCTGCAAAATATATTTTTGAGAATCACTGAAAAAAAAGCCCAATACTTCATCATTAATCATCTAAGAAACTCAGCAAATAACCATTTCCTTTATAAATAAGAATCAGGAAGAGATGAGAGAGATTGAACGTGTATTTGTTTTAGTATGAGTGTAGTAAATATATATGTACAAATTCAATCACCTTGTATATATTTTAAAGCTTTCTAGGTTCAAGCATTATATTCTAAAGGACAATAAGAAAATAAGAATATAAGTTTAATAAGATTTAACACCTAAAAGAAGAAGCTTTATAATTAATTGAGGGACGCAGGGTTAGCAAAGGTTTTGAATTAGAATTTAACAGTGAAGAATATTTAGCCAAGTACAAATACTGGCTGAAGAATTCTAGGCAAAGGAATAAAATGGACAAAGGCATAGTGGAAAATGAATGGATAGATGGATAGGTGGATGGTTGAATGAATGGATGGATGGACGGATGGCTGGATGGGGGAATTTTAACTTTATTTGATAGAAAGCCAACACCACTGAAAATATTTAAGTAAGGAGAAAGTAAGAATAGGTATGGAATCCTGGAAGCAATGGCATGTTCAGAAGTATTCTTTAGATGCATAAATATATCTATAGCCTAAACTCAGTCCAAAGAAAGAAGAGGAAGTGAAATAGTGTTCCAAAGTTTTAGACCAGAATTTTTTAAAAAAGAGAAAGATCTTTAAAAGAAACGTTGGACATTACTGAAAATATGGGGTTTGGAAATCATCTCCACAGTAGTAATATCAGAAGCAGTGGCAGGCAGTTAGAATATTATTTATGATAAAATTAACTGCTGTTTCTTAAATCTCTATTATGTTCCAGTTTCCTTAGTACTTTATATGTTATTTTATTAATTCTCACAACTTTTGAAGCAGGTATTATCATTTGCATCTTGCCACCATTTACAGAAGTGGAAGTGGTACTCAGAAAACATTAATAACTAGTTAAATTTTACACAATTATAGGTGTCAGACTGGAGATATGAATATATGTTTGTCTGGCCCAAAACTTGAATTCTTTTCTCTACTTTTGTGTGCTTCTCTCTCAGAGTAAATAGTTTATCTAGATAAGGAAACAAGAAAAAAACATGGATACCCTTCATGTTTAGGTGAGATGCAGGGATTTAGATGAGATAGAGAAGAGGCAACACAAGAGCTCAAGACCAAGTCAGAGAAATGAGTAAAGAATCACGTCTTATCTATCATTTCATGGAAGGAGGGTGAAAAACTACTTGAGTGGAGTAAAGTAAATAATCATAGAAGTCAAAAGATATAGATGAAGTGAGAGAAAAGTCTGTAGATGTGATGGTATGAGGGGTTTTTGGGGGGAGAGTGACAAATTTCAAAATATATTAATATGATTACTACAAAAGCAGTTCTCAAATGGCCTTGTGTGTTATAAAAGAACCATTAGAAACCTGTTGAGGTATTATCACTTTCAAAGAAAGAATTCTTGGTAATACGGATGCTAATTTTAACCTTTCCTAATAGAAAAACATGAGTAGGTTGTTTTATTATTTTCAAACAAGAAACCTAAGATTCTAAATAATTTCTCTAAATATGGCTGGCTATCCAATAAAAACAGACAGAAACACAAATTTTTATTTTTATTTTTATTTTTAAATTATACTTAAAAACAATATTATATTAGTTTCAAGTATACAACATAGTGATTATAAATTTATATGATTTACTAAGTGATTAATCCAGTAAGTCTAGTACCCATCTGACACCATACATAGTTATTACAATATTTTGGACTATATTCCCTATGCTATACTTTACATCCCTGTGTCTGTTTATATAACTGGCAATTTGCACATCTTACTTCACCCATCCTACCATCTGGCAACCATCAAAATGTTCTCTATATCTATGAGTTTGCTTCTGTTTTGTTTGTTTATTTATTTTATTTTTTAGATTCCCCATATTAGTTAAATCATATGGTATTTGTGTTTCTCTGTCTGACTTATATGGCTAGCTATCCAACAAAAACTGACAGAAATACAAATTTTTATTTTTATTTATTTTTATTTTTAAATTGCAGTTAATAAATGATATGTTAGTTTCAGGTGTATGACATAATGATTATAAACCTATATAACTTATGCTGCAGTGAACCTATGAATGCATGTCTTTTTGAATTAGTGTTTTGGATTTCTTCAGATAAATCCACAGAAGTGGAATTGTTGAGTCTTTCTTTGTTTCTTGCTATAGCCTTTGTTTTAAAGTCTATTTGTCTAAGTATTTACTACAGTGATTCTCAAAAATATATTTTGCAGCTGGTTTACATTGGAAGTTTTTTGTCTATATGCCTCAGATTATATATATTTTACTGGTTGCCAATTAGAAGGGCAGGGAATATTAGAACTTAGATGGGAGAAGAAATAGTAAAACAGCACAGAAAAACTGTTTTTTATTATTTATTTTCATGAAGTCTATTTCTATTTCTCATTCTATTTCATTGTCATTGTTAATTATATTTTCTTACTGGGGCACACATGTAAAATCAGGCCATTTTGTAAATATGTTTGCCTGAGTGGAACCAGCCATGTTTAGGGAATTTATTTAGGGTCTTGAGTTGCCTATATAGGAGCTACATTTTGTGATAATGCTGTGGGAATGTTTGTATTTAAACAATGCAAGTTTTTGTTACAGTTTCTGCATACCAGTTCTTTCTACATTTTTTTGTTCTTGTTTATATAATCTGATCATGGTCTTAGAGTGAATATTTAAAAACCAGAACCAACTATGAGAAAGTTCTTTTCAATTCTATTACTTCATTTTACTTAGATAGTAACTAAAATCTCCAACAAAGGCAAAATAGGTGAGTTGGAGAACATAGATTTTTATTAAAGCAATAACACATTATAGGAGAAAAACTTCACGGTTATAGGATCATTTTTCATTCTCAATTGAGTTTTAATTTAAGGGTTTGTGTATTATTTTTTGATTATTTTTTAATCAGCTACTCAAACAATAAGACTAATACTGACACATTACCCAAAGTTATAAATAAAGATTATAATTTAGAGTGATTTTTCTTTTAAATTATGTACAGATTATATCAAATCTAATAAAAATCCTTCCAATCAATGTTTATCTTACGTAAGGGAAAGAAAGAAGCCCTTATAAAGTGCAGCTTGCAGTTTACAATTTCCTCTTGGCTTCCTGACACCTGTGTTGCTGTTAATGTTGCCGTCGAATATTTCTCCCTGCAAAATACAGAATCATGATGGGACATTTCATTATTTGATTTTCTGTGGCACCCTACTGAAGACAGCACACTTAATCATGGTATTTCGCAGATTAGATACAGCTTCATCCTTGCTTCTTCTTTTCCTCCAGCAATTTAATATTGTGGTTGTCCCACAATATTGTAATTAAAACATGACTAACGAAAGTGCACAGCAGATAAGAAATCTACACCCCTTAGCAACCAGCGCTGGTGACTAGATACAATAATAATACAATGTCAAAATACTATGTTTAGATAACTATTACTGTTTTACTTTTAAAAGATACTTAGACATGAAGTTATATTTGATATTCCAAGAAAAGTGGCACCTAGAGGAGAAGAGGAAGACTATGTTAATGTGCTCTGCACCTTTATGATAATGTGCCAAAAAATTTATTCTTCTTTACTTATATCTTCACTTGTTTCTTTGCATGAGTTGCCATTTTGTTTTCATGGCTTTTTAAGGTAAAGTATTCCTATTAATCAATTTGATTTCCTATATGCTGTGGAACAGCACTGAACTCCAAAGTGGTGATTCCTCCTGGGAGAATTATAGAGCAAACAGCAGGGCTGATTTGACTCAGTATTGTTGATTAGATGGTTTGTCTTCAATGTACTTGATATGCCATATGAGAATTTTGGCTTCATGTACTTCTTCCTCAGGCAGCAAAACTTTTTGTAATTTTTTTGTCCTTTTGACTTTCATTTTATTCAGCCAGATATACGTAAAATTTATTCCACCCCTCAAACCATTCTTGCATACCTGTACATTTGCCAGACATGGATAGGATACTGAGGATAATTGGTGACAACAATGGGAAAATGTATATTTGAACAGCCACAAGACAATCAGAAGATGGGATGGCCTGATAGTTGGGGAATATACAGTTCTAATAGGGCCCAGGAAAGACAAGATGAATTCATTTTTGGAATAAATTTATGTCAGTATTCTAAGGAGTGTTTTCAAATTAAACTCTAGTATTATAATCAAGGTCCTTGCTAAACAACAACAAGAATTAATGGATATTTCTAATACATTTTGTATGGAATTAAAAGTTTCCACTCTGCCAAAAAATGTGTCAATCAAAGTAGATAGAAATAAGAAGGTGTAATATGAGTTGTGAGTCCCAAGCTTTAGGTCAGAGGTGGGTCAGGACCAAGGACTGGTTTATACCTGCTTTCAGTGTATAGTTCCAGGGTTTAAACCTGACACGTAGGTTTGAAAAAGGTACAAACAGGCTGAAAATTTCTAGAAATGGTCTAGAAATTGGAGAAATGGGTGGAGCATAGAAGTTAAAAATTTAAGAAATAGACAAACTTGAGGAATAAGCTATCTGATTTTGCATATTGATTGTGATTCTAGTCATTAGTTTTGAATATGTGACAAAGCTTGCACTCTAATATTTAGAGACTAAACTGGGATACCCTTCTAGCATAACACCAGGACAGTAATAATAAACAGAAATGAGCCTGGGCAAACTGGGACGTATAGTCACTCTAAATAACTCCAGTGTTAAGCCGTTAGACATTTGCTTCCCTATCTCCTTTTTTACTTCTCTTTTCTGCTTCCCCTTAGTGATAATAGAGGACATTCTATGTCAAGCACACCTCTAATTTTCCTGTAGGGGTGGGTGGTAAGAGAAGAATGAGCTAGGACTTCAGCAGCTGCCTGGTCTTCTTCTGCACAGGTCAGGAGACTCTGCCCTCTGCTTTACCACTCTGTCCTCAAACATGAAATCTTTTAAATTTTCCATAGCGGAGCTAATAACAGTAATGTATGTTTTTATATTTAATTAACTATATTGAAGTATAATTTACTTACAATTAAATGCTCTCATTTTAAGTTCATAGTTCTGTGAGTTTTGACAAATATACATATCAGTGTATATACACACTACTACAAAGAAAACACCTCATAAACTTCACTCATCTTTTTTTTATAATCACAATCCTATTTTCTAAAACTCTATAGTTTGCTATACTGGACTTTCATATAAATGTACTTTTTTGGTTTGTCTTCTTTTTCTCAGCGTAGTGTTTTTGGATTCATCCATAATGTTTCATGTATTATTCACTCCACATTATTTATTACTCAGTAGTATTCAATTGTGTGGCTATACCATAATATATTTATCTAATCACTGGTTGCTAAATATTTGGTTTATTTATAGTTTGGTGCTATTATGAATAAAGTTACTATTGAGATTAATATACAGGTCTTTCTGTGGGTATATGTTTTAATTTATCTTGATTAAACAATTTGAAATAGGATTTTGAGGTTGTATAGAATAAGAAACTGCCACATTGTTATCCAAAGTTGTTGTATAATTTCACATTCCCACTATCAAGGTATAGAAGTTCTTGTTACTCCACAACATCACCAATACTTTCTATCATCAGTCTTTTTAACTTGAGCCATTCTTATAGCTGTGTATGGGATCTCATTGTGTTTTACATTTTTCTGATGACTAATGATGGTAAACATCTTTACATGTGCTTATTTTTATATTTTCTTTTGTAAAGTCTGTTCATTATTCCAAAAATTTTATTATAAAAATTTTCAGACATACAGAAAATGTTAAAGAGTTTTACAATTAATATGTGTATTGTGTATATTCACCCCTGTCAGCCTGCCATTACATTTCACTGTGTTGTGAAAAATCATATTCATTTATCCATCCTTCTGTCTATCACTACTATTTTTTTGTTTCAGAGTAAATTGCAGATAATAGTATATTTTTCTCTAAACTGAATATGAAATTAATTAACTGGGTTTTAACATGCTCACAGTTTTTATGTGATTTTTACAAGAAAAATGCATATACTTTTGTAACATACTCATATCAATATATATATTCACTCCAAATTACTTTATACCTTTTCCCCATCAATGCTGACTCCGACTCTCCCAGAGGCAATCAGCTTTTTGATGTTTTTGTATCATAGATTAGTTTTTCTTGCTCTGAAATATTATTTATCGATCATAGAGTATTCACGATTTTATATTTAGCTCATGGCCATGTTGTTTTATTTGTTCCTTTTTATGACAGAGTAAAATTTCATTGTTATCCAGGCTTTTACTGATGGATTTTTTTTCTTGTTTGAGTCTGTAAGGAATAAAGCTGCCGTAAACATTCTTGTTCAATGTTTTTTGGAACACATGCTGTCATTTCTCTTGAGCAAAATTCTAATACTGGGATTGCTGGATTATAGGGTAAGTTTACATTTAGTTTTACAAGAAATTATCATAAGTTTTTCCAATAATATTGTATCTTTTTACACTTACACCAACAACGTATGAGAGGTTCAGTTGTTCCACATCATTGTCAACATTTGATATTATCTGTCTTTTCATTTTTAGTCATTCTGACTTTTTTATGGGATTATTGACAATTTTTACATCATTTTTATAAAATATCAGTTCAAATTTTTCCTGTTAAAAATTGGTTGCTTATCTTTATTATTTATTTGTAGGAGTTCTTTACTTATCTTGGTTGATAATCTTGGTCAAATGCTTTCTCTCAATCTGTGGCTTGCCTATCTTTCCCTCAGAAAGATAGACCAGAAGACTTTACTTTTAATCAAGTCCAATTTATGAATTTCTTTTGTAAGGTTTTTCATTTATGTGCAGTCTAAGAAGTTTTTGACTATTTCAAAAGATTTTATTCAGTATTCTATTCTTGAATTTTTAGTTTTAGATTTTATATTTAAGTCTTTGGTCCATTTCAAGTTAATTTTGTGTGTGGTATGAAGTACAGGTCAATGTTCATTCTTTATCCATTTTTTTTTGACATATATTTAATCTGTTGTTCTAGCAAAGAATTCATGATTAAAGTTTTTGAAATTTTTTTGGATTATTAATCCCCTTTTAATAAACACCCAAGGAATTAAGTAAAGGAATTGCATTTAGAGAGTAATGTATGTCCTACAAGTGGAGATTGAGTTAACTCCTCATTTTAAATAAATGAAATGAGTATAAAAAATCCAATATAACCATACTTACTAATAGTATGAAATAATATTGGGTATTGAATTGTTTGAAAGTGTTGCTATCATTAAGTAAGCTTGTTTTTAAGGTGTTTCATATATGATATCTACCTCTCATCAGCATGGCTTTCATGCACCAAGTTTGAGACTTTCTCCCCATCTAGGTCTCAGCCTATCTTCCAATGCCAGAGATTGCTTTCTTTCCCCATGCTGATGGCACTCTTTCATAGAAACTAGAATCTTTAAAGTCCAAGTCAAAGATAGCAAGAACCGGGGAGAGCAAGGGGTTCTCTTTTCTCTCTCCATTATTGAACTATTTTCCAAAGACTCAAATGACTTGATTTCTTTTTCCTAAATTTCATACTTTTCCAGGTAATTGACACTGAGGTTCTATATTTCTTTTAAGGTCTTCTTCCCATCCAGTCCATATACATGTGGTCTACCTGTTGTCTCCAACAAGACAATCATTTCAGATTACAATAGTTCAACTTTCATATAGAAGAGACACACAAGTAGAAGAGGATCTTTTTTTTCCCCTTATAAATTATGTAATAAAAGAGCAGCTCCTTCACTGATAAGAATTTATTGGACTCTGAGTTGTTTAATAATCTTAATTTGTCACATGTAACAACATAAGTGGTACAGATCAGATTGTACCATGCCAAGCCTAGATAGTTTCTTTTATAACAGTGCTGCAGTATGAGGGAAAGAATGTTTTTCGTCCATTGTTTTGGTAGTCTTCTTGAGCTCAACTCCTTATTCCCTTTGTGTAACAACTTAAATAAGAATAAGTGCACATGTTTCCCAAGAACACACAATACTTGGAAAACAAAGAACAATGTAAATCTATCTGTGGAAAATGACCTTATTTAGTATTGCGTGCCATTTCCATTGATGTTTTAAAGGTCTCATGGCTAAGTTTCTGCCAGAGTTTGGGTTCTGAAGCTATCATTGCTTTATCATGCCTCAAAGTCTCTGCAGGAAGGAAGCTTTCCTCAAACACGTGACCTAGGAATGAGAGTGTAGCCCTAAGCTGATACTTGAAAATATTTACTTCTTCTTTCTTCCTCTGATTTGAGGAATCACTCTTTTCCCTATGCAGTAGAAAACAAGCTTTCAGCCAAGCCATTCTGCAATCTTCTCTTATACTGTTGTTAAATCTTGTTATATAAGCTTATTTGTACTGTACAATTATGACAAAGAAATTACCCCTAATGTAATCTTTATTTCTAATCAGTGAGTAATTACTGAAGGAAAGGATAAAACACTGGGAGATGTAAATTTTGATTTACTTTGTCATTGAATGTTGCATCATTCAGACTGATTCATTATAGTTTAAGAAATGGTTAGTGAACTTGAGCAATGTGATCCAGTGAAATCATATTGGGATTACACCCTGTGAAAACCTTTGGATGGGACATACAGGGTAGACATTGTTTTTCTTTAAAGAAATAAAAATAAACATACATAGACTCCTATTTTCCACAATGTCTTTTATATTAGCCATATGTGAGTTGATTCCACTTGAATCTCACTTTTAGCAGATAGGTAAATACTACATATATAGATATACAGTATCTATAGATATAGTATTATATAAGTATTTCTCTGGCTACTTAACGTGCTTGGTCTTGCTCTGGAAGTCAAGCTTGGGCTCCTATGTCAAAAGGTCATAGGCAATGTAGGGTTCTGGTTCTGAAAAATACAAATCTCCATGGAGTTTTTTTTTTAGAAAATGTGATAATTTTAAAGTTTCTAGGCTTACAGTTTTTTAGGAGAAAGAATAGCTCAGGGAAACTGTTACTCTAGCATTGAGTAAGAAAGCCAGATATTCTAACCCAAATGTCCAAATGTCTCTAGTTATTTATTTGCCTTGGTGCAGCCTATCTCAGCATGGTCCATGGAAAATTTCCATCAATATATTCTTGCGAAGAATATATTGCTAAAATCCAGATTCCTTAGCTATATTCAGACCTCTGAGTCAGAATCTCTGGGTTGAGTTGCTAGTATCTGTATTTTCTATCAAGAACTCTCGATAATTTTATAGAATGTTGGATATAAAAGATTTTGCTAAACTCTTAACCTAGCCAAACAGTGTTGTGAAGAGGTTAAAGGCTTACTTGGCATGAGGTGGTTTCCCAGTTACTAGAAAGGCGTAGGAGTTGGTGTGATAAGATTTAGGGGCAGCAGTGACAGTAAAATTCATTTGCTGATCAATAGCTTAATTAAATTTGTCTCTGAAGGAATTGAGGAGGCTGTTCAGAGACAACCTTTATCTTTCCTAGGATGAAGGTGGATCACGTGCTGTTCCTAGAGAAAGGAAATATCTCTGGAGAGCAGGCAGGAATAAGAGAGATATGAGCAATTTCCCCCTTAATTTGGTATCAGGACTACTCACAAAACAGAAAGCATTGATTTGTGCATCCAGCACCCCAACTTTTCTCAGAGGGCTTCCCAGAAGACTGACTTCTGTTTTGCCCATCTTGAAGCTCTGATGGGATTGACACAGTCTAGCCACCCAAAGGAGAAAGGAGATGGCAGCTTGGGCTGGCGTGTGCCATTGAACCTTCCCCCTGCTTAGCAGAGTAAGTGGATGGAAACACCCAATTCTCAGCTTCCCTGGGGGAGGAAAAGAGTTGATCCACATGTCCAACCTCCTCATTTCTCTATGGCTACCTAAATAGGTAGCAATTATCTCGTCAGTCACAGCACTCTGCTGGGTCTAGTGAATAGCCACTTCAAGAGTTCAAAGTAATCATCTCTGGGTGGCAAGATTATAAGTGATTCTTGTGGTACTTTTAAAATATTCATGTTTTCCAAGTGTACCATCTTTGAACATGAATTACTCTATCATTAAAAAGAAAACCCCACAACGAATGTTAGCAAGAACATGACACATTATGTCCAGACATAAGGGAGAGTTTTTGTTTTGCATTTATATGTAATTATTGTTTCAATTTTTAATTTTGTGGGTATATATTTGCATCAGAATAATTTGAACACGATACATTGCCCTCTCAGTATTCTCGTATTATATCATGGATATCAAGGCAGAGTGCAGAGATTAGGATCTTTGTAACTACTCAAATCTATGATATAAGTGCAGAGCCATTTTGTGATCTCTATGATATAAGTGCAAAGCGATTTTATGTAATCATTAGGTTAAATATTAAAATTGCAATGATTTCGAGTTCTGGTCTTACTACACAGCGGATGTTCCTCATTATCTAAAACAAATTGATCCATGAAAAAGCTTTTTGATGTGAATCTAATAAAAAGTGTTCGATTTTTATATAAATAATGATCAGGCTCTACCTAAAAAAATAAAACTACGGATCTGGAAATAGTGTTGTCATATTTAATAAAATTTATTTTCTAATAGTAACTATAAATAAGCTAAGCACAATAAATAGATGATAAACCTTATGTATAATTTTCCTATTTTTAAGCCCCCAAGTTTTTTGCTGTTAGTGATAAAGACCCACTTTAAGTTTACTTTTCGCTTTTGCATGATTAGAACATGCTACTATGCTGATAGAATGTTGCCACCAAAATAAAATTGGAGAGAAATCTATATTGTGTCAATAAGAGTTCTTATAAAATTGACTGGGTGATATTGGAGACTTGAAATTCATTGGCATATTGGGGACTTTATTTTTGCACCTGCGTAGTTTTATTATAAGCGTTGACCAGGTTTAAGGCACTCAATTTGTATGCTGAGAGCTCTTGTGGTGTGAGAATTATAGTTCACATTAATTCTGAGTTGCTGTTTGATCATTGGCGCAGAGATGGACAGCTGCCCAAGGAAGATTTCTGCATGATCGTTTAAATTGGGTATTGATTTTGTTATTTTAGAATAATAGAGTCTATGTTTATTTCTGTTTTTCTATGCTATTTCTAAAAGCATCCAGTGATTTTCACTAATGGCAAACAAGTACTACCCAAGACCATTATCCAAAAGCACTCTGTTATTATAGGGCAGAATTTATTCAAATGCAGATATACCTCAATTTTTAGCACCTCCAACATGCATAGCAGAACGATAGTTTAATGATAAAACATAACTTCAGATGACTGTATAGCAATTGACTCTTTAGGAGGACCTTGAATGCAACACATTGCAACAGTTTTATATTAATAGAGTCATAAAATTTCTTTAGAAGACAGACATTTATTATAAATGAATTAATTCAAAGCACATAATTAAGTTTTTTGCCAAATGGCATATAGCCAATCAGAGGTAGAGAATGATTTCCGAACATTCTTTTCTC
The DNA here is from genome assembly GCF_902729225.1 of Pteropus medius. Taxonomy (NCBI): domain Eukaryota; kingdom Metazoa; phylum Chordata; class Mammalia; order Chiroptera; family Pteropodidae; genus Pteropus; species Pteropus medius. Next base: position 8,069,453 of record NW_024351073.1, read on the forward strand.
CTTAATCGCCAATGAGAATGACTTTCAAACTGTGAGTCTCGCAGTTTCACATTTTATTTGCGTTATATATGGGACCAACAAAATCACAGGGATTATAGATTTCTGTTTTCCTGTATTTTAAATCAGTTTATTTAATAAATTATTCTATAATAATAGTTGCATGTTGAAATTCTATCTTTAAAAATATGTAGTTTAATAGTAAGAATTAAAATTTTTCTGTATACATCAATCATATAAAAGTAAAATTTTAAAAGTTTTTATAATTTTCATGGCATGAAAAATACTTATTCTGCCATCTCATCTAGGAATTGTTTTGATCAATATCACCCCCAGTATTTAGATGTTTCTCACATTACTTATACTAATCTTTAGTTTTCGTTGTTGTCTCAGAGATTCTCAATTTTGAAGAATCAAATATTAACATTTTCAAATGTCACTGACAATCTGAACACAAATAAAGACATCCTCACTTCAGTATGATGACTCACCCTTACCACACTTAGAAATATGGATGTCTTTTAAAAAAGCCTTAAGTAAGTCAAGAATATTTCAAATTTACAGATGAAACTGAATTTTAATACACATAACTTATTTTACTTGTGGATGCAGAATTAAATTTATCATTATTATGATCTCATCAATCAAATTTATATAGTTTCCCAAGGAACATTGATTTTTACGTAAAATTAAATAAGATGCTGATTCTAGAATGTACAGTAATATGTCTTAATGATAATATATACTTATCTACTTTTTAATTTCCTATTGGAAATTTAAAAACTTTATTAATAACTAAAAAGTATACATTAAATTTCTTGTATAACTGTAGAGAAGATCGAAAAAGGGCAAATCTTGAAAAGGTCTTAGACTTTTGAGATCTAACTAGTTAGGCTTTATATAAGCCTAATGAAACTTCAAAACATGACATTACATGGCAGGCAAACTGCTCTTTCTCTAGGGAATGTTGCAAAGGACATTCATTACCTATTAATGGTGTCAGATTTATGGTGAAGACTGTAGATATTTCTCCAAAACAAGGAAACCATTTTAAAATTATATAATTTGGATTTAGAATAAAATGTCCTATTCTGTTCCCTGAGTACCTATTTTAAATATTTCTTTCGAAAACATCTATAAAATAATATTGAACAGAATTTTAAAATAGATATTATTGCATGTCAGAAAAATTTGGTAACTTTGTTTTTACTGTAATACAGTTTTCTCCCTTATTTTTAAAGCGTTAAAATGTTTAATAACACTTTTACTGCTACCAAATTATTTCAATAACGATACAGGTGTTTCCCAAGCTGTGTTCCAGGTTCTGATGACTGCTTATATGTGTGTGTGTGTGGTGGGGGGGCGGGGGAGGCAGAGTGGTTTGAAGAGGATTAGTGTGCTGTAATAAGTTTAAAGAATGCCAGCTTGAAAAGCGTTTTGGAATTTTATGTATCCTCTTTGGAAACTCACTGAAATTTTTTTTTGTTGTTGTTGAATTGGATAGTGAGGAGAAAGTGTCATAGGGGAAACATCAAGAGCTGAGAAATAAAAGCAAAGAGAAAACTCTGTCCTAGCTCCATGAAACTCAGCAGAAGAACGTTACATGACTGAGAGCTAGCACTGAGAGCCAGCAGTCCTGAACAGGAAATAATGAGACGGTGTGGCGTAACCTGCATGCATAATCACCTAACAGTAGAGAAGAAAAGGGACACCTCAGAAGAAGCCTTGAATGATTGAAATTGTATTTCTATAATCAGCTGGCATGGAGACTCAAATGAGAAATTATGTTTATTTAAAAGTATAGAAAATTGCATTCCTTGTACATCTGAGTCCATGGCTTGAAATTTATTTTGACTGTAAGAACATTTCTTTGGATTAGGATTCTTAGGAATACATTTTAGAAAACAGTAATCAAGCTAATTAATTCTTGGCTGCATATATATTTTATACTTACTGAGCTGAGCAAGTTTATCTTCAAAACATAAATAACTTAATAAGTCTGATCTCCTTAAGCTTCATACTAGATGTATGAGGTACAGAATATTGATAATTATTTTAATCAATAAGGAAAAAGAAACAAGACATGTCTAAATGAACTGTGACATTTTCAGTCTTGACTTTTGCTTATTTTAGCCCTCATTTCATACTACTTTCAGCCTGTTGATCTTTGGTGTGGCTATAATTTACGAAAAAGAATTATTTTTCATCTAAGAACGTATTTTTCCAATCTAAATTCTTTCTTAAAACATTCTTCTTTTTATTCTAAAAATTGTTGCAAATATTGTAACACATTTTAAAATTTTGTTTGCAGTTATTTTATAAATAACTCTATAATCAAAACTCTATTTTTTATACTTTTAATTCCTATGTACTTTTAGATCAAACATAGTATTACCTAAACTTATCTCGTGATTTTGGAAAGTATATCTGATCTTAAAAGTTGAAGATTTGCTACTATTAAAATTATTTCTGGCTCTTAGTAGGCATGTATTATGTATTTGCTGAATAAATGAAAAAAGTATTTTGGAAAATATATTACAGGTTCTTCATTCTTTTTCAAAGCTTAGTGTATCCAGTTTATTACTTTCTTAGAAGGCATTCTAGAATGATCATTCTCCCTGGCAGTCTTCTATTATTTTTATGCTAAAGGTACCTGTAAGTTAAAATTAATAGAATACTTTTTATTTATTTTATTCTAATTATCTTTGAGGACAAGAGCAAGATATTTTTATTATATTTTAATCCTACACAGTATCTAGTTCAGTATCTAGTACATAACAATTGATATATTTGGTTAAACTTTGTAGCATCCCCATTGTATTTGAATTGCCTTCATTAGTTTTTTGATTTAAGAGAGATATTTTCAGTTACACAAACAAGTATGGGCTAAACATAACTGTACTGAAAGATACTATATAGAATAATGTCAACTTCATATGCCAATGAGCTGAAAGTACCAGTATATATTTATATGGTATTTGAGAACTAAGTAACAAAAGCAAATTCTTGAAGCATTAATATGTATTCTATTTATGACAATGTTACATTTCTTTACATTTTGGTTTTTTTAGGTAATTACTGGCTTTATTTATATATGAAATACTATGAAGAATTTATATTTTATTTGTTTTTATTCATTAGAGTAGGCATGGGTTATAAAGTGGGCATTTGTTTCAATGTTCTGTGATGCTGCCAAAATATATGCTCAGTTAGGGTATAAATGTACTTATGCAATTTATTGAGTAGAAAACTGTGAGCTTTTATCACATATTCATTGGATTATTTAAGAAAACAGGTCAAGTTTACTGATCAATTTCTATATTCTTTAAAGTTCCATAATTAAATTCAGGTTTTATTTTATATTATTAATATTTTGTCTTAACGACAGCTATCTTGATTCCCATTTTACACTCAAATCAATCAACAAAGATCTTGGGTGATCATAATGTGTCCATCGTTTCGTAGATGCTGAATAAGATCAGAGATATATGCTTTTAAGAAATCACAGGGATGATAGCAAAATGCACATTCAACCAATGAATTTTAATAAAACAATATGAAAGCACTATTATCAAGTACAGAATCGTGGAGCGAAAGTTACAGATATTGTAAGATTTCAGAAGAGTGAGATCTTTGTCAATATGGATAAGCTGGGGAAGACTTACAGAAGAAGGCAGACAATATTGACCTCAATTGGAAGTTAGAATCTGTATAGAGACCATGCTGAAATAAGGAAAGAAATCTAGAATCAACTCCGTTTCCCAGCTATAGTTGGCTAGCCTTTATTCAAAATTCTGATTTCAGCTTTTAAATGGCCTAGGATTGAATTTCATAGCAGAATACATGATATTTTTAGAAGTCACAGTCATATTATATTATAACTTGAAAACACCAAAAAATCAGTATTCTAGTATTATTTAAACTACTTATACAATGTTTTTGGAGTGTTTTGATTGCCTCACATTTCTATAAGCATCAGAGCAAGTAGGTCATCTCTTTTAATATTTTCTTATAGTCGGTACAGATTCACGCAGTGGATGTTTAACAGGGCCTAAACTTTTACTATATTTGTAAGAAAATGTCTTAATGGTTTACAAATGTCAACAAAAAGTAGAATCTGTTCATGATGTCTTTCCTTTTTAGTACCGTTGTTAGTCAATTATTTTGCAGTTATTTTTACAAGAATTTCTAAACCATTGATCAAATATGAAATATGCTGTGAAGATTTTCCACTTGCTCTTCCAAGATTTTTGTCACATAAACATTTATTTCATAAGATTTTACAGAATTTTTAGGTATAAAATTAATAAAGACCATTAACTGTCTAAGATAGGTTCTTCATTAACTATAGATCTCCATGGTGAGTAATGCCAGGTTACAAAATGTTAAGTAAGTTTCTTTGCTGGATTTTTCCAAATTCAATTATACTAAAGTGTGTGTAAATTGCTAGTGGGAGTATATTATGCAGCATCTATTACGTAATCGTAAAAGTCTCTATTAATACTGAATGGAATTATATTCTGAGGTACATAGTGAGGAAAATGTTAGCATTAGAAGCCCAGAGAAATTATATGCCTTTTTCTGGATCACTCAAGTGGTCACTGGCAGAACAAACATTTATAGTTCCTCCTTCCCAAAACCACATTACAATTAGAAGAAAGGAGGCTTTAAAGTGTAACAGTAGAACAACAGGCCTGTGGAAGAAGAATGATGGAGGAAATGGAGCAGAGGAAGAGCTGCTGGCATATGGGGGGTCTCAGCAAAATGAGCTCCTGATTCAGATGGATACTGGAGGGCAGCAGTAAGAACTTAGGTGGGAAACAGAGTGCTGATTGGCGATACCGTCACAAAATAGTTGACTCTCTGAACACTGCGTATGAAAAAACAGAAGCCAGATATTTACATAGTCACTGGCAAATATTAATTTAAAACACATATTAAAAAAGATAATGTTTCTCACAGCAAAAGATAAGCAACTATGACACAACACTTCAGCTAGTGAAGGTATCTGTGCTGCTGATTACAGCCTTCCGTATTCTATTTGGGATTAGCTGACTAATACCTGTTCTTAAACCTTCCTGCCAGTCACCAACATCCACTCAGGTACTGAACGATACAAGCAGTCTTTCAATTCCTCATTTTAAATATGGATAGAAGGAAAAAAATTATGAAATATTTGAAGAAGAAAAGAATAAAAGACCAAGATAAACAAACAGGAAACCAGCTCTGGTGCAGGCAGAGATGATTAAGAGAACAGAAATAAACAAAGAAAAAAAAATCTTATTGATCTGAGCAAAATTTGACATACTATTTTTGAATAAAGCAAATATTAAAAATAATCTATGTATAATATAGTATAACTAAGCTATTTAATTTGCTGAATGTATATGTATATGATGAACAGAAATACAAAATACTAAAAAATTGTTCACGGAAAAAAAATAATCATAGCACACAACTTTGCCACTACATTGATCAATATTTATATATTCATAATAATGCATATTCTGGTTTATTTTGTTTGTAACATTTAAAAGCAACTAATGAACAAAGAAAAGATTTAGTTATGATTGTGTAGAAGAATATAAATTTTATCATTAACATTGTAAAATGACAGAAAATATACATTTGCTAAAATTTTTATTTTATAAAGTACTTATAACAATGGAACATCAAGACAGGGCTGTATCAGCATATTAGAAATTAGGAAATAGCCATCAGAAAAATAAAAACATGTAAACAGTTAACAGAGGTCCCTTAAATGAGAATAGGAGAGGGTGAGCATAAAGAAGGAAACCACTGGCCTTTAAGCCCATAGGATTTTAAATTATGTGCCTGTATTACCTTAATAAGAATAATAAATCAAACTTAAAATAACATTTAGCAAATAGATTAAATATTGATCAATTCTCAGACAACTTTGGAGACATAAGAAGTCTTAATATCTTCACCTTATAGAGATTGAAATTATTCCATGTTTCCAGTATTTAAATTTAGTAAAGCTCATTATATTATGATGTTTGAAAGCAGATATATTCCTAATTATCATTTTATCCACAGTCTCTGCTTTCTATAGAGCAAGTACTCAAATGTTGGTAATGTATAAAGAAGACATGATTAATTGAAATCACAGTGATTCTTTTTAGAAATCTATTCACCAAACTGATAATAAAATGAATAGAGAATAGATAAATAAAATGTATACTGTTCATTTTGGGGAAGCTATTTCCTTGCGAATAGACAATATGTACAATACACACTTAAATATGCATTATGTATGGATATAAATTTAAATCTCTTATGCTATTTTCCTATGTATTGAAGTCAGTCATTGATAATATATATTTTTTTAAGTTCAAAAGAAGGTAATTGAAGTTTCTATAAAAAACACGGAATTTAATAGCTATCATTCATGCAAAGTAAATGTATTGTCTGAAGTCTACTAAATTAATTATTAACATTGATCTTTTACTCAAGATAGACAGATGAATGTATCAACATTGATTCCAAATAAGAATTCTTAAATATAGCCTGATTCTCAGAAAATTTGGTTCTTTGTATTTATTTTTTGCATGCTTAATAGTGCATATGAATATTTTTCAATGCTGAAATAATCATAAATATACTCATTTATTTTATTTCGTCCTATCATTTTTGGAAAGGCTTCTATTATTCACCATTAATGCTGATCACTTATCTTCCTACTTGTGAATCCTGAAGAGTAATGATCATTGTTTTCCTGGACTATTGTCTCTATATTATCTATTGTAGAGGTCAGGGTCTGCCAAATTTTAAGCCATCCTTTATTATGATGTTAAACAGATTTTCATATGTGAGAGGAATCTTAGATACTTCTGTCATTTAGTATAAATACTGTGTTTGCCCAGGATCCCACTGACAGAACATACTTTATTTTAACATGATGAGATTAGGAAAGAGAGTAGCAAGACCATCCAGTCAGGATTTAAAGGAAAAAATCATTTTCTCTCTAAGCCATCAAACCTAGAGGAGTATTGTTTGATAGAATGTGCATGCAAACAAGGTCACTTTTTATTAACTTTTATTTTTCCTAAGGCCTGCTTGTTTGGCTTGTAATTCTGTATCGCTGCAAAGCTATGACTTTCTGAAGGGATTTTCTGCCTCTTGTTTCATGGAAAGATTGAGGTAACAAAATAGTTTGTAAAAAGAAAGAAGTCAATCTTTGTCCTGAACACAAAATAAACCTTTACAGTACTTTCCAAATCTCAGTAAAACTTGGATACGTCATTTAAAAGTGTGTGTACAGGTGAAATTCCGTAACTTTTAATTCTTGGTCTGAAGACAATCAATATGAAAAATGAGTGGAAATGTGAAAAATGGAAGAAAATTTTAGCCTTTCTAGATGTAGGAATGAATACGTGAACAGTGTTTGAACTCATCTTTAGATTAGATAAGAAAGTCTTCTAATTTCTTCTGCATTCTATAAGAGATCTAAATAGCTTGGAACGTCATGCCAACTTTTCCTTTCAACCCTAAGACCTGTTGAAAATTTGTGAAAAATAGTTACACGCTTTTATATGTCTGTTCATTAAACAAACTTAAATAGAGTTCAAATATCCCTATCTAGTCTTACTTATCTGCTATTAGAAACAAATGCCAAAGGAAAAATGGCTCATTTTATTACAATACAGAAATCATATCTAATTTTCTCAAATGTGGGGCGGGTATCACGTAAGCAAATATGACATATGAGAGTAATTGCACATGGGCAGAAAAATAATATGTATGGAAAAAGCTTTACATAATTCTTTAAAAATAAAGTCTATCTCTATCATACATACATAGATATATTCACAGAATAAAGATATATGGAATTAAAATCTAAGTTTATGTTTATTTTATTTTTAATTAAAAAAATTTTTTTAGGCGAGATAACCCTTGGTTGACCTCACAGATTGCAAGGACTTTGTCAGTTTATAATCCCTTAATTATTTAAATTTTTTTTTTTTATTTTTTACACCTACAGCACCTGGTCTTCCTAGGTGGTCTCCCATCCAAGTACTAACCAGGCCCAACCCTGCTTAGCTTCCAAGGTCAGACAGGATTGGGCTTGTTCAGAGTGGCATGGCCATAGAGTCCAAGTTTATGTTTAATTAAGCTGAGTTATCGATTTGTTTCTTAAATCCAAAATTTTCATCATTTGATACCCATATATGTGACAATGATTTCATTTATTAAAAACAGGTCAGTTTGTATAGTTAGGAATTTACATAGAAAGAGAGAGAAAAAAGACAGTCACTAATTGGGAATGGAATGGCATAATATGAATAGTAGAAATTTTTTAAAGTAAAGAAGTAGAGTCTTGCAAGAAATAAAAAAATGTAAATAGATGGAAAATTCATATAACTTCCATCATCAGTTCACAGTATTTTAAAATTTAAGGTGAATTGCAAATTATCAAGTTCTATTTCTTCTGTCTCAATTCTAGACTTTCATATATAAAATCATATAGTATATTCTCTTTGGATCTGGCTTCTTTCATTCAGCAGAATACTTTTAGACATTTTCATTTTTTTGCATGATTAGTAGTTTGTTTTTATTGCTGAATAGTATTCCATATTGTGATTGGACTATACTGTGTCCATATCCATATTGATGTAAGAATTCATGTGTGACTTATATTACTTCTTTCTAACAATGTTTTACAAAATTCATGCATGTCGGGTTTTCTTTGTACACAGTTTATCATTGCAAAATCAGTTTCATTGGTAAATTAAAAAGCCATTTAGATTTTGTTTTATTTTGATTCAGTTTTGGTAATTTGTGTCTTGCAAGTGGTTGACAGTTTTATGGATATTGTTGAATTTTGTGATATTGTTTGTAATATTCCCTTATTATTCTGGTAATGTCTGAAGGATATGTGAATCTCTCCTTCTGTTCTTGATATTGGTAATTCATGTCTTTTTTTTCTTGATGATTCTAACTGGAGGTATACAAATGTTTTCATTCTTTTCAGAGAACTACATTTTGATTTAATTGATATTTTACCTATATTTTTTCTTTGTGTATTCTATTTCATTAATTTCTGTTTTTATTTATTTCTCCTTCTTTACTTATTTTGATTTAATTTTCTCATATACTTCTAGCTTCTTATAATGGATTCTTAAATCATTGATTTTAGATCTTTCTTATTTTATGATGGAAGGATTTAAAACAAAACATAACTTTAATTACTGTTGTATCTGCCTCCATAGATTTTGTTATGTTGTGTTTTTGTTTTCACTCAGTTCAAGGTATTTTCTAATTTGCCTTGTGATTTCTAACTTGATTGATGATTTATTTAGGAGTTTTTTGTTTAATTTCAAAACATTTATAAAATTTCGAAATATGTTTTTGTAGCTGATTTCTATTAATTTTATTGAAGTCTATATTTGATCTTAATACTTTTGAATTATCAAGATGTTTCAATTTTGGTGAAAGGTACATATTCATTTGGAAAGAATGTGTATTGTGCCGTCATTGGCTGAGTGTATTCTTTTCTTAGGGCTGTTGAATAAACTATCATAAACTGGGTAACCTAAAGCAACAGAAATTCATTCTCTCACCATTCAGAAGGACAGAAGTCTGAAATCACATGTTTGTGGGTTTTGTTCCTTCTGGAGGCTCTGAGAGAGAATCCGTTTCATGCTCCTCTCCTACTTTTTGGTGGTTGCCAAAAAACCTTGATATTCCCTGATTTATAAAACATCTTTTCACTATATGACTCTGTTTTTACATCAACATCTTCTGTGTCTTCTCCTTTTCAGTCTTTGTCAGGACAGTATCATTGGATTTAGGGCCCACGCTAACAAGAATAGTCTCATCTGAAGAGCCCTACTATAATCTGCAAAGACTCTTATTCCAAATAAGTTCACATTCCGAGGTCCCAGGTGGATATGAATTTTGAAGGGACATTATGTCATCCACTACAGTGGGTGGGTGTTTCGTAAATATCAATTAGGTCCAATTGGTTGATGGTGTAGTTCGTGTTTTCTCTCTCCTTACTTAATTTTGTCTTCTTGTTCTTTAAGTGTTAGCTGCTGAGAGAGTGTTAACATCTCTGACTACAATCGAAGATTAGTCTATTTCTATTGTCAGTTTTGTCAGTTTTTGCTTCCTACATTTTTAACATTTAAGATTGCAATATCTTCTGCATGAATTGGTCCTCTTATCTATGAAAGGTCTCTCTTTATGCCTGGTATCATTCCTTGTCTAAAGTCTAGTGTCTGATGCTTATCTCACCACTCATATTTCTTTAATTTAGTGTTCTCATGATATATCCTTTTCTATTATTTTACTTTTGACACTTTTAACTCCCCTTTATCTTTTTATTTATTGTGTATCTGTTTTTAGACAGCAAATAGTTCTGTTTTGCCTTTATCCAATCCGATGAGATCTACCTTTTAATTAGTGTATTTACTTACTTTTAATGTAATGATTGATATTTTGGGGTTCAAATCTACCATCTTAGTCTTCGTTCTCTATTTCCCTCATTTGTTATTTAGGTCTTGCTTCCTCTTTGCCTTCATTCATCATCTCTGTCATTTCTGGATTTCTCTGTGGTTTCTTTTTTTTTCCATGATGATTACAGGTCATGTTTTACTGTTTTTTGCATATCTGTTATTTTTATTGGTCTATGGCTATTGTGTACTTTACATTGCTGAGAATGTAGTTGTTTTCCTTTAAAGTCTTCAATTTTGTTATTGCATTTAATTAAGTTGTTTGCAGGCAAGTTAGATCTTTTTAACATTTTTTTTAAGGCTGTTAAAGGGTGGTGTATTATATCCTTTACACTTGAGCTAATTTAGCCCCACAACTAAGATATGGCCTTCTTGTGGGTTCAAATGCAGCCATCTTGCATTCAGCAAGGTTTCTTCATACTGGCTAGTGAGAGTTTCAAGATTCATTGGCTATTTGTGTGTTCTACTAATTATTCAGCTTACAACTCTACTAAGATAGTTCTTTCCCTGAAAGTTGCTATTCACTCAGCATTGTGGAATTTCACTTTACATATGTACAGTTTGCTATTAGATGAAAAATTCAAGATGGCCCCTATGCATATGTAGAGAGGTATTTCTCTGATAGCTTCTGCTTTCCAGGTCTATAAATCCTACACTTTGAGTGTTATGATCTTAGATGACCATTTCAACTTTTTCCTTTCTCTTCATTCCTCCTACTTATTATCGTATCTTCATTGCCAGTTAATGGCCTTATTTTCTAGATTATTGAGAAAAGTAGAAACAATTAGAAGGGAACTTTGTCGAGCCTTTATCACCATATCTATCTACCTTCAAGAATCTGAGTTAATATACACTGTCTTTCTATTATATTACTTTGAAAGAATGATGTCTGCTATTCATAATGATCTATGACTACACCAGTGTAGGAGTCATCTATTCTCATCTACTCAAGGACATCGCTCTAATAATTCCTCCATCTTTCTCTTGATTGAACAGTTCCTTTTTTTTTTTTAACAGCATACAAATATCCTGAAATAACTTCCACACTTTAAGAAAAGAGTAACCCAGTTACCTTTTTATCAGCCCACAACCCTCTCCATCATTTGCTCTCATTTCTCTGCTTTCTCTATGGAGATAAATTCCTCAAAGGGTAATCTACACTTTCTTCTGTATTCCTCTCCTCTCATTTTCCTTTAGATTTAGTTCAGTTAGACTTTTGTGTTTACCATTCCACTGAAACAGCTTTTGCCAAGTGACAGATAACTTCAGAATTGCCACAACGAATCTAATCCAGTCTAGTCGAATCTAATCCCTGCCCCCATGGTACTCATCTAATTGTCAGAATTTGGTCTGTAAAGCATTATTCTATAGGCTCTTCTCCCACTCCACCATCTGTTCTTACTGGGCCCCCTTTGCTGGCCTTAATCTCTCCTCCCTAACCTTTTATCCTTAGAATGCTCTATACTCACTCTCTAAATTATATCATCCCATTTCACGGCTGTAAATTCTATCTACATACTAATGACTCCCAAATTTATATCTTAAAGCCAGACTATTCTCTAAGTTCCAGGCTTACATAAAGCTTACTATCCAAGAGATTTATTTGGATGTATAATAAACATCTCATAATTGACATGTTTGAAACCAAAGTCTTGATATTGCTCCCAAACTTCCTTTCTCTCCGTTTATTTCACAAATAGTTATTCAACACATCTAGCTCCTGAGACCAAAAGCATGGAAAGTATTCTCAACTCTCCTCTTTTCCTTACAACCCACCCAATTCATTAGCACATTCTGATGGTTCTACCTTGAAAATTATACCCTAAATTCACCTTTCTTCTCTGCTCCTACTCTAGACCAAGCTATCATAATTTCTCCTATGCAATTGAAATACAGCCTAACTAGTTCCCATGCCTCTGTTGCTTTATTCCTCCTTTGCCATTATTTTCTACATTACAACCAGTGATACACCTTAAAAATCAAGTCATCCCTTTTTTATATTGGTGCACTGTCTTTTCTCCTTATTCAGAGTAAAAGCCCAGTTTTGTGTACTTGTTATGTCTTGTTCTTCTCCATTTTATTTGACTGTTCCTCTCTCTCCATACTTTCCTCGTTGATGTTTATCAAACACATTTTCCCCTCAGAGCACCTGATAACTTTATTAAGTGCTGGCCTTATTAGGCATAGAGTAAATATTGACTAGTTGGAGAAAGAAATTGAGGTGATGGATTATGTAACTTGGCTAATAAAATACACCAAGTTTAGAGCAGATTAAGAACTAACATCTGCTGTCTTTTTCTACAATGCCTTTTCTCTAGATATCTAGATTTTAAAATTCAAACAATGAAAGTATCTTCATAGTAGAAACACATTATATATTCAGACAGACATGGGGTTTGTTTTTGATTTTATGATTATTTCTACCTTGTAACCTATCTATTTTCAAACACTATCTGAATAATTTTAGTATTAAAAAATCCCTTATGTAATCATGGATGTTACTGAAGCACTTTCAATAGATTTCTTTTGTGGTAGAGTGTGCTGTTTTCTTATTAAAACAACAATGAAAAAATCTACTTATCTAAAATTTTACTCAAAAATACTTAAAAAGGAAATACGTATAGATTATTTACAACGTGGGATTAAAATATAAGGAAACTCACTCAACACAACTGGTATAATGTTAGCCTGTGAGCTATGAGATATTTTATTCTCTAACTTCTATAAAAAGTTAGCACTGAAACTCTGTCCATTTGGAAGGTACTACAATTATTTCATTGAGCAATTTTCTAATTCCATATGGCCAGCTGAAAAGAACAAATTGTATTTCAGTAAGAAAGAAATAGTTACATTCTTCCTTAATTCTGCTGTAATTCAATTTCCTCTGCTGACTGCTCCAGACCACTCCTGACGGATGGTAGACAACATATGGCAACATTGAGAGAATTTATAAAAGAAGTCTGCTAATGGTAACAAACAAATAAACAACAGGAATACCCAACAGTCAGGAAGAATTAATAAAGCTGGCAAATGCTTGGTTAGTAGAGCTTCTCACAGTGAACAAAGCCAAGTGTCTGCATGTATCTTGGTTAAGCTTTCTCTTATCAAGCAGAGCATATTAATCTCCAGGGCTGTACTGAATTTAATATAAATTGCAAATATAAGTACTTATTACTAAAGCCTCCATATTTCTTGTGCTCTGGTGATTTCCCAAAATAGAACCACCAAAACCAAATAGGTAAACTGTGATAATCTTAGCGGAACATAAAATCTAATTATTTTGCCTTACAAGAAAAAAACAAAACAAAACATACTGACATTGCCAAAGCATTTAAAGGTAGAATGGCTAGAATGTGCCTTCTATGTGTTCTTAACAATAAGGAATTTTAAGCTTCTAGGATGTACAGTAAAAATAAGCATGTTTTGAAAATTTTAGGCTTCTTCGATGTACAGTAAAAATATGTATGTTTTGAAAATTTGCTTATAGCAAGCCAGTTGCTAACTACCTCTCTCTGTCTTTTAGTACTAAATACTCCTTCAACTACTTGTTCCATTTCTATCATAATACTTAATAAAAAGATTAAAATTTTCCAAATCAAAACACACGCACAAATAACCCCCCCAAAAGTGATATTTTAGAAGAGTAGATTTTCTTCCTTTGTTTATGCACCTTTAATTTTACCTTTGTCTAATTCTTCTAGACTTTACAGGTTAACAAACTGCTTATCTTTTTGACCCAAATTAGAATTTTTATCAGACATGTCATATAGATCTTTTTCCTTTTTAAAATTGTGATGCTTATTTTCATGTGCTTCTTTTCAATGTAGAATTGTCTCTTCTAGCTTTCTTGGTTTATACTGTAGTTTGAGTCTATTCAAAATAAACAGTTTAAGATTTTAACTTCAATAACTGTATGTATGCTTTTTCTATCTCTACGATATGAGTTCACCTCCTCTTTTCATGATGAGAGAAATGGTTGTCAGTTGTTCTTAAACTTAGCTTCAGAGAGTAATTACCAGGGGAATTAAAAACAACAAAACCAAAAAAAGGAAAAAAATTGAGTTTTAGACAAGTAGTAGTAGACCGTAGGTAAGTTACAATCAGAATCTTTGAGACCGATATCCAGAGAGCAGCATTTATTTTTAAGTCTACAGGTGATTCAAGGGTTAAAACATAGCTAGGGTTAAAACCACTGACTTGTGAATTACAGCCAAAGCTCTGCATCCTTTTCTGTATCGCTGAAGAAGAATCTTCAGAGTCTGAGTCTTTCTAAGCTTCTCACAATACAACATGTGAAACCTAAAGCTTCCTAGCACCCCAAGTACCTACTACCCACTTTGGACTTCCTTAAGTTAGTTGTTCCCCATTGCCATCTAACGAGGGAGGAGTGTATTCAAGAAGGCCAAAGCAACTTCCTACATTAATAGGAATCCTTGGACAAATATTTCAGAGTTTTAGCCCTACCACATCTGGAACTTTAAGCTGAGCTATTTGAACCTTTAAAGGTACTTAATCTGGCAAGGCATTCCATCTCGGTTATCTCCCTTGTAAATTGTACTTTAAGCTCCTTCATTTGACAACATTCTCCTGTACTCTTATCTTTATATTGCCCTATTTTTCATTACCAGCACAGTAAATAGTAAGTCAAGAGTTTTGAAGTAAGAAAGACCTATTTGTGAATTATGGGTTTTTTGTTTTGCTTTGTTTTTATGAAATATACTTCATAGCTTTATAGAAGAGATAGCAAAACTTGCTTCATGAGCTTGCTTCAAGGACTATACAAAGTCAGACATTTGAAATGCTTGGTTTAGTGTTCTGTACCTAAAAGTTACTTTCCTATCTAGTCTGCTGCATCGTCATGTATTCTCAGAAAGATGAGCCCTTTGTAAACTCACTTTCCCCATTCTGAAGTTCTTTCCAAGTAGATTTTTCATGGTCTATACTGCCCCCCAAATCAGATTTTTCTCTGAAATTATAGTATTCTATGGTCTCCTTCAGTGGAGACTACTCAAGCTTCTATATACTCTATTATTTTCCCATTACATCTCCTTAAATGAATACATAAACATATTAGAAAGTTTATGATTCTACAAAACAACGCAGTTGAGATCACTAAACATGTATTCACCACCTGCTCTTTGCCAGGCACTGTTCTGTGCACAGAGGATATGTTGCTTGCAATCTAGTAATTGTCCCAGAGACTAAAGTGCTGTAAATGGTCAGCACTCAGATGCAACTGGTGGCTGCAGTGCCACTGATTCCATTCTGCCTGATACCTAAATATACTTTGTTCCATACCTGGATTTGAGTGGTTTTCTAGCCATTTGGAAAAAACCCTTCCTGATATCATGGATTCGTATATTAATAAATTTACAAAAAAAATCTGCTTCATTATCAGATCAGTAAAGCTGGGTTGAAATAACATGCTCTACTTCATGGCGTATCCCATTCAGAAAGGTAGGCCAAAGGGCAGCTGAGGATGCTCAGGGCAAATCTCTCTCTAGAGAATAATTCTGCAATGAGTAGAAATGCTGACTGTACACTGAGTCAGAAAACTTACAATTTGATTTTATATTCCCATTATCTAGCTATGATGACTCAAATCAGTTAACTCTCAGGGCCAGATATTTTTCATCTGTAAGCATTCATATAATGTGTACACCGTGCCCTTAATTCCATTAGACATAATAAAATATAGATATAAATCTTAAGGACTTTATAATTTAACCAGAAGAAGATCTTCAGACATGACATAAAGAACAAAATAAAGTGGTATATTTGCATTCTACTTATTTGGTTACAGACTAGGTATTGTGAAGACACTACAAAGAGAGCAAAATCACTGTTAGCCATTATAGTCAGTGATGACCCTCATGCCACTACAAAAGGTTGTTGGGAAAATTAACTTGAACAAAAGGGGTTGCTATGCATTTTAAGGTGTAATGTTCAAAATGATGTATAAGATATCTTTATAAATGTAGACATACGATTAAATGCTGTTATGTTAGTCTTTGAAACTAGAAATCTATTGCTGAGATTTTTATGTTCAATCCACAGTTATTTCCTTTGAATTTAAACATATAAGAGTAAATTCACCAAAGAGCTAGTCTGATTTTTCTTGTCTGGTTTAATCACTTAGAAAGCAGGTGGCCTTTATGGGGCTTTATGGCCTCTTTCAGTATTTTCTGATGTGCTTTCATCATTCACTTCCTATTACCACCAATCCATCTATATTCTGTTTCTTTGGTACAAATTTTTAAATCTTTTCCATTAAACAAGAAAGGTCATTTGACAACAAAATTTTGGACAAGGCATAAATGCCATCCCTGGCAAACTACCAACATTATGGGAGAAGCATTGAGGGTCTTCATAGATAGTCAAAGTCAGATCTGTGATAGAATGTGATTATGGTTTGCATTTATATAGCATCTTTAAGGCTGTAAATTCACAGACTTTGCAAATTTTGCCTGTCATGAAGGTGAAGAAGAAATCTGAACATAGCAAGCCTATTCTGGCACATAGGGATTTGATAGACTGAAGTGTTACATTTAATTGAAAATATAAGGGATTGTTAAGTCAGAAGAGTGCAATTATGTGAACTGGAATAGTGCCAGGCTTCTTATTCTGTCCTGGGGGCATTATAGGCTCCCAAGAAGTGACCAGATTGCCGGTACTAAGGCTTACGTGTGAAGGACACCGCAGGAGCAACTGGTCACTGGGGACAATTATAGAGTGAGAGTAGAGATTTTATTTCTTACAGTGAAATGGCCCTTGTCTAGATAACAATACAGTCATAATGTGAAGTGACCTAGAGAAAAGTTCCTTGCATAAGCATTTTTTCTATTTTATTCTTTTGTTGAAAATCTTAGAACTGAATATGAAATTTGGCTTAAATTTTACAAAGTGAATTATTGTCCAAATAAAGGTAATATTATGTAGGATTAAGGATAGACTTCTGAATAACTAATCACTTCAAATGAACTACGTATGTTTCTAACTAGCTGCATGTATTTCAAAGACTAATTAGCAGGTGAGAGAATAGATGAGTTCATTTTATGTTTCAGTACTGAAGAAAATAAATATCAAAAAGTAAAGGAAAAGGGTAAAAATACCATCATGAGACTGTGATCCCCAAAAGACAGTTTTATTGTTAATATTTTCATAGCATTTTTCCATTTTAACATTTATTTTTACATATTTTTTCACTTTTCACATCTTTGATATGACAACTTGACATGAGTACACTTGCAATCAGTTAAAAATTATTATACTGATATATTTTATATTTTATATTTTATTTTCATTTCATTCAAAAAGAATCAATGGAAGCAAGAGGTTAACTGACTGGCATTGAGACTTGGGACTTTGTTACAACAGCCTAATTTACCAAAAGATAATGGATACTGTGCATTATAAAGAGTCTGGAACACTAGATCAGATCATGGAGGGTCTTGTAAACTAAATGTTTAGGCTTGATTTTATTGGCAAGAAAAAAAACAGAAAGGGTTTAAGGAGGGGATTGTGAGCTTTATTTTACTTTTGCTTACTTGCTCTTTTTTTCTCGTTATATTGAGGTAACAACAGTAGATGATTAAAAATGAAGTAGTACTAAAAATCTCATAATGAAAAAGAACAGTACTATATACCCTTTCCCAAATGTTGGTGCTATTTCCCAAGGACAAGGAATTTCGATAACTTATTTTACAAATCATATCATATTTCTACCATATTTCTTAAATATATATTCATAATTTTTTATATTCACATTTTAAGCATTCTTCTTATTTTTACTTAAATAGCTGCGGCAGTTATTTTAAAAAGTGGCAGGAAAATCTTTGACTCTCGTCCTTTTGAGAGATGGGGTCTATGTCCCCTGCCATTAGACATGGGCAAATTTATCATTTGCTTGTAGCCAGTGCACAGCAGTAGAATGTGCATGACTTCTGAGGCTAGGTGTGACCACATGAAAACGTGTCTCTCAGATCTCTTGCTATGGGGAACACAAGTGAAAAACAAACTGAGCCTCTGCACTCTGGATCCACCCCAATGTTCATATTGAAACGACACTTCCCATAGGCTGCCCTCAGCCAGTGACTGAGTGCAGTAGGAAACTAAGGCAAGCTGGTTACTACCATATGTGAGACTCTCCTGACAGGCAACTTTGGCTAAAAGACTCCCCATCAATTTGCTTGAAACCTTCTTAGAACTGTCCCGCAGTCAGAGATTCTGCCTATTCAATCTTCCTTCCTTCTCTCTTTCCTTTATAGGAGTGAGACCTGCCTTGCCATCTAAAAACTCTGCCTGCCTCCTTTGGCTTACTCCATTTTTCCCATCACAGGTGTTTCACCCAATAAATCTCTTGCATGTCTAATTCATCTTGAAGTCTGCCCCTCATTGGACCCAAACTAACCATTAGGTCAGTAAAGGCAGTGCGGCTTTCTTCGTGTATAGGGCTCCCCTCTTCTGGAGGTTGGATGCACTAGGTAAGAAGTCTGACTACCCTCATACTGTTACGCTGGGAGGAAGCCCAAAAAACATAAAACAAGGAGAGACCATGCGAAGGGCCTTCATCGACTGTCCCAGGTGAGGTCTAAGCTGACCTCTGGGAAAAGTTACTAGACGTAACAGAAAATACTGCCAGATGTATCCCAGTCCCAGCCATTAAGTCACCCCCAGCTATTCAGTCTTCCTATCTGAGACTCTCATCATTGCATATTAAAGGAGAATCATTCCTGACATGCCAGGCCAGAATTTCTGACACACAAAATCATAAGCATAATAAAATTATTTTTTAAACTACTAGGATCTGTTTTGGTATTTGTGAGGATGTGTCTATTCTAGGAATTTTGCAGTTATATCTTCCAGATACTCTTGGGGCAAATATGTGACTATTTCTGACGTTAGTTTTCAGCATGCAATTTTTCAGGAAATGTATATATGTGAACAAGTTTATGGTTATGTATCCTTTTTCAACCACAGACCCCTACACCAGAGATCTTTACAACCAGAGACCTCTGGTAAAAGCAGTTCCAGTGTTAGCCCATAAGCTCAACACAAGAATTTCTTTGAATTAGGTGTGTTTTCAGGTTATTTATTGCTTGAAATGGAAGTAGTCACTAAACTTGATAATTGATCAAAGAACTTTTGGTTGAAAATCATTTTCTCTCAGAAATCATTATTCTATTGTCTTTTAGCACTAAGTATTAAAGTTGAGAAATCTGATTATGGTGAAGTTGGTCCTTTTTCTGAAATAGTGCCCTAGCTTGGCTTCTTCTCCTTCACTGCCCTTCTCTCCACTTCCCTTACAATGTTTCCTGGAAGCCTACCCCTAATAACTCACACACCTCTGGTTCCCAGGTTTGCTTCCGGGAATCACAAGCTAAGTGATTGAATCAAATGTTTCATTCTCCAAGAAACAGGCATTTCAAAGAGGGATGAAAAAGGCATTGAGGTGCAGAGAGGTCACACTGAGTAGAGCCTTGATCCTTGAAGTACTTTGAGTCGAGTACAGAGTACAAGTATGGGAGGATAAGAGCATAAGAAGTTTCATTTGAGAGGGCCAAAGAAGTGCATTTTAAATAAAAAACATTGGCATCTCTATAACCTTCCTTCAGACACCTGCTCTTTCAGTGAATTTTTAGTGACTACCATCCCATAAACACCAGTTGGACACCTATTGTTCCTGTCTCGACTTCTGGATAACCTTTGAATTCTGATAGGTTATTGTTAATAAGGTAAATATATTATGAAATCTAAGAAAATTATTCAGTGTCTTGCTTTTTTATTTATCAAATAAAAGACCACAAGCTGCAGATATAAGAAATTTATTGAAAAGCTTTCATATGCACCTAAACACTAACTACTTCATTTTGCCCAAGACATTAATCTATTCATCATTTTCTATTTTCATATGTTCAGACCCTGGCACCTTATCACAAATTCATAAGAACATAATAAAAACAATGCTTGCTTGTACATGTGCTATAACAGATCGTTTCTACTTCCTTAAGAAGAAAACATTCAAAGGCTTTACTTTAAACCGCATTTTCGATAACATCCTTCATTTGCTATTATCTTCCTTTTATTCTCAGTATACAAAGTTGCATATGAAGATATTATTCCCACTGTTTATTAAGGTTCCTGCTGTGCTTTAAAGCTTGTTCCTGAGAGCCCACAGTCACTTCAGTGAGAAGAATCTAGGGCTTTAAAACTTTAAAATGCTTGCTTAAGAAGAAAAATGCTTATATATTTTAATTTTACCGAGATCCAACATTCCCACTGCTGATAAAATATAGAAAGAGGGCAAACAAAGGATGAGTTTCATGATCACCTTTTGGTGTAGTGGAGACCACCCCCTGGATACATTTCCCACCTGACAGGTGATCTGTTCTGCTCAAATACTACTGAACTCTGGTGAACTTAAGCAAGAACACATGACCCACCTCTCAGACCTGGGGCTCAGAGCAGCAGAATTCAGATAACCACCTGAGAATCTCATGCTGAAAATCTCTTCTGTAATGTCTATATTAACCTGTGCATCTGATCTGTCTACTTAGAAATTTCAGTGCATGATGGAGGCTGACATAATGGCATGAGCCTCCTACTCCTTACGTTTTCTAGGGAAATCTCTCATCTGTGTCTGAAAGGCTTCTAATAGGCTCTAACTTTAAATTTAAGAAAACCATATTCACATCAAGAAATAGCGTCTGTAATCTTTCCTTAGATTAGAACCATTTTTAGTTTTAGCTTCCTTTGAGGTTTGGTAACAAATACATGCTAAGGCTTCTCATTACAGGAGAAACATATCTTTATTGGCAAATTTCCAAAGTATCAAGAAAAGTGAGAATTTCTTCTTTGTAATAATTATATATAACAGTAATTAATGGTCTGGGACTTGTGTGATTAAGTAGATTCATACCTAGATTCTTCTCTAAGTCAATACACCTGAGTATTTTCAGTTTCTAAACATATCTACTTTCTTAATTCATATTGACCCCATTTTCTTTTAAATTTACTTCCAAGTATTTGAAGTTCTCCAAAGCTTATCTATTTTATCCTCTTTCCAATTCACAACAGAAGCCATGTCAAGGTAATTAACTTTGATAACCTATTTAGCATAAAGTTATTATAAGCCAACAGAGAGCATAAAAACTTTCCAGAAAATCCCCCAAATTCTTTAGTTTCCAAATTAGAGCACATGTTGCCATCTTCAGACCTTGAGTAATACCTATTGTGAGTAAACAAAACAGGATTTAGGTAAGTTTTTGAAAATTTTCATTTTAAATTTTTTAATGAATAAATACTTTGAATAAATTATAATTAAAAATTCCAGAAATAGGCTTAATCATCAGATTTTAATTGCATAGATTATAAGTAAATACATTTTAGCTGAAGATCATGTATAATTTCAACTGTGCTAATACCTTCTGCTGTTGTACAGGATTTGATGATATTGGGTCTAATAGAAGAAATCCACTGATTTTTGAGAAAGCCCTCAGCTTTTGTTACATGACTATTTTAGGTTTCTACTTCATAAGTTTGCTTCTTGATATTTTGAGTTACTTTTAATGGAGCCCTTCAGGAGTATATTGATGTGATTTGGAAATCCTAATTGATTGACTTCCCAAGTATTAGAAGGAAAAAAAAAAGTTTTATCTTTAAGCACATTTTAAACATAGGTCTGCATTTAAAAATGCTTACACAAATAATGGTAAAGACGGTAAATGGGGAGACTGCCAGATAATGACTAGCCATGCTGTGATTTAAGTCATCTGCATGGGGATCCACAATAACTTTGAATATCAGCATATTCTTTTCGGATTGGGAAAGACAAACTTTCTCTGTAACTACTAGAAAACAAATCAATTCTCTATGACAAAATAAGTCAAATCAAAATGAAAACTTTTTCTTTTTTTTTTTTTGTCCTCTATGTTTAGAACATTACTAGATGTTTTGGTGGTGGTGGGACAGGGAGTTTCACAGTGGGAGCAAGAGAGACTGATTAGAAAATTAAGTGCAAATTCTCTGATCCCAGATCTTAAAAGAGATAAGGGAAATTGACATTTTATAATGATACTCTCTGTTTTTGTTTTTTTTCCCTCATCTCTAATGCTAGATATATTTTCTAGAGAAGAAAAGAAATCTCTGATATTTCTAGAAGTTTACCAAATCTAAAAACGTATTCTACTTTTGAAACTTTGGATGAGTATTGTTGATAGCTTTTCTGTTAGATCTATTATCTACACCTTTAATGTATTAAAACAATGTGATAGTAGAAGATTAACTTCTAAAAAAAGTTTCAATTTACAAAAAACTTTTAAAATAATCCAAATTGAGGTATTTGTGCTACCCACAGCAAATTAAAATAATTAAAATTACTAAATGTCTGCTTTTAAAATCTAAGGGCGAATATTCACATGCATGTAGTTGATTCTACCAATCTAAACGTATTTGAAGTTAAGCAGGTTAATTGTTGAGATACAGTGTTTGAAGACCTAAATTTAAATGGAAATTTGATGCCTTATTTTAGCATGAAATGCTGCCATTCGGCTAAGGAAAGAAGAAATAAACAGAATTTGTTGTTAGCATGTACCAAAATTGGAACCTAATTTTCTTGCATTTTTGTTTAATGCTGTTCCAATTGGAGGCATGAAATGAGCTGGATGCATCATCTGAGGATGGCAGCTCCACAGGCATCCACCAACCTGCTAAAAGGCTTTGCATGTGTTTGTTTATTTTTGTGATTGTATTTCTCAGTTTACAGATGCTTATCCAGAACCAGCTTTCTACACTGGCAAGCAGAAATGAATGTACTTTGAATATCTCTGTGTTCTAGTCATATTGACATACTTTATTGGAAAATTAAAACTATTTGTTGATGAAAATAGGGTGAGGGAAACTGGTGATCTTAAAAGAATGATTACTCTTTATTGAGTAAATTCTGGTTACTGCCTAATAAATAACTATATTAAATAACTTTGAGTGATGGAAACTTGTGTACTGTATAAACAATTAGTTATGGGAAAAGATAGTGTTTGCATGTTAAAAATGTTAATAAGCAAATGAAGGAAAACGTAATTTTCCATCCTGATCTCTGGCAGGCATACACAGACATAGTGAGTTTCTCACTTGAAGTCCTCACTCTCTTTGGTTCATTTATGTTATTGTACAGGCATGGTCATAAATAAGACTAAGCAATGTTAAGACATAGATAGGCATACATCAGCAGCAAATGTGTATGTGTATGAAAAAGTTGAGGCTTGTTGTCTAAGGTACAGATTTCAACGAGTTGGAAGGAAATTGCAGAGACAGTAGGATAAACTGGATGGACTAGCCGCATGAGCAGAAACATCTTGATAAAAATTTTGGTAGCGCTTTATATTAAAGAAATATACTAATATGTCTCACATTTCTCATTTTTGGTTTGTTCTGTGATGCGAATCTTCCTGAAATTTGCTAAGCTCTTATGCTAGCCTTTCCACATGCTGGTCTTCGTTTTTCCTCCCTTTCTGTCTTTCAACATTCACATTGTCATCTCCTTTTCTGTAAAAACAAATCTGATTAATAGTCTCTTGAATCACCTCTATTTTAGGCAATTTTCCTCACCAATAAAACTTCCTCCTTTCTCTCCCCTCTACATAAATGTAGATGATTTTGCATCTCTTTCATAGAATTTTCCTTAAGAACTTTGGGCAGAATTGATTTATCTGTTCTCTGAATCCCCCCTTCCTTGTGTGTGTGTGTGTGTGTAGCGTATTGATAACATGTTGGTATATTAGTTTTCTATTGTCATCATAATAAATTGCCATGCATTTAGCAGTTTACAAAAAACTACCAACTCGCAATTCTGTATGTCAGAAGTTCAAGTATATATGATGGTTTTGCAGGTATATACTTACCTTCGAATCATCGAGATTCATACATTAAATATGTTCAGCTTTTTACATGCCAATCAGACATCAATAGAGTGGTTTAAAAGAAAGAAGTTCAGGCACAGAGTTGCTCTGCTGGTTCTCTACTTAGAGTCTCCCAAGGCCAATATTAAGGTTTCTGCAGGGCTGCGTTCTTTTCTGGAGGCTCTAGAGTTGCATTTACTTCCAAGTTCATGGAAGTTTTTCACAGAATTCAGATCAATGAGGTGACCATAGGACTGAGGTTCCCATTTCCTTGCTGGTTGTTTGCCTGAGTCCCTTCTCAGCTTAGAGGCCCCCGCATTCCTTGGCAAGTGGCCTCATTTTTCCATCTTCAAAGCCACACCAGCAGGTTGAGTGCTTCTCATGCTATGAATCTGACTTCCCTTCTGTAGCATCTCTTTTTCCTCCAGCAGGAGAATTTTCTCTGCTTTTAAGGGTTCATGTGATTAAGATTCGGCTCACCTACATAATCCAGGATAATCTCTCTATTTTAAGGACCATAACCTTAGTTACACCTGCAAAATCCCTTCTCAGCAGTACCTAGATTAGCATTTGATAAAATAACCAAGGGGCAGGCATCTTGGGGGACATCTTTAGAATTCTGCCTACTACAGCTGTTACTACATAGTTGGCCTCTCTACTGTATTACCTCGCTTTGGCTGCACTAGTATCCTTTTAAATTGGCTTTCCACACTCCTTTGAAATTAGTGTTCTTTGTGTGAATTAAATTGTGCAAAGGAAATCATTCAGATTTGAGGAGTCCAAGAGAGAGGAAGGCCACCTCCTCTATAGCGCCTTGCACCTCAGCTAGTAAAGCAGTCGTTTTCCTGACCCAGGCTCTGGTATTCATTTATAGCTTCCTAGGTGTCAAGAAACAGTGGGAATTGCACTGGCTTCTGGATTTGACTCCATATGAATTATGCGTCAGTTGCCTAGTCTTTACCTTCCTCTTGTCCAGGATATTATGACTGTGGTGGCAGCTGTAGACCTTAATGAAACAGTCCCAGTGGTGATCTTAAAAGGATTGGCTTCCTTAGTGAGCCAGTTCTCTATTCGTGAAGTATTTTTTAAGAGGCTCAGGCTAGAATAGACTTCTTTATTTTTTATAAGATTTTGTGAGAGCTATTCCCCTGTGTTCTGCTTTATGCTTAAAAACATTGCAGTAGTTTATGGTTCCTTCACTGAACCCTGCCTGACACAGTGTTTGATTGCAGGAATAAGTACAACGTAATAGATCCTTAAAGTATGTGGCTTTGGATTAGTGGTCAGATAACAGGTGTAGAGGATCTGATGCTACAGATTAGGACTGCGTGAGACCTTGGCCAGACATAATTAAAATTGTCGTCGAAAATAATCTAGAAGGTACATGTTCCACAGTGCCTGTAACTTTGAGGGAAGTGGTTATATAGAGCAGTGATTTTGGTATACCATACCTGCTTCTGGCTGTTTTTAACAAAGTGAGATATAAAACAGATGTATGGGCAGAGATAGAAATATCTGGAAAGTTCTAGAAATTTGGGGCTTCACAGGATTAAAATACCTGTGGCTGCCTCTGTGCCCCAAGAATCAAGTGTTAAGGCCAAGCAAAGAAGCTGGTAAACAAGACGGAGTTAATGTACTTAAGTCCAGAAAAGAAGTTTAGATTGGATATTGGCACATATCCAATTGGCACATGGAATGTGTAAGCAAAAAGACCTAATGTCTAATATATTTCGAGATAATTGTGTTATTGAAGAAATCACAATTCTAGGCTGGAAAAACCTGTGTTTTTTCAATCCAAATAGCCCTCAGGTTTCTAATCATGAGCAAGCAGGAAACGAATAAGATGAGCAGCCCCCAGGGAGAATCTACTCTCTAACATCCATTTTTATATATGGCCATTAAGAGATGAAGAGGAAATAACCTCCAAGAGGGCAAAGCCATGGCAACAGAAGACACTGGAAGTAAGGTGCTCCCAGAATGCTGAGGCAGGTCTATTTGAGGAACCCATTTCATTCCAGGAAAGGAGTTTTGTAATTTTAGTGCACTAGATTTTTTCTTCAGTAGTGACTAGTTGCCACTGAGCATCTTTAATGTCCCTCGCCTTTTCGAATGGCACTTTTAATTATGTTTATCTTGTTGCTATTCCATCAGGCATCTCTCAGTTTAAGACTTTTTTCTGAAATCACATAGGTGAAGTGAATTATTTTAAATCTTAGTCTAAGCATATTTTTTAATTGATAGAAACAATGAAAGTGATCAGTTTTATTTCTCAGTTATGTTTCCACTTTAGAAACATTGCAGTTTTATATTCAAATGCATATTTTATACTAGTTAAATTATCCGTTTCTTAATGTAACCAATGTAGTGTTATACATAAATTTTAATAAATGCCTTGAATTATTCTATGACTTTCATATTCTGCCAAATTTCTGTAGTTTGTGTAAATCATGCCAAATGTTTCCTCCTTATTCCCAAAATAATTAAGAAATAGTGATAAAGAGATATGATTTTTAGATGAGTCCAAACACATAATGAAACAAATTTTTTTTCAAGTTGAATATTAAATAACACTATCTTGATTATTTGGTGGCTTCCATGGTTCATAAACCATGGGAATCAGGATGTGATCTTTGATTTAGTAAGGGTAAATTAATATGAGCTTTTATTCCATGATAGCATTACTTTTAGGTACTTGAAAAAAATGTTTTTTTGATAATGTCATATTCATGTATTTTCTAAATTTTTAAAAACTTATTAAAGTTATTAATAAAAATAGTATCTACAATATGTCAACTACAAAGTTGGAGGCACTCAGGCATATTTAATTTTTTTTATAATCTACTAGTATTCTAATATCATTTCAGATAGCATAATTGAACAAAATTTAATAATATCTAGAGGTACAATACGAATCTTTAAAATGAAACAAATGTAAAAAATGAGAGTAAATAGAAATGAAAAATCATTAGGAGAGGTAAGAAAGCTATTAACCTGTAGAGAAAATGTACTAGTCTGAGTTTCTCTGTAAGACTCCCCCACATACATAAAAAATTGCACAATAGACCCCCATGCATTGCAAAATTATTGACATTTTCTCAGTTGTGAATTCATCTATTTTCTCTAACTTTCCTCAAACTACTTTAGGGGAAAAAATCTAGACAGTTTGATCAGATCACTAAGCCAAATTTAGTGAAGTAATATTTTTTATAAAAGGAATTAGTTATCTATGCTTCCATATACATATCTAGCAAAAATTTTGAGAAATTTGTAAAAAAGATTTTATGTCCTTGAAATTCTTTTTCTTCTTTCCTAGTAATTTTACAGTTATAGTCACTATCCTTCCGCTTTTAGTGTTTACATTTGAATATTTATTTCTCATTGCTGTAACATATGTCATTTTAACCAGGAAGAGAATTCTTACTCCATCCATCTCTAATCTTATACCTCTAGAATCCCAGAAAGAGGAAAGCACATTTAAATTAATGGCATTCTACTAATTTCTTAGGAATTTGGGAAGTTTTCTAACTTAGATAAGGTCAATGGATCTGAATAAAAAAACAGATTATAAACCAAATATTTGTATTTATTTTCCATTGCATTCTAATAATCATGATATAAAGGAACGGTGTTACTTCGAACTGTAAAGTACGTAAATTAGTAATATGAGAGTAATATCATTACAAAAATATTTTTTGGACTCCTACTATGTTTCATGTGTTATATAATATAATAGATATACAATTATAAAAGGGATATTTACTCACTGTTTCCCTTGACAAACACTGTGACACAGGGTTGACCAAGGCCCTGGTACTGTATTCATAGAACAAGTGGAACTGAGAATAACAGAATAAATTAGGTAGGAACATAGTGCTAGGGAACATAAAGAGGGCTAAGAGAGCCATTAATTTTAAAATGAAGGAGTGGAGGAGATGGTGATGTGTGAAAAAGTTTTAAAGAAGAAATAGAAACCGATCTATGTGGATTGAGAGGCAGAGAGCATGGATTGTGTGGGAGAAGGACATTTGATGCAGAGAAACCAGATAAAACACAGTGTTAGTATGATGAAAATATTTGGCCATTGAAGAATTACATGCTGAAGAAGCTGAACTTCAATGTATAGAAACATATATATATTTTAAATGACGTAATCAAATATAATTAACTTAACCATAGTTCATGTGCCATGTAGTGCCAGATAACTATGTTCAAGATGTGTATCATTTGCTGAGCCAGCTGATTAAGTTTAGGGTGAAAACTATGTAGATTCTACTATAATTCAGCTTGATTTTCCCATGTTTTTGCTATTGAAGCCTGTGACCACAGCTAAAACCCCAAAGGAGTTGGGGGCATTTTTCTCTTTCCCTCCTTGAATCTCAGCCCAATTCAGGTCTATTCTTTAGTGAGAGAAAATAATTGCTGATCAGCATCCCGCAGCCTTGGGCAAAGATGATATCTGCAATGCTTTGGTGTGTGTCCAAGAGCCATGCAAAGACTTAAAAAATGATTTCTTCACTCCCTGAAGTCTCTACTCAACACAGTGGTAGTGAAGGTCAAAAGGGAATAGAAGGAGAATCATTTCTGCATACGTACACGCACATACAGACACACACACACACACAAAAATGCTCCAAAGTTTCCATCTGAAGATTTAGGGTAGTCTAATGTCTGATTTCTTAAAGTAATTGCTCTCACAACCATAATATTTGCAGCAGTGATTGCACCCACATTATTCCCTTTAGGCAAGTCTATGGATTTATTTATTGATGGTTGTTTAGAGAGGAAAAAAAGAAATCCCTATGCATTCAAGATTGTGGTTCCTAAATGCTGTGCCAGTGTAATTCATTGTTCTGGAGTTTCCCTGGTAAGGTGTAATTTTGTCAGAGCTCTGGGAAGTGCTTACTTTTAACCTGTGAGACATCACAGTTCTGGGATAGAGCTGATTACCAAGTCATATTTTTTATGGTTTTCTAGGTGGCTGCATGTTTCTAAAGCATCCCCGTTCCTCATACAGCTGTACACATAGTTTCTGTAGAAGACTGAGTCTGTACTATACAGCAGCATGTAGAGAAGTGCTGCGCATTATGCAGATAATTTACTCTTCATAGTTTGGAAAATCAGAAAGGCAGTAGGGTGCAGTAGTTCCACTCAGTGGTTATATCAGATGATCCTTGGACCAGTCATTCTTCAACTGTGTCATTGTAGGCGATTTACTAAACATTTAAAATCTGTAAAATGGAATTAGCAAGAGCTCCCTCATAAGCATAATTTTATCCTGTTTAAAGTTTTTACAATGTATGTAAAGTGTTTACCAGTAGCTGTTACATAATTACCTCTCGGTAATAGCTGTTATTGATATATTGCATAAGTCTAAATACAGTTTAAACCTAGCATAAAATCTGATTATGGGTACTGAAGAAATCAAAACTTTATAAGGTATTGAAAGATTCACTTTCTTTGTAAAGTTAGCTGTCATTCAATTGCATTCTTTATTTTTCAGAAAAGGGATGTATCATACCTATAGTCTACATGGAGAATTGATGCATCTCATTCATTGTTTTTCAAATAAAAACCGTTCAGACAAATGGAAAATTTGTGTTTACTTCTTTTGCTCAAAATGTAGTATACAATTTGTTTTAAATTACTTGTTTTGAAAAATGGAAGAGTAGATTAGTAAAATTTTAGCAAAGAAATATACCAATTCTAATCCATTAAAAAGTTGGAGCTTTGTTGAAACAATCCCTTAACAGTACACATTTGTTAAATTGCTATCATTACTATTAATTTAGATATCATTTTGACATATAGCATAGGATGTCTGGAACTTGACTTTATTGGTAGGGTTAGTGGTAATTATTTTTTGCAGTTCCTTGCTTGGTCAATGAATTTAGAATTAGAAAGCTTGCATTTAATTCTTAAGCCTGTAAATCTGTGTGAGTGTTTAAGCAATGAGCATTTAAATATAATTAATTAGTTGGCAAGAATTTGGTAGTCTTTAATTTCAAGAACCATGTACTTGTTTGTGAGTTTCTGGTTGGAATTGTACTGCATCATACTAAATAATATCGATCAAGTCAGTTGGGAGATTGGCATGAACTATCTGGAAATAACTCATCTCCTACCCGGCACTGATTAACACTAGATCATTCATCACTATGTGCAGAACGTGGATGTCTGGGATTATCTTGCCTCTTTTTTTGAGTGATAGCCATCCTCTTCTTAACTAAATAGAACAGTTAGAGTCAATTATCAGACCTTTCTCTCAGACAGTCTAGGATGTCATTACCAAAATTACTAATCAGTCCTGAATAAGGAGTAAGTAAATGTTATGGAAATCATGATTAAGATTATATGACCAATTGCTTTTAAGATTTGAAATCTGATGTAAATGTAATATCACAAAGGCAAAAGGGAGGATCAGAATTATACAAAAACTAACGGAATGAGCTATCTCCAAATAAATATTTTATTAGTATTGATTACTTAATATCCAAATAATTATTTCACCAAACCATTATGTAGCCTATTGATATTTTCGGAAAATTTAGAGAACGTAATTGCTGAACTTCTCTTTTGAAAAAGACAGTCTTCTTGGGCTTCAATCTTTATCTTCAACATGGAGATCATAATACCGACCTCATAGAATTATTGAGTGTTAAGTGAGAAAACACATATCAGGTGCCTGAGAGGCAGAGAATGTTATTTATTTTTCCATTTCTGTTACTCTCTATCCTTGAAACATTGAAGTTCATATTTATAAACACCATAGCACCCGAAATGCACACAACAGCAAAAAACTAAAATGAAAACAAACAAAAATGATTTTATGGGTGATTAAAGCCCAAGAAGGTTACTTCTTGCCAATAAGTAGGTAGAGAAATACAAATGAGGACATAATTGGACTTCCCTCTTTGAATCTATGGCCTTTCCTGCTTGAAACACTGTCATGAATTTAATTCAGTTATACATGAAAAAAAAGAAAATGGGGAAAGGAAAGTTAAATTCAATTTAAGGCATTTCTAGAAGAACAATAATCAGACTGAACCTGTTATAAATGCTAGAATGTATCTGAACTCGAGGCGAATTTTCAGATTTTAAGAATCTCCCCTCCCCTCAACTGGTGATTATTTGACACTAGGATCGAGGGACATTTAAGACATCTCCACTAGTTTTTAAACGGAGGAAGGTCGAGTAAGAAATAGAATCATTTTAAAGGCTGAAGGACATCAACGATAATTTATTCTAAATAATTAAATGATTTTTATACTTTCTTTAAGGAAGTACCATAGAGGCTAGAGTCTTTAGACTATGAGGGTCTCTGAAAAAGTCTAGGCAACCCATAGCCACCAAGGATGTTCAAGATAGACTGGGCCAGACCTGAGTTTAGAGCGCAATGGAGTCCCAGGCAGTAAGGGAGGAGAGGGGCTGATGGGCAGGTGATGTCAGATAAACTTAATAGGCTGACTGAGGTCTTTTTTATTGTTGGTTTATTTCACTTAGGGACTTCTCAGAGCTTTAGGATGGATATGGTGAATTTCCAAGAATACAATCTAGAATGCTGTACTACCTAAATTTGATCATGA
The DNA here is from genome assembly GCF_902729225.1 of Pteropus medius. NCBI lineage: Eukaryota > Metazoa > Chordata > Mammalia > Chiroptera > Pteropodidae > Pteropus > Pteropus medius. The sequence continues at coordinate 8,101,406 of NW_024351073.1, forward strand.
AATGGATTCATTTTCTGAATTCTAAAATTTTATTTTAGAATTCATTATTCCTCTGGGGAAATAATTGTTAATATACAAACCTACAAAATTCACAGTCTCTTAAGAGAAATCGATTCTGCATCTCTTCTATCTCCTGACACTCCTAAACTGAGGAGATTTTTTACTTCCTTGGGGACCTTGTTGAGTCATGAGCCATATTTAAATAATAGCAACATGAAAATAAATATCAGTTGAATGTAAAATATCTAGTACTAGTATCAAAGTAGTTTTCCATTTATCTTTTACCATTCCTGTGAACAAATTCAAGTGGAGTAACAGTATGAATCAATCAAATCGGTTTTACAAAGTCATCTAGGTACTAAGAATAGATCTGACTGTTGGTTGAATTATGTTCTAATGCAATAAAATCAAAGTCAAAATGTCTTAGTTATCCAAATGCATCTTTTTAAAGTTATATATCTTTTATGGATATATAAGTAAAAGTGAGAATACAAAATGTTTTGAACTAAGTGTATTTTTTTCTAAGAAAACTATATTTATGACTATCTATCTCTAAAGCTTTCTATCATATAATTTTTAGGAAAAATTAAATACATGATCTCAGCTTTATTAAAAGGCAATTCAAATAAAATATGAGGAGCTGTTTGAATGATCAGAACAGAAAACGATTCAGAATTTCACTTCAAAATGTAGGCAATTGTTTTGGCTGTAAAAGGATGCTCTGGAAGGCCTAGTGGCCTTGCCAGAACAGAGCACATTTGTGAAATCTCAGGGGAAGCTTCATCCTCCAGAGAGTTTCCATTTGCTCTTCACTTCAAAGCAGTCAGGCTCAGCATCTTGATAATAAGCCAATGTGAACATCCAAACATCTGTAACTTCTTCACATTCTCGGTCCTTTCGTTGGAATGTCAGAAGATGGCAATATAAATCATAAAGAAAATATTACCCTTTTACTTCAGTTTTAACTTCAGCACATCTCTCACTGAGTCGAATAACAATAATTGTGTTAGTTTATAAAATTAAAAAAATTACTATTTTTAAACTGTATGGGATCATAGATTCTGATTTTGATGTTTCCAGAAAATAAATGGAGCTCAGAAATGTCCAGTGCCTTGCCTCATGGCACGCAGCAGGTGAGAGTAGCTCAGCTCCAGTACTCTCTCACATGTCCCTCTGCTCCTTGAACTCTTTATTCAGTTCAAGAGCTGCTTATTAGCCACCTGCCTTCACAACAGCCCTGTGCCAGGCTCTGTGGGGATGCTGAATCCAAATATGAGGTGACTCTTTTGTATTAGAGTAGTTAATGATATATATATTTTTTTTACCAAATGTTTTTGAGGGGTATTGTGAGATTACTTATTTCTAATGATTAAAATTCGTAGAGCTTCAGATATGTTTGCTTATGCAAGAACACAAAAAAACATAATTAAAATAATTTTGATAGTATAAAATGTCTATTAATAAAGTGACTTAAGGGTGAATTTTTTCCAACCAAATTTTCTTTTATTGAGATGTGATTTACGTACAGTAAAATGTTCAATTGGATGGGTTTGTATCTATATCTGTATCTGTATCTCTATAACTATATCCATAACTATATCTGTATCTTTACCCATTGTCGTTAGTCTCTCAACCATTTGAAACCAAGCTGTAGACACAATACTGCTTTGCTTCTAAATTATAGTGTGAATTTCCTCTAAACAAGGTTACTTTTTTCATTACATCCATACAACCCTCTGAATAAGATAACCAACTTTTTAGAAGGCCAACACAGAACACAACCATACAAGACCAAAATTACATATATATAATCAATAAGCATACACATGCATGTTATTTTAATATAAATATATAAAAATAGGTTTCTATTTAAAATTATGTATTTACTCTTTTGTTTCATAAATGTTAATATTTACTCTACTTAATTTTCTGTTACATAAACAATGGTATTTAAATAAGACCAGTTAAAAGTGGCATTAAGTAAAAATTAATATTACTAAATAAACAAATAATATGTGAGAAAAATATAAAAATGTTTTGCATTTCTGTCTTCTGATACAGCAATTTATTGAAAATATTTTTAAAATATTTATTTGATATTTATATCATGTAGGCTATATTATTGTGTATTCTTAAGACACGTAAATCTGAACCTGTTTAAAAGGAGAATGTAAAACAATAAGGCTAATTAAATACATATCATCTCTACTTAATAAAAGTAACTGACATTTTTTTTTCCTACTCATGATACAGTAGAATATTTTTACTCCTCCTGTTTCCTTTTTCTAATATTAGACCTCTGATCTGCCCACAGCATTTAGGACATATTTCTTTTCTTCTGTGTAGTGGTAAAACTGGATACCGTCAAATGTAAAACTCAGTTTGACTTGCAGCTCTGCTTTTGTCGAACTCATATTACACTCATTTCTGATGTCAGTGCAGTGTAGTGACATCAAGCTAAAGCATTTGATCATGGACTATTTTGAATTGTTTAAAGGATATTAAGTTTTTTTTAAAAACAATTTTTATTGACATAAAATTCACATAACATAAAATGAACCATTTTAAAGTTTACATTCACAATGTTAGATAACATTTCTATCTGGTTCTAAAACATTTTTAATACCCCAAAAGTAAACTTTGTACCCATTAAGTACTCCCTCACCAGTTCTCTGCCCAGGCCCTAGCAAACATTAATCTGCTTTTTGTCCCTGTGGATATACTTATTTTAGATGTATTGTGTAAATGGAATTATATAATATGTGACCTTTGTTTCTGATTTCTTTCACTTAACATATGTATTTATATTATGAACATGTTTCAGGCTTCATTTATGTTGTAGTAGATATCAATATTTCATTCACTTTTATGACTGAACACTATTCCATTGTATAGATGCACCACATTTTGTTTATTCATTCATCCATTGATAGAGATATGGTTTGTTTCCACTTTTTATCTGTTGCAAATAGTGCTGCTATGCAGATTTGTATATATGTTTTTGTTTGGATATCTATTTTTAATTTTTTTGCATTTATACCTAGGAGTAGAATTATTAGATCATATGATAATATCATGTTTAACTTTTTAAGGAACCACTAAACTGTTTCCACCATAGGTGAATCATTTTACATTTCCACCAGCAATGTACAATGGTTCTAATGTTACCACATATTTACCACCACTTGTTATTTTCAGTTATTATTATTATTACTTACCATGCTAGTGGAGTGAAGTGATATCTCTCTGTGGTTTTGATTTGTATTTTCTTATGCTTATTGGCCATTTCGTAATATTCTTTGGAAAAATGTTTATTCAAATTCTTTGCTTATTTCTAAATTGAATTGTTCATTTTTTTTGTTGTTTTATATATTCTGGATAATAGACTTTATCATTTATATGATTTGCAAATATTTTCCCTTATTCTTTTGAATAGTCTTTCACTTTCTTGGTAATGTCCTTGATATACACAAGTTTAAATTTATGAAGTCAATTTATCTATTTTTTCATTTATTTCTTGTGCAGTTGGTGTCATATCTGAGTTCATTGCTAATCCAAGATTATGAACATATACTGCTATGTTTGCTTCTAAGAGTTTTATGGTTTTAGCTCTTATATTCAGGCCTTTGATAGATCTTGTGCTAATTTTTGTGTATGATATGAGGTAGGGGTAATACTTAGAATTTTATTTACTAGTGACAACAGGCTTTTAGGTTTATAGAAATTAGCTTTCAGCTCTCCAAAAACAACCCAACCTCTGTTACTCTACAAGCTTGTTCTGGAAACCAGCTGTTTTTCAATCAGGTCCTTCACATCCATAAACTTATTGTATAAACTATCTATTTCTATACTCTGAAGTAAATAAATAAGGTAAACCTCTTTTATCAAGGAAAATGGTTTTAAAGCACAAAGGTAATTTGAACTTTTAAAGCTGAAGTGGATGTCAAATAAGCTATATTTTTAGTAAAGAATCATCTCTAAAATAAACTTCTTGTATTTGACTGTGGTTTTTGTTCTATGTTGGGGTAAGTAATACTAAGAAAATTCCATTTATTCAGTCAACAAATATTTATGTATAGCATACTATGTGAATAAAATAGACAAAATTCCCTTCTTCATTGTGTTTACATTTTAGTGGGGAGAGGGAAAAAATAAACAAATAATATATGCATAGGATTATATCAGACATTGTTAAGCTCTACAGAAAATATCAAGGCAGGAAAAGAAGAAAGAGAGTGCGCTGCAACTTATAATAGAGTAGGTAGGGAAGCCTGTACCAAGGTGGTCATTTGAACAAAGCCCAAAAAGAGATGAGGTACATGTCCTGGGGAGGAGCATAATCACAGTTCTAACAGATATAAAATTATATCTTTATGTGTTTCATTTTTGATGAGTATTATTTTATTAAAAAATATTATGAGAATGTAATATTTTATTAAACGGAAAACAAAAATCTCATATAACAATGGAAGAAGAGTCACGAAAGTCAAATATATTGCTCTTAGGACATTTCAATGCCTGACTGATTAAAACTGGCTTCATCCACATGGCTCCCACATTAAATACAGTTATGTTAGACTGTCTTGCTCTGAATAAAATAATGTTTCTTTCCTCAAGAGACTAGATTTTAGGCATATAAACAAACTAATACAAAAATGTGTCATGTTTAAAGAAAAGGAAGAATTCAGAGTTAAGGAATTAATCTATGAGAGTGCAGATCAAAGAAACTTTTAGAGAGATGCTGGTACATGAATAGCATACTAAAGATCAATCAGACAAACAAGCTAGGGCATTCTGAATTTGGAGAACAATAGGTGCAGTGCTGTGATTCATGTAGTGAATCCCTTATCTTTGTTAAGAGTTGCCAGAGCACAAATTTCACAAATTATAATACAGAAGGTGAGGCTGAGGAAAGAGGCAGGGGTCAGATCATGAAAGGACTTCGGTGCCTGGTGGAGGGGCTCATGGATAATTTTGAACAAGACAAGTGACATCATTAGACTTGCTTTATACAAAGATTCCTCTAACTGCAATGTAGAATGTCAACTGGAGGAGGCGAGCAGTAAAGAGACTGAAAGCAACCTCAGGAGTTTGGACATTCGGTCATGGTGGATGTGATGTAGAACAGAAAACAAATTCAGAAGGGCATGTATGAGAAAACCAAAAGAATTTGACCATTGACTGGATTTGGAGAGTTAAATGATAATACAAGTGACTAGATGGTGTTTCTGGCTGGATGGAGGCCCCAACCTCAAAATGGGGTATGACCTTGGAAATATTCTATATTGCTTCACAGTATGGGTACAGTCTGCCTCTACTTATCTCTAATGTTACTATAGTATTATTCCTGGGCCGAAGGAAATGAAAAGATTGAAGTAAGTTGGATAATATAATTGTTGGTAACTTTTAATTAGTCTTACAATAAAATGTTTTCCTCTTCTTATTTGTGAATGACAAGGTACATTTGACTAGCCAACTGTTAATGATTGCTACAAATAAAATTACCCTCTATGAAAGAAACAAAACAAATTTTGATTGCATAGTAAGTACACTTTGCTAATCCACCCTCCCTCATGAGAACTCTGTATAAGACAATATTGTTTTAAAGTTGAGAAACAGGATCATTTGCCCACTGTTTCATGATTCATAACTGGTGTAAGACCGGGGGATTTAATCTCTTCTGTTCTTTATGCCAAAGCCCCAGATCTCTCCACAACAGGAAGACAAAAGTTCAAAAGTAAATGAATAGTCTATCATTTGTATATAGGACTCTAATTAGATAAGATAACTGTATTTTTGGTTGAATAAAAGATTATAATAAGCCATTGACAGTTTTTATTTTTTTAAAAATTATGATTATTTTAATCAGGAATATTTTGATACTGCCATTGTACAGGGGCGATTTATGATTAGATTTAAAGTTAAGTGAATTGTACTACTGATGTTCGTGGTAGTACTTATCTTTGCAATGGGCTACATTTGTTTTTATATTCTGAATTTTAAAAATTAGATATTTTGCTCAAATGGAAGACATAGGCAAATAACTTTGAAAACAAGTTTAGTAAAGTTACTTGTAAATAGAAATATAACACAAATGTATGGAATACATATATTAATGTGAGGTTTGTGAAACTTATTTTATGTATATATACATGCACATATATGTAACATGTGTACACACATAAAATTATATATAAATTTATATGTGAAACTTTGCTACTTAAATTAATAGTAGTAATATGAAAATTGCAAGGAGATTCACTAATATTGCTGAGTGGTTATTTGCTCTCAAATTTGTATTGGCAAAAGTATAGTCAAATGCCTATTATATACAAATAAAATTCAAAAGACTTCAAACAAAAATCTTATTTGGGGTGTGCATAAGAATTTAAGAAAAGAAAGAAGTTTTTAAGCAGTGATGTCAGTACTGAATGACCAATTTTAACACTATAACAGTGGTCAGTATTGACTTTACAACTTCTTACAAGGCTACTAACTATTACATAGGAAAAAGAGACTGAGCATTTTAGAATCAGAACACTTCTGTTGCGGAGACAAAGGTTTCTTAAAAAATAGACCATTTTGAAAATCATTTGCATAATCCATAAGTGTGGCATATAGAATTTTCATTTCCAGCAGAAGTGAGATTTAGAAAAGAGCTGGAAATCGGTTCCTTTTTATTTTCCCTCTGTGATTCTGAGTTATCCTCCAAGGCTTCAAAAACACAACTGTCTGAGTCATTGTTTGAAGAAGAAAATGTGATCATGCCTCTTCTTTCCTTAAAAAACTACCTCTAATGATTTTTAATTGTTTTGTAATCTCAAATTCCAACATATCCACAAAATTTCCAGCATCATCTCTGATTCATTTTGACCTACTTTATGTGAACCACTTGGGTTTTTCTGAGGTCCTCAAGTCCTACCTACTCTCATCCATCTTGGTACTGTTATATGTCCAGTTCTCTCTGCCTGGAATACTCTTGTCTCTACTCCACAATTATGCCAAATTTAATTTTTTTCATGGCTCAACTTGAACATTGTTTTATCTCAAGAAATCTTTTTCTAAACTCACAGTTTAGGCTAAAGTCTTCTGTTATACATTCTCATATAACAGGATACTTCTCCTAAAGAGCATTTTGCACACGAAGTTAACAAGATATTTATTAAAAAGTAATTGTATTCTGTTTGACTTATTTTCTTAGCATGATATTTTCAAGATTCATCCACGGTGTCACAAAAGGCAGTATTTCATCCATTTCTTATGTCTGAGTAATATTGCATTGTATATATGTACTACATCTTCTTTATCCAATCATCTATTGAAGGACACTAAATAAAGGATACTGTGTCTGTCTTATCTACTAAATAATGCTGCAATTAAGTTGAGTTGAGAATCATATGATTTCACTTATATATGGGGTATAAAACTGAAAGCAGCATACAGAAACAAGACAAACAAACTCATAGATGCAGGCAACAGTTTAGTGGTTTTCAGAGGGAAATTGGGGAGAGGAAGAGGTAGATAAGGGTAAAAGAGATCAAATATGTGGTGATGGAAGGAAATTTGACTTTGGGTAGTGAACACGCAATGCAATATACAGATGATGTATTATTGAACTGTATACTCGAAATCTATACAATTTCATTAACCAATATCACCCCAATACATTTAATAAAACAATCATTGTTTAATGGCCATTTTCTCCATGGATGTGTAAACTCCTTGAGGCATAGAGGCTGTGGTGTATAGCTTTGTATGCCCAGTGCCTGATGTTTAGTAGGAACGGTGAAGACTGTGGTAGATTAACTGCCTTGTGATAGTGCTTTCATATAAAAAGTGTTTAAATATTTTAAGCTGTCATTATGAGGTACAGTAGACTTTTCTTCTCTAGTCAAGGTCATTTAGAAAACAACATTTTTTGAAAAGATCAATAAAATTGACAAACCCCTGGATAGACTCACTAAGAGAAAAAGAGAAGAGACACAAACAAAATCAGAAATGAAAGGAGAAGTTATGGCGAATACCACAGAAATGCAAGGATTATACAAGAATACTGTGAAAGATTATGCGCCACCAAATTCAATAAAAAATGGACAAGTTCTTAGAAATATACAACTTTCTTAGACTGAATCACAAAGAGCTGGAAAATCTAAATAGACTGATCAACAGTAAGGAAATTGAAACAATCATCAAAAACCTCCCCAAAAGTGAAAATCCAGGACCAGATAGCTTCACTAGTGAATTCTACCAAACATTCAAGGATGATTTGATACCTTCTCAAACTCTTCAAAAAATTTGAAGAAGAGACAATACTTCCTAACGCATTTTATGAGGTCAACATTACCCTGATACCAAACCTGGTAAGGATAAAATACACACACACACACACACACACACACACACACGCACACAGCCTATAGACCCATATCTCTGATGAATACAAATGCAAAAATCCAAAACATAATACTAGCAAACTGAATACAACAATATATTAAAAATATTGTACATCACAATCAAGTGGAATTCATTCCTGGGATGCAAGGATTGTTCAACGTATGCAAATAGATCAATGTGATACACCACATAAACAAAACAAAGGATAAAAATCATATGATCATATTAACAGAAACAGCAAAAGCATTTGACAAGATACAGCATCCATTTATGGTTAAAACACTTAACAAAAAAGAGTATAGAAGGAAAGCACCTCAACACAATGAAGGCCATATATGACAAACCCTCAGCTTTATCATATTTAATGGTGAAATACTAAAAGTTTTCCCTCTAAGATCAGGAGCAAGACAAAGATGCCCACTTATTTAATATAGTATTGGAAGTCCTAGCTAGAGCAATCAGGCAAGAGAAAGAAAGAATAGGCATCCAAATTGGGAATGAAGAAGTCAAATGGTCACTTTTTGCAGATGACATGATTCTTTATATGGAAAATTCTAAAGACTCCACCAAAAAACTATTAGAAACAATAAACAAATACAGTAAAGCTGCAGAACATAAAATCAACATAAAAAAATCCGTTGTGTTCCTATAAACTAACAATGAAATATTTATACAGATTGTCAAAAGAGCATCATGTCCTCTATAGTCTAATGGACAAATATTAAGAAAAAATTTACACAAGAGAAAATTATTTAAAAATATTAGTAATTTAAAAAGTAATAGTTAACATTTATTGAACACCATTTTTCAGGCACTGAGCTAAATGCTATATACACACTTTCTGATTTACTCTGAAGTATGTGGGTTTTTTAATCTATATTTGATGGCCTCATCAAGGTAAAGTAATTTGTCAGGATCCCTTGACAATACACCCCCAACCTCATCCTACATTATGAGAACCAAAAGAGTGTGAACTATTATTTTTTAGGAGAGTGTTTAGAAAACTGGACTCAAACATTCCTATATATATATATATCTATATATATCTATCTATATCTATATCTATATCTATATATCTATATCTATATCTATATCTATCTATCTATCTATCTATCTATCTATCTATCTCAATGCATTTGTAATGTGACTTTGTAACTACTTTCACATGAACTCTTATTTTTCTACCCCTTTAATCTGGCCTGGCTTTGTGACTTTGACTAATACAATAAGCTGGTAGTTATGGGTCCAATTTCTAAACCTGGGCTTTGTGAAGCCATGCATACTTCTGCTTGCTTTTTATGCACTTCTGACTATCACCTGAATAAACCCAGCCAGGGGATTAGAGGAAGAAAGACAACATGGACAAGAATTGTGTCAGCCAGCTGTCCCACCTGAGGTTCCATACATATCTGAGAGGCGCCAGCCAATATAGCAAGAGACAACTCACATGCAACCCACAGCTAACCACAACTGCATGAGGGACCCCACTCATGAACAGAAGAACATCCCTGTTGAGCTTAGCCTAAATTCCCAAACCACAAAATTGTGAACCAAGTACATGGTTGTTTTAAATAACTAAATATTTGAGCCCTTTATTATGTAGCAATAGGTAACCAATATATTTTGTGACAACACTTGACTGCTTCTGGAAAATTTATGTTAATGCTAACACTCTGCAAAATGAAGTTCTATATCTTAGCTTTTACCTTGCCCCTCAAGACTGCTCACTAGCACTTCCAGTTGAAATATACCTGAGTTTTTTAGAGGATGTTTAATTTCCAATCAAGTAGCAGAGATCATTACATCTTGTGGATTTTGACTATATAAATAGCTAGACTTACTCTAAGACATAATTTGTTTTTACTTGATTAGAGCCAATTAGGCTTTATTCAATTTATTTCACATGTTTTTCAATTAATGTATGCTTTATGGAAGTAATGAAGTTGCAAGAAACAACAACCTATCTATTACTATAGGATATAAATATTTGTAAGAAGGAGGCTTAAACTGCTGGGATATTTTGTGAAAATAATTAGGTTTGCAGATTAATGAAGTAAAAATTATTATAATTGTATTCTAGCAGTAGGACACTCCTGATGCTGAGATTGTTTGTACTGAAATCTTAGTGCTGTGTAAACTTTCCACTTCTTATTGGCAACCTGGATCAAGTTTTTTTTTGCTTTGTTTTATTTTTCATTTTTTTTAATATGTCTTCTCACATAGTAGCGCTAATAACAATTTAATACAGAATCTTATTTTATTCTATTTTGGCAATTGATACTGGGTTTTGTCTAAAGTTTTTTGAGGACATTCAGTAACAGACAAGGAGATGCCAAAATATTTTGATTTTAAATCAGAATGGTTAGATTGTAGTTAAAACTACCTCTACTGACATTTTTCAAATTTCTAATCTTGCAGTTTCCTTACTTGCAAGTTAGATCTTTTGATCGATTAATTGTAAAAATGGCCCCAGTTCTTCCCCTTACCCTATTTGTGGTCCTTGCAAAGTGACATACAGCTCCTTCCATCAAGGAGTGGATTTTATTTCCCTACTCTGAATATGAACTGACCTGTGGCTTATTTTGGCCAATAGAACAAGGCAGAAGAGATGATGTGCCAGATCTGACACTAGGCTTCAAGAAATAATGCTTTTGCTCACTCTCTTGGACTCCAGTGAGAACTTGTCTGGCCAAGCCCACTGGAGGAGGAGAGACCGCATAACACAGAACTACTGAATCTCCCATGTAAGGCCAAGTTAGACCAGCTACCTCCATCTGACCAACCAGCTACTTGCAGATGCATTAGCAAACCCAGCTGAAATCAGCCTCTCCCAGAGCAGATGAGCAGAACCACCCAGTTGACCTTTAGTCTCATGGGTAATAATTAGTCTTGTTTTAAGCTACTGTGTTTTGGAGTGATTTGTTAGGCAGTAATGGTGAACTGTATAAAATGGTGTATTGTATAAAATAACACATTTTTCATACCTCATATACTGTTGTGAGGCTTGACATTATATGAAAAAATTATATGATAATGTCATAACTCATTTTATAATAAATTGTATTGCATTTTCTAAATAAATTTTATATATAATAAATTTTGGTTTATCTGAATCTTAATTTCACTGATTCTTTGAAATTAACCATACTAAATAGAAACACTTATTAAAATTTATTCTGCATGTATTTAAAACCATTGTTTGCCAAATTGTTTTGAATTTGAAACAGTATTATTGTAAAATATAGAAAAATCTATTGAAATATACTTTTTAAAAAAGCTTTAAGAAGTCTAATTTAATGTGTTATAAATATATAAACATTTCTTTTTTAAATATGAAGCAAAAACAAGTTAAAGAAAACAGACCAATTGTCCAATATCAGAGTGTTTCAAGATTTTTTAAAATTTAGATATATAAATAGTTATTTAAAACATTTATTGAAAATTAAAATAGGGAGATATGATAGGCTTTCAAGAATGAATTAGAATATTATGCTTGTTACTTGAATGAAATAACCGTAAACAGTTTGAGCCACCACAAAATGACAGCATATTCTCTATAATAGGCCATGTTTACTTTGTTCTGATAAGGATAGCTGTAACTGTGATTTTCTCCTCTGAAAGGGCACATATGGGAAAATAACATTTACTGTGAATTTATTGACTTGGCTTCAGACTTGTCTTATTAGTACTGAATGCTGCTAGAAATTTTAAAATTCTGTTGGAATCCTGAGCTGTTGTTTATGTTTTGCAAAAGCTTCTATGAACTGCTGGCTTTCATTCATTTGTCCTTGTTTCAGCTGACATTGTCATTCATGACTGCACAAGACTATAAATGATAGTCTAATGTCACTTATCTAATTACTTGGCATCCTGCACTAAAGTTTAATCCTCTAGGGTCAATAGCAGCTCTCAGCTTGGTATTCAACAAACAAGCATAGATATGTGTATGGATATATTTACAGGAGACAAGAGTACAGTTTCTGTCTTTTCTTTATTGAGGCATGATACATACGAAAAAGCGGTACATATGTAATGTATACATCTTTATGAGTTTGAAGATAAGTATACATCCATGAAAGTGTCACCATAAACAATACCATAAACTTAACCATTCCCCCTAAAAGTTTCCTCTCTCCCTCTTTTTTTTGTGATAATAATATTTAACATAAGACCTACCCTCTTAACAAAATTTTAAGTATATAGTACTGTTAACTATATGAACTATGCTGTACAGTAGATGTCTAGGATTTATTCATCTTGCATAACTAAATCTGTGTGTCCTTTGACCAACGTATCCCTGATCCTTGCTTCTCCGAGCCCTTGGACTTTACTTCTATGAGCTTGACTAGTTTAGATTCCTGCTATAAATGAGATCAAGCAGTATTTATTCTTTTGTTTTTAATATTTTGAGGAACCTCAAATCTCTGCTCTCTGCTAGTTTTCCAATTTACATTCCTACCAACAGTGTACAAGGGTTTCTTTTTCTTCACATCCTCAACAGCACTTGTTATCACTTATGTCTTTGATAGTATCTATTCTAATAGGTGTGTGGTGATACCTTATTGTGGTTTCGATTTGCATTTCCTTGATGCCTAGTGATATGGATTACCTTTTCATATACTTGTCGGCCATTCATATGTTTTCTTTTGAGAAATATATATTCAGGTCTTTTGCCCTTTTTAAAATTGGATTATTAACTTTTTGCTATTGAGTTCTAGGAGTTCCTTATACATTTTGAATATTAAATCTTTATCACATATGTGCTTTGCAAACATTTTCTCTCATTCCGTAGGTTACTTTTCCATTCTGTTGATTTTCATTCTGTTGATTCCTTTGCTGTGTAGAAGCTTTTTAGTTTGATGTAGTCCCATTTGTCTCTTTGCTTTTGTTGCCTGTGCTTAGTGTCATATCCGAGAAATCATTGTAAGATCGATGTCAACAAGGCTTTTCTCTATATTTTCTTCCAGGAGTTTCACAATTCAAGGTCATACATTTAAGTCTTTAATCTACTTTTGGTTGACTTTTGTGTATGGTTTACAATAAAAATCCAGTTTTATTCTTTTGCATGTAGCTATGTAGTTTTCCCAAGCACCATTTATGAAAAGACTATCCTTTTCCTATTGTGTATTCTTGCTCCCTCACCTTGTTGACCATCAGTTCACCATAAATAAGTGGGTTTGACAGCTTGAGTTTTAAGTTCTTATAGTGTACATCTTTGATAAATCCTGAATAAACAAAAATGTTGATTTATAAAGACAAGCTTAAAAAAAATCTCACTTGATTATATCTGAATCTGAACCAGAAGAGGCTTCCTTGCATGAACATGATATATGGAAATGTGTTTACCCAATACTTAAATATATTTGATTAGTTGAACCACACCCAATTCTTTCAAGAGAAGTGCTTTTATTGTTTCCTTTTAGCAGATGAGAAAACTGAGATGTTAGGCAGTTTGCCTAGTTCCACACCATAAATCACCAACAGGTCTGGGATTAGTATTCAGTGAACTTGGACTCTAGTCATACATTCGCATCTCTAAATCCATAGGTCTGATAAAGTACTTTTAGTAGCCAAGTTATTGTTACATTTGGAAAGATCGCATGTCCTTAAAATTACTTTGACTTAAATAGCTGAGCAAAATAAAAATTAAAAAAAGAACAAGCAGCTTTAAGTACATCTCTTAATTGTGTTAGAAGAACATTGTTAATACTCTCATCATTTAGTCCATAAATGAAGTATGTGTGTGTGTGTGTGTGTGTGTGTGTGCACGTGTGCGTGAGAGAGAATCAGTGTAAAAAAGTATGAGAGAGAGAGACAGACTTGAGTCACCATAGTTTAGAATGTTAAAAGGTTTTTGCTTTAAATGTCATATTATAGCTTTATTTTAAGTAATTTTCAAAAATTGTTTTATGTTCCAGGAAAAGGACTGTGTTTCTATGATGTTTTTTATACAGTTGAAGCAATTCATAAGAGATAATTTTTTCTTTTATATCTCTGTACTTTATTTTAGACTGTAATAAAGTTGATAATGTTAATGTTGAATAAAAGATAATTTACCACATAGAATATATTGGAGGATATAGAAGTCTTCATAAAAAATTTACTCAAGAATAAGTTTTGTGTAATAATATTCCTTTTCTGTGAATAAGTCATCTGTTGACCATTAACAACATATTTCTTAGAGATTTTCGTTACTTTCTTTTAGGTAAAGAAGAAATACCCTGATTCTGCCCCTAAATAACCTTCCTTATTTTCACTTTTTATGCATTTAACATTCATTTTGAAATTCATGATTGGTAGGAATGTTCAATTATCATACAAAAATCAAAAGGAAACCAAGCTTTTTCATGTAAACTTCTATGTCTTTGGCCACTTCAGAGCACCTGTTTGCTCCACCTGGTATCACATTTCCCTTTGAAACTTAAGACAACTGAGAGTCAGTTCAAATTTTTTTTTTCTTGTTAATAAAATTTATGCTTCACTCTGAGCTGAGTGGTGGAGACATAGCTTCTAAGAGTGGGTGGAGGGAGATGCTGAAAGTATTTCTCTGTAAATTCAGGGACAATTCATTTTCCTCACAATGAGATAGTGGTGATGGAGTCAGGATGATGTTGCTCCAAATTCTCAAATCCTTTCTGTCAAATTTATGTGAATTAGAGTTTGGATCTGTGTTAGTGTTCTTGCCTAGTGCCAAACATTTATTTACAGATCACTGCTTCCATCAGAATTTCATTATTAACAATATAAACAAAGCCTGACACAGTGATGTAAACAACTAAGGACACCTCTATTTTTCATTCTCCAAAAACACTACAGTTTAAGAAATCTAATGTATTGAAATGCTGAAGCAGCCATTCTTGCCCTTAGGACCTTACAGTTGTCAAATATTGTATAAAGACTAAAGAATCAATGTAAAAAGTACAAGCAAAACATATTGTAGCACATTGGGTTATTTATCCTGGTAGTAGAACTCTAGTAAAGTCATAAAAAAAAAATCCACAAACATTTCCTACCAAGTTGCTGAGTTGCCTTGATTATCTCATGTTCTCATGGGCAAAGAGGTGATGGGTTTTTAAAGGGGAAATGATGTTTTAATCCCATCCCTATTGTTCAAAATCATATCTTAATACCTCTGCATAACTTGTTTTTCTTTTTAATTTTAAGCTAAATTTATTGTTTACACATCAACATAACAAGAGAGATTAAGTAGGAAGGAGATCTCCATCATCTCCTCTGAGAAGAATGGATAATAAAATCAATATAGCTCATTTGGGAGTTCTCTGCTTCCAGAATGGTAGACTTAGAGTAGGAGATATAGATCAAGACGGTTTTATTCTAACTTAAATATGACTTAGGACACAACAACATATCAGACGTGAAAAAGTTAATATGAATCGCTACTTTCCCGTGTGTATGAATATGTATGTGTATGTGAAATACATTGTCAAATATTATTGAGTACCAATTATAAAGCAAGCTGCAGCCCTAAATACTGGGAATATAATGGTAGAGCAGTTGTATTTTCTGAACTGTTGAATAGAATTGAGCTCAGGGTGAGAACAGTAGCCATTTTTAGACTTCAAGTGTCAATCAAAAATAACTATCTGTTTCAATAGAGACAGAGGTTTGAATTCATTTCGAAAGGTTCCTTTGTTTTAGAAAAAATACTTTTAACAGTGATGTGACGATAAAGCAGTGGTACTATTCTCAAGTAGGAAAAGGCTAGGCAGCGGGAGGTAAAATTAACTTCATAATAATGTATACAAGTTTTCTTTACTGTGGTAGGAATTTTATCCTGAAGATTTTATTAATACTGCTCCTTAGTGGAACTAATTTGTGATTTAAGCTGGAGTCTGTTGGCTGTGAGCAGAGAGTAATTTTATTTATTTATTTTTATTTACACCTCCCTCATATTTGCTTTGTTGGATCTGTTTCCTCCCTTGAGACTAGATAAAGCATACACAGATGCCATAGATTATGTTCAGACCTTCAGGTAGTCAGGATTAAAAGGAGTTAAAAATTCTAGTTCTACCAAATTAAAGTTTTTCTCTCATATTTCCCCTCTCCTATGTTCAATTTTGGCTGAATTTGGGTTTTAAAACCCACACATTGGGACTCATAATGAGTTTCAAATAAGAAAAAAAAAGAAGCTATTACTATTTAAATCTTAACTCTAATATATTTTTATTCTAGATACAATGGATAATATTCTGAATTTTTAAATTTCATAAAATATTCCAGGTCATAAAGAGGATAATTTTTCTAATTTTAAAATTTAAAATTTAAAAAATTTGAAAAAAGAGCATAAGAAGCTATTTGATTTATTTTATGAGACTAATATTGCCACTATCAAAAACTAGATAAGAGCAGCATAAAAATACAAAAATAAAAGAGTACACACAGCTAACTTTAAATCAATCAAGCAAACATACAGCAAAATAAATTCAACACCCATAAGTCAATCTCATATATCCATGTGGAGATGCATATCTTAAATAAAAAATTATTAAAATAAGTATATTGGTGTGTTAAAATAATATATTATAGCCAAGTGCATTTCCCACTCATGCCTTGCAATAACAAAATGATCTGACATTAAAAATAATTTTTGTGTAATAATATTTATAAATATATTAAGGAAAATGTATTAATCTTAAAGCTCCAGATATATTTGTGAACATTCATTTCTAATGTGTTTGTGTGTTTGCTTGAGAAAGAGAAGAGGAGGAAGAGAGAGATTTTCAGCAAAACTCACACTTACTGAAAAAAATATTAAAAGCAATCAAAATTAAGTAACATAGGCAAGATGACTGCTTTTACTAATACTATTAAATAATAAAAAGACGCTAGGTTTATAGTAAAAGAAATACTATGGAGAAGAAATAAATACATAAACAGTAGAACAGACAAAGCCTTCATTATTTACAGAAAATGTATTAATCTAGAAAATACAATCAATTGAGAAACATTAAAATAAGAGAATTTAACAATATGAGCAGGTATAAAATTAACATACAAATTAACAGATTAATTATGCATCAGCAAAAACCAATTCAAAATAAAAGAAAATATTTGATCTAAAATAGCAGCAGGATTCTGGGAAAACATGGAGGAGTGAGAGACGTCCTCAGATCTCTCCCCTTGAGACAACAATAAGCTGAACATCTAAAACTGAACAAAAAACACCCAAACTGCACACCAGCATGTCTGAGCATGGGATCTGCGCATAAGAGCTACCACAGGTTAGAACCCCAGGTGTCGGGCAGTGGACTGGAACAAATAACGAAGCTGCCTGTAGCAGCTGCCTGAGCGTCTTGCAGGAAGAGGCGGGGCCGGGTAAAGGTGCAGAGAGTTCTCTGCTCAGCCCTGCCTTGGAGTGCTGGGACTTTTCTACGTAGCTGGCAGCAGGGCTCAGTCATCAGGGCAGAAAGCAGAGAAGTGGGATGGGACCACAGAGAAATAACAGTTGATTTCTACCAGCCCCAGTTGCGAAACCAAGGCTGAGCCACAGCCTCCAACCCCCAACCCAAAGGGCCCTTTCCCCCATACCCGCCAAGACCGATCACCATGGAGCCCCAGAGGAATCAGCAAATGCTACCAAAACTGTTGCTAACAGTGACAGGGACTGAAACTGAGAGTAGTGAGTGTGATTAAAATCTACAAGAAAATAAAAGATGTTAGGCTTTATATAAAGCAGAGATCCAAGAGGCTTAGATGCCACCTACTTGAAACCAAAAGAAAAGCGCCTTTTTTCCAGCAGGCTAAAGAGAGACCTTTATATAATAAATCTTCTTTCTGGAAAAACAACAGAATACACTTCCATTAATGCCCAGGCGGAGAAATAGTCCATTAAACACCATGAACAACCAAGATGACAAGACATCTCAGAAAGAAAGAGAAAAATCTCTAGAAAATGAGCTTACAGACATAGAAATATGCAACTTAAGTGACAGAGAATTCAGGATGGTACTTCTGAAAAAACTCAGTGAGTTCCGAAACAAGTCATATCAACAATTTCAGAAATTGCAAAAACATCCAGATGAGCAAGGAGATTGAAACCTTCAAAAAGAACCAAATAGAACTTCTATAGATGAAGAGCACATTGCCAAAGTTGAAAAATGAAATAGCAAACTTGGGAAATAGAGTCGACCAAAGGGAGGAAAATATCAGTGCTATTGAAGGCAGAAATCTAGAAATGAATCAGAAGGAAGAAGAGAGAAACCTAAGAATGAAAAATAATGAAAGAGAAATACAAGAACTAGCTGATACCGTCAGGAGAGGAAACATAAGAATAATGGGCAGGGACTAGAGAGGTGAGGAAAAGGAGCAGGGACTAGAAAGCATTTTTAGACAAATAGTGGGTGAGAATTTCCCAAATCTAAGGAATGAGCTGGAGCTTGGAATTCAAGAAGTCAACAGCACACCCAATTATCTCAACGCAAAAAGGCCTTCACCAAGACACATTGTATTAAAGTTATCAAAAATCAACAACAAACACAGAATTCTCAGGGCAGCCAGGGAAAAGAAAACGGTACCGTATAAAGGAAAACCCATTAGATTATCATTGGACTTCTCAGTGCAGACCTTACAAGCCAGAAAGGAATGGAATCAAACACCTAAACTATTAAGAGAAAGGAACTACTAGCCTAGAATAATATATCCAACTAAGCTCTCCTTTAGATATGAAAGAGAAATTAAGACTTTTTCAGACATAAAAAAATTGAGGGAATTCTCTGCTACAAGGCCAGCACTACAGGAAATTCTGAAAGGGGTCAGCTCACCTAAAACAAAATAACAACAACAACAACAAAATACATTATTAGGAGTAAAGTGACTATTAGGCAAATAGAAGCAGAGGAGTGCAGCCCTTACTAAGAACAGGACATTATATGCTTAAATAATAAAAAGAGAATTGCTATAGCAAGATAGTAATGAATGTTCACCATACATAGAACAAAGTGAGATAACAATGACTGAAAAGGGGAGAATTTAAAGATCCAGATTTGCAAAGGGGAATGGAGATAAGGCACACACAGAAGAAAATGGACGATAGTGTATATATATAACTATCTTTTTCATATTTGTATTGGTAACCACACACCATAGAGTCAGACCTGAAGTATATAACATAAAACAAAAAGAGTCAGAGGCAAAACCCACAAATGCCAATCAAAATAAAAAAAACAGAAACATAAGAACAAGGAAGCAATGGAAACACTGAGCTACCAGAAAGCAAAAGATAAAATGGCTATAAGAAGACCTCATATTTCAATAATCACCCTAAATGTAAATGGACTGAACTCATCAATAAAAAGGCACAGAGTTGCAGAATGGATCAAAAAACAAAACCCAACCATATGCTGCCTCCAGGAGACACATCTCAGCTTCAAAGACAAATATAGACTCAAAGTGGAAGGGTAGAAAATGATATTTCAAGCAAATAGCATTCAGAGAAAAGTGGTACTAATATTGGACAAAATAACTTCAAAATAAAAAAGGTAAAGAAAGATACTGAGGGACACTTCATAATGATAAAGGGAACCATGCACCGAGAAGACATAACACTTATTAATATCTATGTTCCCAATCAGGGAGCCCCGAAATATGTAAAGCAATTACTAACAGAACTAATGGGAGAAACAGACCAAAACACTATCATAGTAGGGGACCTAAATACTCCACTGTTGGATATGGACAGATCATCCAAACAGAAAATCAATATGGAAATCACATCCTTAAAGGCACATTAAACCGATTG
>NW_024351073.1:8121568-8191015 GCF_902729225.1 Pteropus medius
TGTAGCATACCAACAACTGCATCATGGGGTACCAGAAGAAGAGAGCAAGGAATTGAAAACCTATTTGAAGAAATAATGATGGAAAACTTCTCTAACCTCACAAATAGGCATACAAACCCAGGAAGCGCAAAGAGTCCCAAAAAAGATGAACCCAAAGAGGCCCACACCAAGATACATCATAATTAAAATGCCAAAGGTTAAAGACAAAGAAAGAATCTTAAAAGCAATAAGAGAAAAGCCTCTGGTTACCTACAAGGGAGCTCTCATAAGACTGTCAGCTGATTACTCAACAGAAACTCTGCAGACCAGAAGGGACTGGCACGAAATATTCAAAGTGATGAAAAGCAAGAACCTACAACCAAGATTACTCCACTCAGCAAAGCTATCATTTAGAATCCAAGGATAGATAGAGTTTCTCAAATAAGAAAAAGCTAAAAGAGTTCATCAACACCAAACTAGTATTACAAAAAAATGTTAGAGGGACTTCTTTAAAAGGAAGAATAAAAAAATAAAAAATATTAATAAAATGTCAATAACTACATATCAATAAATGTTTTAAATGTGAATGGATTGAATGCTCCAATCAAAAGATAGGATGGCTGAATGAAAAAGAAACACGATCCTTACATATACTGCCTGCAAGAGACTCAATTCAGATCAAAAGACATACACAGACCAAAAGTAAAGGGATAGAAAAAGGAATTTCTTGAAAATTGAAATTAGATAATAAGGAGACTGGGGTGGCAATACTTAGACAAAACAGACTTTAAAACAAAGTCTATAAGAGATAAAGAAAGAACCAGTTATTCCACTTCTGGGTATTTATCCAAAAACCCCCCAAAACACTACTTTGAAGGCATATGAGAATCCACATGTTTACTTCAGCATTATTTACAAGAACCAAGACATGAAGGCAACCGGGGTGTCCATCAATGGATAAATGGATAAAGAAGAGATGATACATATACACAATGAATCAACCATGAAAGAAAAAGAATTAAATCTTTCCATCTGCAACAACATGGATGGACCTAGAGGGTATAGTGTTGAGTACAATAAGTCAGAGAAAGATAAATGCCATATGATTTCACTTTCATGTGGAATCTACAGAACAAAATAAACAAAACAGAAGCAAACTCACTGATACAGAAAACATTTAGAGGGTTGCCAGATGGAGGGAACCTGAGGGGAGTAGGTGAATAAGGGGAAGAGATTAAGAAGTACAAATGGGTAGTTACAAAATAGTCATGGGGTTGTAAGTTGTAGCCTAAAGATATAGTCAATAATATTGTAATAAGTAGCGTGAGGAGAAACATGACAGAGTGAGAGACGTCCCCAGATATTTCCCCTTGAAACAACAATAAACCGAACATCTAAAAAACAACAAAAAACACCCAAACCGCACATCAGCACATCTGAGTGTGGGATCTGCACATAAGAGCTACCACAAGTCAGAACTCTGGGTGTTGGGCAGTGGACTGAGAGGAAAAAAGAAGCTACCTCTCATAACCAGAGTCCCCTGTAGGAGGAGGGAGAGGGGAGAAGTTGCAGTGAATTTCCTGAAGGGCCCTGCCTGTGAGAGTTGTGAGCTCCAAGCAGCCAGCGGCAGGGTCCAGTCATTAGAGCAGAAAGCAGAGAAGCAGGATGGTAGAGAAACAACAGTTGATTTATATCGGCTGCAGTTGCAAAACCGAGGCTGAGCCACAGCCCCCATCCCCCAACCTAGAGGGCCCCTCGCCCGTATCCTCCAAGATCAAACACCGTGGAGCCCCAGAGGAATCTGAGCAAACACTACTGAAACTGTCACTAACACTGACAGGGACTGAAACTGAGAGTAGCGAGTGTGATGAAACATCTACAAGACAAAAAAGGGGGGCATTATTAAGGCTTTATATAAAGCAGGGATCCAAGAGGCTTAGACACCACCTCCTGGAAACTAAAAGAAAAACACCTTCCTTGCAGCAGGCTAAAGAGAGTCATTTATATAATAAATGTTCTTAATGGAAAAAAAGTAGAACACACTTCCATTAATGCCCAGGCAGAGAAATAGTCCATTAAACACCATGAACAACCAAGGTGACAAGGCATCTCAGAAAGAAAGAGAAAAATCTCCAGGAAAAAAGCTTACAAACACAGAAATATGCAACCTAAATGACAGAGAATTCAGGATGGTACTTCTGAAGAAACTCAGTGAGATCCAACACGAGCCATATCAACAATTTCAGGAATTGAAAAAACAACTAGATGAGCATAATGAGTTCTTTAGCAAGTAGATTGAAACCCTCAAAGAACAGAATAGAAATTCTGGAGATTAAAAAAAAACACACTGCAAGAGTTAAAAAATGAAATAGCAACCTTGAGAAATAGAGTTGACCAAATGGAGGAAAGGATTAGTGATATCAAAGACAGAAATCTAGAAATAAATCAGAAAGAAGAGAGAAACCAAAGAATGAAAAATCATGAAAGAGAAATACAAGATCTAGCTGACACCATCAAGAGAGGAAACATAAGAATAATGGACATTATTGAAGGAGAGGAAAAGGAACAGGGACTAGAAAGCATTTTCAGACAAATAGTTGATGAGAATTTTCCAAATCCAAGGAATGAGCTGGAATGTGGAATTCCAGAAGTCAACAGAACACCCAATTATCTCAACCCCAAAAGGCCTTCACCAAGACACATTTTATTAAAATGATGAAAAATCAACAACAAAGACAGAATTCTCAGGGCAGCGAGGGAAAAGAAGACAGTAACCGATAAAGGTAAACCCATTAGATTATCACTGGACTTAGCACAAACCTTACAAGGAGAAAGAAGTGGAATCAAATGTTCAAACTATTAAGTGAAGGGAACTACCAGCCATGAATAATATATCCAGCTAAGCTTACTTTTAGATATGAAGGAAGAATAAAGAGCTTTCCAGACATACAAAAATTGAGGGAATTCTACACTACGAGACCTATACTACAGGAAATACTGAAAGGGGTCAGCTCACCTAAAACAAAAGGCCAAAAACAAAACAAAACAAAACAAAACAAAACAAAACAAAACAAAACATAACTAGGAGTAAAGTGACTATTAGGCAAATAGAAGCAAAGGAGTGCAACCCTTACTAAGAACAGGACATTATAAGCTAAAATAATAAGAGAATTGCTATAGCAAGACAGTAATGAACGTTCAGCATACATAGGGACAAATTGAGACAACAATGACTTAAAAAGGGAGGATTCAAACATCCAAATTCACAAAAGGGAATGGAGATAAAGTACGTGCAGAAGAAAATGGACGACTATATATATATTAAGGATATGTAAAGGAGTTATATATATATATATATATATATATATATATATATATATATATATGTAAGGATATGTAAAGGAGTTATATATATATCTATATATGTAAGGATATATATATATCCTTACATATATATATATATGTAAGGATATGTAATTCAGAACTGAAGTATATAACATAAAACAAGAAGAACCAGAGGGAAAACCCACAAAACCCAACCAAAATAAAGAAAACAGAAACACAAGAATAAGGAAGCAATGGAAACACTGAACTACCAGAAAGCAAAAGATAAAATGGCTATAAGAAGACCTCATATTTCAATAATCACCCTAAATGTAAATGGATTGAACTCACCAATAAAAAGGCACAGAGTTGCAGAATGGATCAAAAAACAAAACCTAACCATATGCTACCTCCAGGAGACACATCTCAGCTCCAAAGACAAATATAGACTCAAAGTGAAAGGGTGCAAAATGATATTTCAAGCAAATGGCATTCAGAGAAAAGTGGGAATAGTGGTACTAATATCACATGAAGTAGACTTCGAAATAAAAAAGGTAAAGAAAGATACTGAGGGACACTTCATAATGATAAAGGGAATCATGCACCAAGAAGACATAACACTTATTAATATCTATGCTCCCAATCAGGGAGCCCTGAAATATTTAAAGCTATTACTAACAGAAGTAAAGGAAGAAACAGACCAAAACACTATTGTAGTAGAGGACCTAAATACTCCACTGTCAGATATGAAAAGATCATCCAAACAGAAAATCGATAAGGAAATAACATCCTTAAATGACACGTTAGACCAACTGGACATAATTGATATTTACAGAGCCTTCCACATCAAAACAGCTGCTTATACATTCTTCTCTAGAGCACATGGAACATTCTCAAGAATCGACCACATACTGGGACACAGAGATAGACCCAACAAATATAAGAGGTTTGGAATCATACCAACCATATTCTCTGATCATAATGCTTTAAAACTGGAGATCAACTACAGAAAGAAATAAGGAAGAACCACAAATACATGGAGATTAAGCAACATGCTACTGAAGAATAACTGGATTAGGGAAGAAATCAAAAGAGAGATCGAGAGATACATAGAAACAAAAGGTAATGATAGTACAACATATTGAAACTTTTGGGACATGGCAAAAGCGGTCATAAGAGGAAAGTTCATATCATTACAGGTCTATCTCCAAAAACAAGAATGAATCCAAATAAACAACCTAATGCATCATCTTAAAAAAAAAAAACTAGAAAAGGAAAAACAGAAATAAATGAAATTGAAAACCAACAAACAAAAAAAATAGAAAAAATACATGTAACAAAGAGCTAGTTCTTTGGGGTTAATAAAATTTACAAACCCCTGGCTATACTCATTAAAGAAAAAAGAGAAAGGACACAAATAAACAAAATCAGGGATCAAAGAGGGGAAATTACGACAGACATCATAGAAATACAAAAGATCATACAAGAATACTATGAAAAAGTATATAACGCTAAATTTAATAACCTAGAAGAAATGGACTAGTACTTGGAAAAATACAACCATTCTAGAGTGAATAAAGAAGAACGGGAAAATCTAAATAGACTGGTCAGCAGTATGGAAATTGAATCATCGGAAACCTACCAAAAAGTAAAAGTCCTGGACCAGATGGCTTCACCAGTGAATTCTACCAAACATTCAAAGAAGATTTAATACCTATTCACTTCAAACTCTTCCAAAAATCGAAGAGGAGGCAATGCTTCCCAGTTCATTTTATGAGGCCAATATTACTCTGATACCAAAACCTGATAAAGATAACACAAAAAAAGAAAACTACAGACCTATATCTCTAATGAACAGAGATCCAAAAATCCTAAATTAGATACTAGTGAACTGAATATAGCAACATATTAAAGGGATTATACATCATGATCGAGTGGGCTTCATCCCAGAGGCACAGGGATGGTTCGACATGTGCAAATCAATTAATGTGATACACCGTATAAACAAAATAAAAAATAAGAATCATATGATCATATCAATAGATGCAAAAAAGGCCTTCGACAAGATACAGTACCTATTTATGATCAAAACACTTAAAATTGGTATAGGAGGAATGTACTTTAATATAATAAAGGCCATATATGACAAGCCCTCAGCCAACATTATACATAATGGTGAAAAACTAAAAACATTTTCTCTAAGATCAGGAACAGGCAAGACTGCCCGCTATCACCACTGTTATTCAATATAACATTGGAAGTCCTAGTGAGGGCAATCAGGCAAGAGAAAGATATAAAAGGCATCCAAATGGGAAAGTAAGAAGGCAAACTCTCACTATTTGTGCATGACATGATTCTCTATAGAGAAAACTCTAAAGACTCCACAAAAACACTATTAGAAACAATAAGAAAATTACAGTAAAGTTTCTGGATACAAAATCAATGTTCAAAAATCCATAGCATTCCTCTAATAATGAATTGTCAGAAAAAGAAGTGGAAAAAATAATTCCTTTTGCAATTATAACAAAAGGAATAAAATATCTAGGAATAAATCTTACGAAACATGTGAATGACATACATAATGAAAACTATAAGACTCTATTAAAAGAAATCGAAGAAGAGACAAAGAAATGGAAAGATATTTTGTGTTCTTGAATTGGAAGATTCAGCATAGTTAAAATGACCATATTACCTAAAGCATTATACAGATTTAATACAATCTCCATCAAAATCCCATCGGCATTTAAAAAAAAAAATGGAACAAAAAATCATCAGATTTGTATGGAAGCAAAAAAGACCCCGAATTGCCAAAGCCATCCTGAGAAAAAGAAAGAGGCTGGAGGCATCATTCCGCCCAACTTCAAATTATACTACAAAGTGACAGTAATCAAAATGGCATGGTATTGCCAGAGAAAAACAGACACACAAACCAGTGGAACAGAATCAAGAGTCCAGAAGTAAACCCGTATTTATATGGGCAAATAATTTTTGACAAAAAAGCCAAAAAGATACAGTGGAGAAAGGAAAGCCTCTTCAAAAAATGATGCTGGGAAAACTGGAAAGCCACCTGCAAAAGAATGAAACTAGACTGTTGTCTTCCACCACATACCAAACTCAAAATGGATTAAGGACCTGAATATAAGAGCTGAAACAATAAAATGCATAGAAGAAAACATAGGAACTAAACTCAAGGATCTTGGAATTAAAGGGGATTTTATGAATTTGACCTCAAAGGCGAGGGAAGTAAAAGCTAAAATAAATGAATGGGACTACATCAAACTAAAAAAGCTTCTGCTCAGCAAAAGAAACCGTCGATAAGCAAAGAGAGAACCATCCAAATGAGAAAATATATTTACAAGGAACACCTCCGATAAGGGTCTTATATCCAAAATGTACAAAAAACTCATACAACTCAATAACAACAAAAAAACTAAACAATCCAATCAAAAAATGGGCAGAGGGCCTATGGCCATGCTACCCTGAACAAGCCCGATCCCATCTGATCTCGGATCTCGCTAAGCAGCGTCGGGTCTGGTGAGTACTTGGATGGGAGACCACCTAGGAAGACCAGGTGCTGTAGCCATAAATAATAAGGGATTGTAAGCTGACAAGGTCCTTACAATCTGTGAGGTCGACCAAAGGTTGCCTTGCCATCGGCAGAGGATCTGAACAGGCACTTCTCCCTAGAGGTTATACAAATGGCCAACAAAAACATGAAAATATGCTCAACATTGCTAGCTATTAGGGAGATACAATTCAAAACCACAATGAGATACGATCTCACACCTGTTAGAATAGCTATAATCAACAGGACAAGTAATAACAAATGCTGGAGAGGATGCAGAGAAAAAGGAACTCTCATACACTGCTGGTGAGACTGCAAATTGGTACAGCCACTATGAAAAACAGTATGGAGGTTCCTCAAAAAACTAAGAATTGATCTACCGTATGATACAGCAATCCTTCTACTGAGTATTTACCCCAAAGACTTGAAAACCTATATCTGAAAAGATATTTGCACACCGATGTTCATAGCAACATTATTCATAGTAGCCAGGACATGGAAGCAACCATGATTGGCTAAAGAAGCTGTGGTACACATATACAATGGAATGTTACTCAGCCATAAGAAGAGATGAAATACTGCCATTTGCGACAACATGGATGGACCTTGAGATAATCATGCTAAGCGAAAGAAGCCAGAAAGAAGGTTGAAAACCACATGATACCATTTATATGTGGGATATAAACCTAAAAGCAACAAATGAACAGGACAAACAAACAGAGACTCATGGACATAGACGAAAATAGAGAGTAGGGGGAGGGAAGAGGGGGAGGTAGATGGGGTAAAGGGGTCAAATATGTGGTGACAGAAAGAAATCTAACTATAGGAGGTGAACACAATGTAAATATATATGTGCTTTACTGTTAAAGTGTACAGCTGAAACTTATTGGATTTCTTTAACCAATGTCACCATAAAATAAATAAATTAATTAATTAATAAAATATTGTTATAAATATGTATCGTGTCAGGTGGATACTAGATTTATCAGGGTGATCACTTCATAAACTATATAAAAGTCTAATCACTATGTTGTACATCTAAAACTAATATAATATTGTATGATAACTATAATTGAAAAATTTAAAAAAACTTTTAAAAAACTGACAAAGAGTGGTCCTGCCCTTAAACATACATCAACATTTTTACAGACTACACAGTAATCTAGTGATGTATATATGCTAATTTATTTGACCTAATCTACATTCTTGGTCACATATGTGTAGTTTCTGTTAATATAAATATGTTCTGATACATAGTCTTGAAGTCTAATATTTGGACATTTATTTTTTGTTATTATTTTAAAAGTGTTTCACTTTTAGTACTCAAAACAAAACAGCAAATGTAAGAACATTTGCATCTAAACTTCCACACACCCATAGGTAACTACTACAAATGTTTAATTATATGTTAGCAGAATGGCCATTTATACATATTTTATAGTTTCGTTTTATGAAAATAGATTTTTTTAATCTAAAAACATATTTTTTATACCTGTTTTGGATCCAGAAAACATGCTTTCCATGTAAATGAATAAATTTACACATGGCCATATTATAATTAGAAAATATTTCATTATAGAGGAAGCCTACATTTTCAAATATTCTTATATCTCCAACATTTATGTAGTTTCTAGCATTTCACTCTCTAACACATCACTGTGAGACACATCCTTCTTGCTAGAATTTGTTCATATCCTAAGTTTGTCCTTATGGATAAATTCCCAGAAGTGAAAATTATTAGTGTAAGGCTAGGCACATTTGTAATTCTTTGATAAAAATATTGGCAAGCCGATCTCCTGAAAGTCATTATTATAACAATTTTGACAAAATGGAATGGGATGTTAATGTAATAGATGAGCAACTAGGAGCACAAAACAAACTAAAATGGAATAGTATTTGGAGTGTTAAGTAACATGGAATGGAAAATGGATTTGAAATGCAATGGAGAATGCCATGAAATAGAGACTGGTTGCAGAGGAAAATGGATAACATGAAGAGTATAATATGGACCTGAACAGGATACGGAATGGAAAATTGAATAGGATAGAAATGGAATGAAATACAATGGGAA
The DNA here is from genome assembly GCF_902729225.1 of Pteropus medius. Lineage (NCBI taxonomy): Eukaryota > Metazoa > Chordata > Mammalia > Chiroptera > Pteropodidae > Pteropus > Pteropus medius. The sequence continues at coordinate 8,130,508 of NW_024351073.1, forward strand.
AAGGGAATGGAAAAAAGAATGGAAATAAGTATCTAATGGCATACAAAATAAAAAATATATTACGTGAAAAAAAGAATGCAATGAGATGTAGCGTGAAATAAAAATTTAAATAAAAAGAAGGAAATTGAAATAGGAAGGAATATGCAATGAAAATGCAATGGCATAAAATAAAGGGACTATGAAATATGCACTGTAGATTTAAAAATAGCGAATGGACTAGAAAAAGTGTAATAGAATTTGGAATGAAATATAAAATACAAGGTTTTGAAGGATGCAATAAAAATTGAATAAAAATGTAATGGAATATGAAAAACAAAATATTGACAAATCAGAGGATGGACTAAAATAAAGAGTAAATTAACAGAATGTGTTTCAGTTATTGCTCCATAACTTCATGTTATGACACAATAACCATTTTATTATGGTCATAGATCCTGTATGTTTGGAATTCAGACAGGGAAAAGTGGAATGTTTTTTCTCTTTCCCATCATATCCAGGAACTCAGCTGGTAAAATTTAAATGGTTGTAAGGTCATGAAGGAAGAACAGCAATCATTGATGACTCTAAGCATTTGGCTAGAGAATCTGGGAAGATGGTTGTATGATTTACTGAAATAGGAAAAACTAATTCAGTATAGAAGCCAACTGGGTAGACAGAGGAAACTGGTGATTCTGTTCTGACCATGTTGCCCACTACAACCTGTGTGGTTATGCTAATCATTTAGGGGAGTAAACTCCAACTTACCTCATAAACACTCCATTAACGCTAGAGGTCAATTTCCACCAGATTCATGGATTCATATTCCTCTGGGAGATTATTTCAGCTTACTCTCTGATATCTATCCTTTCTCCTCTCTGAAATATTTCTGGTCCTTAGTTATAATCTTTAATTTACTAATAACTAAAATACCTCCATTTATATATAGAAATCCACATATATTTCTTTTAATATATACATTTCCTTATGTAATGTTCTTTATATGTATTTCTATATAAAATTCCTTTTTATATATTTCTATATGCAAATATAGACTCTACATATATTTCTCCATATATATTTCTTAATTTTTTTTTCTTAAAAATATATATTTTTTTCTTTTACTTATTGATTTGGATAACCTTTAAGATCTCAAATTTTGTTCTAAGGAAGACCCTCTAACTGTATTGATGTGTCTTCAATGCCCTCTTCTTTCTCATTCCTACTACTCCTATTTAAACAGTATATATGTATCTATGTGCTCAAAACAAAACAAAATTCCAGAAGGATAATTATTTGTCTCTTCATACGTCAATTTTCTGAATATTTTCAATGGATATACATTGCTCTTATGTTTAATTAGGTTTTGAGCTAAGAAACAAAGCTCTTTCATATATTCCTAGATGTTGTTTTAAATTCATGCCATACTGAAAAATGGAAATTTGACAATACTTATTTAAAGTCATAAACATGAAATCCATTTGATACTACAATTCCTCTTGTAGTCATTAATTCTAAAGGAATAATCATACATATTCACAAAATTGTATGTTCAAAGGTGATTATAACGGTGTCAATTATTTTAAAAAGTTTGAAACAACATCATTTTTCAAGAGCCTGGATGTTCATAGAATAAATGTATGCAGCTTCTACATGATGTGTCTGAAGAATTTTTAATGCCATGGAGAAACAGCTATGATACTACACAAGTAAAAGAACATGATTGCTGGGGAGAGAAAAAAATGATGTAGATGATAGAGGCTTTGTTCATCCCTCTTGCAACCAAATCAAAGTAATGACAGAAACACTGAGCAAACAGCAAGGAAAGTCACCTGGGATCTAGAGGAACAGAAGCCCTATAATTAGGGAGAGAAATAATTAATCAGCCTGCAATGGTAGAAGGTAGGAGGGGGTGAAGACACAAGGCTGCCAGGTCCCCAGAGGCTGAGTGGGACAGAGGCTGCGGCAGCAGCAGCTGCAGACACCTCTTAAAGTGGCCGTGTCCACAAGCAGACTTTCCTGGTGAGGGACCTGCTTTCACTGAGCACCAATGCCGGGTCAGCTGCTCAGGAGGCACCAGGGACTTACAAGGGGACACTAAGTTGTTGGAATGAGGGTCAGAGGCGAGGATCTCTTCAGGACAAAAGTGCTGGTGGTATCCTCTGTTGAGCCCTCCCGCTCCCAGTGTGCTGACACAGCACTGCCATAGCTGAGACATCATCAAACTGGATAACAGAGGTCGCTCCACCGAGAGGAGTCCCTGAAACTCTGCCTCTCCTAACTCATGGCCCCACCCAAGCCACATCCAGGTATGCCCTTGGTGAGTCAGGTGCTCCTTGCCGAGCAGTGCCAAGACTCACACTGGTGGCAGCTGGCCTCGGTTTCTGGGATGGCCTCTTGAGGCAACTATAAGCACAACATTGTTGATTGCTTGCTGAATCTTAACAGGTGGCCCCAGAAGGACACAGGCTGAGGTTAAACTTGGCCTACAGTTGAACTCCTCTCAGGACTGTGCCATTGGACACCTACTACACAAAGCTGCACTAATAAGTCTGGAAGACTTAGGAGCTTTACTTAGTACATAGAAACAGACACAGAAAGTCAGCCAAAATGGGAAGACAAAGAATCAGAAATCATATGAGAGAACAGAACAGAGATCCAGGAATAATGGAGTCAAGCAATCTAACATGTAGAGTTCAAAACACTGGATATAAAGATGCTCAATGAACTTAGGGGAAGTGTAGATGAATTCAGTGGGAACTTTAACAAAGAGATTAAAAAAAAAACATAAAAATGGAAATGGAAATTGTAAAAGGGAACCAGTCAGAAATGAAGAACACATTATCTGAGATGAAGAGTATATTAGATGGAATCAACAGAGTGAATAAAGAAGAAGATTGAACCATTGATACAGAGGATGAGGAAGCCAGGGACACTCAATCAGAATGGCAAGAAAATAGAAGCCAAGAGTATAATAATAATTTAAAAAGCCTATGGGACACTATTAAATGTAAAAATATCCATGTCCTAGGGTACTAGAAGGCAAACAAGAAGTTGAAGAGCTATTTGAAGAAATAATGATAGAAAACTTCCCTCACCAGGGGAAGGAAATAGACATACAACTCCAGGAAGCTCAGAGAGTCCCAAGAAAGAGGAACCCAAAGAGGCCTATACCAAGACACGTCATAATTAAAATCCTTAAGGTTAAAGACAAAGAATCTTAAAAGGAGCAATAGAAAAGCCATTACCTACAAGAAAGCACCCGTAAGTCTGACATCTGATTTCTCAAAAGAAATTATGCAGGACAGAAGGGCTTGGCACAAAATATTCAACGTGATGAAAACCCAGGATCTATAACCAAAAGTACTTTATCCAACAAAGCTATCATTTAGAGTTGAAGGACAGATAGAGATCTTCCCAGACAAAAATAAGCTAAGGGAATTTATCGACACCAAGCCACCAGTATTACAGGAAATGTTGGAGAGACTTCTTTAAGAAGAAAAGAACATGTATCAAAAACAGGAATAAAAAATGGTAATAACTACATTCCTATAACAAGTATCTCAAATGAAAAAGAATTAAGTGTTCCAACTAAAAGATAGAGTGGCTGAATGGATAAGAAAACAAGACCCCTACCTATGCTGCCTACAAGAGACTCACTTCAGACACATACAGATACAGACTAAAAGGAAGGGGATGGAAAAAGATACTGCCTTGATGGACCTAGAGGGTATTGCATTGAATGAAATGGGTCTGATAGAGAAAGAGAAATAGTGCATGATTTCATGTACATGTGCAACCTAAAGAACAAAATCAACAACAACAAAAGCGGAAATGAACTCATAGATAGAGAGAATATTGTGAGGGTTACTAGATGGAAGAGGGGTTGAGGGGGACGGCAAAAAAAGGCAAAGGGATTCAGAGGTACAAATGGATAGTTGCAGAATAGACATGGTGATGTAGAGTGTAGTATGGGGAAGATGATTAATACTGTAATCAATATGTAAGGGGGAAGAAGGGTACTAGATTTAGTGGAGTGATCGCTTTGCGAGTTATGCGGATCTCTGGTCACTGTTCTGTGCAACTGAAACTGGTATATTATTGTATGCTAAGTATAATTGAAAAAAAAACTCATTGAATTGTACAATGTAAATATGAGCAACTAATTGTCTATTATATTTCAATAAAGCCGGAAAAAAAAAGTCACGGGAACGTAGAATACAGCATAAGGAATATAGTCAATAGTACTATAATGGCTATGTGCAGAGCCAGACAGGTGCTAGTGTAATCAGGGGATCACTTCATAAACTATATAAATGTCTAACCAATGGATTGTATACCTGAAATAATATAAAATAAAATTTTTTTAAAAACACGATTACTGTATCTACTAATCAATATTTATATCTATTTATTTATGTGTCTACCTGTGTACTATCCAACTATCCATCTACCTATCTTAATTTCCTTTGGCTGCTGCTGCAAAATAATAGCACAAATTTGGTAACTTAACAGAAATTTATTCTCACATAATCCTGAAGGCCAGAAGTACAAATTCAGCATCACTGGGCCAAAATCCAGGTATAGGCGGGCCTGCACTCCCTCTTGAGGCTCTAGGGGAGAATCTGTTCCTTGCCAATTCCAGCTTCTAGTGGCTGCGGGTCTTCCTTGGCTCATTGCCATGTCACGTCTATCTCCACCTCTGCCTGCATATAACCTTCTCCTCTGTGTATTTGTATCATATCTGCCTCTTGCTCTCTAAGAACATGTGTGATTGCATTTAGAGCTCACCTGTATAATACAGGATAATCGTCCCACCTCAAGATCTGGGAGGATATTGAAACTTCCCAGATATAGCTGCTTGTTGTGATGAGGTCTGTTTTGCTAATATGCTGCCTCCCTGGTGTCTCTTTGTAAGAAGAATCTTATGCAGATAAAGAGGTTTCCAGGACCAAGCTGCTTGCTGTGACTGGGTCCCCTTTATCCTGTTCCCCTCTTGTGATCCTCCCACTCTCACAGGCCCCTGTGTCTCTGGGCAGGGAGGAGAGTGGGCCACAAGAACAAAGATTTCCTAGATCAGGCTGCATTTGTGACTTGGTCCCTTTCCTTGGTTCTGCCCAGTTGCCCCAGTGTTTCTGGGTAGGGAGGAGAATTTCAGGCACCCAGGGACAAAACCTTCCCATACACTATGGTTTGTTATGATAAGGTCCCTTTTTCCTCTTCAATCAGCCACTCTAGGTGTTTCTAGGTGGGGCAGAGAGTCTCAGATCCTGTGAGATAAAGAAGTTTCCAGCACCAGGCCCCCTGTTGCAACTGGGTTGCCTGTCCACTTCAGTTTTCTCCTTGGAAAGGAGTTGACCCAGTCTTAGGGGAAAGAGAGAGTACTTCTCCTGGCTGCTTATTTCTGCTGAGGCTCCCAGTTGGTCCCCCTTGCCAGCGGTATTAGCTCATTCAATGTTGTCTGAGAAACTCCCATTTGATCTGGAGGGAGGATCAAATCTACCAGATCTTCTGTTGCTAGGTCAGAGGTCAGAAAACATGGAGTCTGGGAGGCCTTCCTCTTTTGGGTGGAGTTACACAATATACTGCTGCTGTGTTGTTTCTCTGGTCCTGAGGTCCCAAAACAGCTTGCCTTCTTCTTCCTACCTTTCAGAATTCTCCTTTAGTTGTCTCTTGTACCATTTCCAGGATTTATAGATGTTTTTAGCAAGAAAGAACAGCGAGAAACAGGTCTGTACCATCTGGTTCAAACTGGAAGTCTTCATTCACTTTTTAAAAATTAATAGACTTTATTTTTGGAGCAGTTGAAGATTCATGGAAAAATTACAGGGAAATTACAGAGTTCCTATACAGCCTCTGTCCCCACACATGCATAACCTATCCCACTATCAACATCCCCCACCAGAGTGGTACATTTGTTACAATCAATAAACCTACATCAACACATCATTATCACTCCAAATCCGCAGTTTTCATTAGAATTCACTCTTAGTGTTGTACATTCTGTGGGTTTGGACAAACATATAATGACATAAATCTACCATTATAGTATCACAGAAAGTAGTTTCACTGCCCTAAAAATCCTCTGAGTTCCACCCTCCCACCTCCTAATCCCTGTAAACCAATGATCTTTTCACTGCCTCCGTAGCTTAGCTTTTTCCAAAATGTCATATAATTTGAATCATAGAGTACATAGCCTTTTCAAATTATCTTCTTCCACTTCGTAATATGTATTTAAATTTTCTGCATGTCTTTCCAAGGCTCGATAGCTCCTTTCTTTTTAGCACTAAAAAATATAATAGTCCACTGTCTGATTACCACACTTGATTTATTCATTCACTTAGTGCAGGAAATCTTAATTGTTTCCAAGTTTTATCAATTATGAATTAACCTGCTACAAACATTCTTGTGCAAGTTTTAGTGTAGACATAACATTTTCAACTCGTTTTGGTTAACACGAAGGCTTGTGACTGTTGAATCATATGATAAAAATATGTTTGGTTTTGTAAGAAACCAGCAAACAGTCTGCTAAAGGGACTGTACCATTTTGCATTCCCACTAGCAATGAATGAGCATTTCTGTTACTTCACAACCTCTCCAGTATTTGGTATTGTCACTGTTTCGAATTTTCACCATTCTAATAGGTGTGTAATGGGTCTCAATTCACTTTTAACTACATGTTAGTCAGACAACCTTAATTGAAACAGAATTGTTACACAAATGAAATAAAATGTAAATGAAAAGTAAAATCTGCCAGGGAACAACATCAATATTAAACACAGAAATTTGAGTTTACAGGGTTTTCTGAGATACCGTGAGGCTATTCACAGCCAAACCACAAACTTGGACCAGGAAGGAGTGAGTCTGGGATCTTGAAATTTTATTTTTCCCATTAGGGATAAAATGCCCCATACAACTTGTATTGAATGGTGTTTAAAGCACACTGGACAAGTTTGAAATTTTTCATGTTAAAATTCATAAGCAGAACTGGAGCTAGGTTGTGTAAGACATTAAAGGTAGGAAAAGTAAATATAAGTAGAATACTTAGGTGCAGCTCTGTGGATTGCACATATTTGGTAACCTCTATATCTTTTTGAAAGTAAACTAAGCTTTTAGTAAAGCCTCTTTTCTTTACTACAAGAACCTCAACCCTCCAATAATGCATTTGGATTAAGTTAACTCTTTTTTATGCCTAAAGAGTCCAAGCAGGGTATTCTTGTGTTTTTACCAGGTAAATAACTGTGATGTTTCTCCAATCAACTGTTGAATTTGTGGTGGTTAGGATAAAGAATAGGTCAATAGGGAATCTTGAGAATGCTATGGAGAATAAAGCATTTGACTCACCTAACTGAAGGACACAAGTGATAATTTTGAGAAATAGGGCTTTCTCTCAGTATTTCATCTTTCTTGTCTTTAAAGTAGATTGGGCTCCACAAAGAGAACCTCAAGGTCTGATGTAAAATTTCAAACCTTTTTTCTTTCTTTTTTCTTTTGGCTGGTGAAGCAGAGACTCTGACTGCAAGCTGACTGTTTTACATTTTAAAAATGCTACTCTGAATTCTGGAAAGATAGACACATGCAGATAGATACTGCAGCCAAGGTCTGCTTACATAATTATGAATTTTCACTCCAGGAATCTCACAAAGTTCTCAGAGTAAAAAGCCAAAAAAGATCCCTCCTGGCTCTGGCAGAGGGAGGGGAGAGTAACCATTACTAAACATTTTCTCAACCTTCTCCATACCAAAGGTCTACTCTCCAGAATAAAATACTTCGCCAGAGCATAATTCTGAAATCTCCAGTCTGGGAAAGGGAATTCCTCCCCAATCATACCCTAAGCTTTCCTGATCTCACCTAAAAGAAGAGAGTGGGAATAATAGTCTACGGGGAACAGGGCTTTAAGAAAATAGATTGGGAATGTTGTAGTCTAGGAAAAGAATAACAGGAAAGGAACAAAAACGATAAGTCATAGGAGAAGGGACAGAAATAGTTATGAAGACAACAGCACTGAGACATAGACCCCCTAAAAGACCGAAACTTAAACAAAAGTTTACAGAATGCTCTCTGTATTTCATATCCTACCATCAAACCAGCAAGGATCCAACATAGTAATAATGGATAACAGCTGAAAAGCTAGAAGAAACAGACTCTCTCTCTCTCTCTGAAAAGTGCACAGAGAAGTTTCAAAGGCAAGATAGGAAACCAAAATAAGGACATGAGAGGAATTTGAAGCTTCTAGTACTCATAACTACAAAAAAAAAATCTTTTAACACAGGCCTCCTCTTAGCCAGATTCACAACACAGTTCGAGATACAAAGCGAACAATGGAACCATACTCAGATATGATACAGGTGTTGGGATTGTCAAAGATTTAATATAACCATGAATAATATGTTAAGGTATTTAATGGGAAAAGTAGATAACATACAAGAACAAATGTGTAATTTAAGCAGAGAGATAGAAACTCTAAGAAAGAATCAAAAAGAAATTCTAGAAAGAAAAACACAGAAACAGAAATGAAAAATGACCTTAACTGGATCATTAGTAGACTCAGCACGTCTAAGGAAAAACTTGAAGATAGGTGAATAGAAACTTTCCAAAGTGAAATGCAAAGAAAATAAAGAAAAACAAAGCAGAACAAAATATCCAAGAACCGTGGAACAATATCAAAAAATGTAACATATATGTAATTAAAGTACCAGAAGGAGAAGAAAGAATGGAGTAGAAGAAATATTTGAAGTAAAAATTGCTAAGAACATTCCAAAATTAATTGCAAATAAGTAATAACAGATCCAAGAATCTCAGAGGACACTAACCAAGATATATACAAAAAGAAGAAAAAGCTACACCTAGACATATCATATTCAGTCTGCATATAAGCAAAGACAATAATAAAATCTGGAAGGAAGTTAAGAAAAAAGTACCTTATTTAAAGAGGAATTAGGATGAGAATTACAGTGTGGACTTCTTTTCAGAAAACATGTAAACAAGAAGAGAGTGGCATGAAGTATTTAAAGTGTTGAAAAAGAAACCCCACCAATCTAGAATTCTACATCCAGCAAAATTATGCTTCAAATGTGAAGGAGAAATAAATATTATCTCAGAGAGAAAAAATGAGGGAAATAATTGCCAGTAGACCTACCCTGTCAGTAATGTTAAAAGATCTTTAGATATAATAAAAATTATATATATATATATATATATATATATATATATATATATATATATTCAGAAGCTTTGATTTTCATTGAGAAGAAAAGTATCTGAGAAGGAATAAATGAAGATAAAATAAAGAAGTGTTTTCCTTTTCTTATTATTAATTGACCTAAAATATAACAGTTTCTTTAAAGCATTAATAATGACAATGTATTGGGTGATTACAGAATATAGGTAAGTGAAACAAATAAATATAAGATCACAAGGGAAGGGAGGTAGGAATTGAGAATATTCTGTTATAAGTTACTTGTGATACATGACACATGTGAAACAGTATAGTGTTTTCTGACAATTAATTTAAGACTAATTTTAAAAATATGTTTTAAACCTAGGACAAGCATTGAAAATTTTTAAAAAAGAGTATAAATAATATGTTGAGAGAGAATATAAAATGGAATCAAATAAAATGCCCAATTAAAATTAGGGAAGGCAGAAAATGAGAAGAAAAAAAGAAGAAATTTAACAAATAGAAATCAGTTACATAGGTGGTAGATATTATTCCAACTATATAAATCATCAGTTTACATGTAAATGGTCTAAATATGCCGACTAAAAAACAGAGATGGTCAGGGTGTATAGAGAAACTAGTCCAACTATGTGTTGTCTACAAAAAATCAATTTAAAGACTCAAAAAGATTAAATGTAAAGAAAGATACCATGCTAACATTAATCAAAAGAAAGCTAGAGTTTATTAATGTTAGATAAAGCAAACTTCAGAACAAGAGAAATTATTAGGTATAATATTTATATAATGATAAAGAAGTCAATACATCAAGAAGACATAGCAATCCTTAATGTGTATGAACCTAACAACGGAGCATCAAAATTCATGAAGCAAAAACTGAAAGAAAGGAAAGGAGCAATAGGCAATTCCACTATTTTAGTTGGAGACTTCAACATGCCTGTCAGTAACATACATCATTCAGGCAGAATATCATTAAGTACATAGATAACCTAAACAACACTATTAATCAATTTGATCTGATTGTCAGTTATGGAACTGTCCATCCAATAATAGAATATACATTCTTCTCAAGTTCATATGGGATAGTCACCAACACAGACAATATTCTGGGTCATAAAACACATCTCAACGAATTTAAAATAATAGAAATTATTCAAAATCTGTTTTCAAATCACAATAAAATTATACTAGAAATAAATAACAGAAAGATAGCTGTAAAATCCTAAAGTATTTGGAAATTAAACAATATACTTCTAAATAAACCATGCGTCAAAAAAGAACTCATAAGAGAAATTTTAAAGTATTATAAATTAAATAAAAATGAAATTTATTGGCTTCAGCTAAGCAATGCATAGGGAAATTTATAAAATAAAATGCATATAAGAACAGAAGAAAAATCTAAAATCAAAAACGTAAGTTTCTACCTTAGGAAACAAAAGAAAAAAGAGCAAATTAAACTTAAAGCAAGGAGAACTGAAATAATAAAAATCAGAGCAGAAATCAAAAACTGAAAATGAGAAAACGATAGAGAAAATAAATGAAACCAAAAGCTAATTCTTTAATAAGATGAATAAAATTGGTAAGAAACATCAGACAAAATATCAATTAAGGGATATTATAAAAAATACTTGACAAGGATTCCTGAAAACTGCGAAAGCTGTCAAAAACAAGAAAGGTCTGAGAAACTATCACAGCCAATAAAGAGCCTAAGGAGACATGATGACTAAATCTAACATGGTATTCTAGATGGGGTCCTGGAATATATAAAGAATGTTAGGTAAAACCTAAGAAAATCTAGAAAAAGTATGGACTATAGATAATAATGTACTGGTTCATTATTTGTGGCAAATATACCATACTAATGGAAAATTTCAATGATAGAGGAAACTGTATATAGAATATGTATATGGAAAATCTATACACCATCATCACAACTTTTCTGTAGATCTAAACTTTTATAAAATAAAAATTTTTTAAAATAAAACACTAAAAAGTACCTATTATTCAAAATCCACTTTTTACTTTTACAGAAAAATGTTTTTATTTCAACATTTTTACTTAATATATATCATGGCTATTGACAGTTGTGCTTAACTATGCTATTAAAATACCCCACATTAGTGTAACTTGGAATTTTACCCATTTTAAAGTGCTTTTACTTTAAAATGAGGCATGATGTAGATGCAAATACTAAATGAAATGAAGAAGGAAGCTTCAAAACTTTAGATGACATAAATTCTACATACTCAACAAATAATATCTCTCTAAAAAAAAAACCCAAAAATGTAGGAAACAGAACAAAAACCATTTTATGCTAATAATATAACACATGAGAGTTGACAAAAATAATCAAATGAAGACATAAAACTTGAATTTGCCTTAATCTCACATCCCAGTCTCAAAAAGGAATGCAAATAATAAAATAAATCTAAAGAGCTATGAAATTATTCTAAGTCAAGAAGGATGAGTGATGAAACTGCTTCACAATGTAATCTCTCAAAGAACAAAAGAAAAATCCCTCACTGGGCCTTGTGCTTGAGAATTTCGGTTTTGCCTGTACTTTGCCATACTTTACTTGGCACTTTTTTTATCCACTTGATGTAATTTACATAACTTCCAATTTTACATATTTGATCCCTTTTATACCATCTATCTCCCTCTTCCCCCATCCCTCCACCCTCTGGTAACAACTAGTCTATTGTCCATGTCCATGATTATCTGTTTCTCCTGTTCATTTGTTGCTTTTAGGTTTATATCCCACACATAAGTAATATCATGTGGTTTTCAACTTTTTCTGTCTGGCTTATTTCGCTTTGCATAATTATCTCAAGGTCCATCCATGTTGTCGCAAATGGCAGTATTTCATCTCTTATGGCTGAGTTATATTTCATTGTATATGTGTACCACAGCTTCCTTAGCCAATCATCTGTCGTAGGACACTTCGGTTGTTTCCATGTCCTGGCCACTGTGAATAATGCTGCTATGAACATTGGTAGGCAAATATCTTTTCAGATATGGGGTTTGAAGCCTTTGGGGGTAAAAATCCCAGTAGAGGGATTGCTGGATCATATGGTAGATCAATTCTTAGTTTTTTGAGGAACCTCCATACTGTTTTCCATAGTGGCTGTACCAATTTGCAGTCTCACCAGCAGTGTATGAGGGTTTCTTTTTCATCACATCCTCTCCAACATTTGTTATTACTTGTCCTGTTGATTATAGCTATTCTAACAGGTGTGAGATGGTATCTCATTGTAGTTTGATTTGCATTTCCCTAATAGTTGGCGATGTTGAACATCTTTTCATATGTTTGTTGGCCATTTGTATATCTTCTTGAGAGAATTGTCTGTTCAGTCTACTTTGCATTTAAATCACTATGGTCAACAGGACTTTGTGGGTGACCTTACAGATCAAGAACTGGTAATGCAAAGGCAAGTCTATAAAAGGCAGAGAGGTATAGAAATAGAAGTATTTAACTTTTTAATTTAATTGTTTCTCATATTTCTCATGACACAGGGAAAGAATAGCCTGCTATTTCTCATAATCAATACTTAGAACACCAATTCTGTCTCAACACTCTTGTCACCTCGAGACAATATTTTCAGAAAATATACATTAGAATTTTAATTATATTATAGGCTTAGTCATTTATTTTGTTTTTTAAATACAAAGTGCTACATCTATATAGAGAATACCTGTAACATCTGGAAATAAATATATATATAAAATAGCATTGAGAACAGTTCAATCTGTAAAATATTAATAAAATAATGTTAATCTGAGTTTCCAGCCTTCAGTACCACTCTGAAGACTGATATAGTACATGCTTCCAGATGCATTACTAGTTGGGAGGAGAAAGAACATTGAAAAACAGTATGTCCTTTATGATTACATTTATGTAACAGTCATAAGCACATTTATATCTATTCAAAATAAACACATAAGGTTATATGATGGTGGGGATGAAGGAAAGGAATAAAGATAAGTCAAGAGAGAATTTTGTTATGATTACATGTTTGGAATTCTTACTGATTAGTAAGAATTTTAGCTGATCAGTTACAAATTACTTGAAAAACACTCCATCCCTCACTCCAATATCCCAGTCATTGTGAGTACAAGGATAGAGATAGCTGGTGTCAATGTGAATCCTACATCTGGCCCAAACTGTGAGATCTTGGACAAATCACCACTTCCCTGTGCTCCAGGCTCCATATACATAAAACGACATTTTCTAAGAATCTTTCCTACTTTACTAATTCAGTTATTTATCAAATGATTTGAAATAAAGTGTGTATCCACCCAGTGAGCCTATGCTGGCTCTTACAACTTTTTATGATTATAGGAAGTGACACACTGTTCAAAGAGATATGAACAAAACTACCTTAAAAATGTGTATACTTGAATCTACTAAATCTATTGGAACAGAAGATTACCAAGAGTTTAAGTCTGGCTGTAGAATAGACCTCCAATGGGAAAGGATGTGTGTATTTGGTTTACTGACAGTACAGTAGTTGTTCTGGAGACATGCATTGCATTGCCGCTTCCCCAACTAAAATCTAGCCTGGGACTCAGACTCAATCTCCATGAGAGTTGCAGTTTGACAAATGTGCACAGATTGACTAAGAAATTAAGGAATCTTAATCAAGGAAGTAATTAATCAAAAAGATAAATCAAGAGTAGGACCCTGAATGACAGCTGAAGGTGGCCACTCACCCCAGAAGATAGAGGGCCCTATAAAGCCATGTCCTAGCTGTCAACCCTGGGAAGCTCTGGGCAGAGGTGGCTAGATGTTGCAGCCTCTGCCTTTCTGCTAAAGGGATTTACGGAGGTGAGTGTCTTGGTCTGAAGGGTGTGGCCTCAGGTAATCAGAGGGAGGATTTCTAGTTCCTGTAGGTATCCAAGTGAGGATCTTGAGTGAGAACAGATGGGTAGGGTTGGGGTCTCACACAAATTCCTGCCCCTTTTGTCAGCTTGGGAGGCCCCAGGCATGAGTGGCCAGAAGTGATGACCCTAACTTCCTTCTTAGGAGAGTGAGAGTGGTGAGGTCTCTGGTCTGAGGGTTGTGGTCACAAATCAGAAGAGGGAGATGTCTCTGCTCCTTCCAGGAGTCCAGGTAAGGATTTTGAATGGGTACTAAGGGGAGAGCCCACCCTAGAAAGGAGGGGCCCCCACAGAGCCCTGCCCCTGATCTCAGCCCTAGGAGATCTGGAATAAATGTCAGACTGAGATGCCCCTTAATTTCCTTCCAGGTGTAAAGAGAGAGTCGGGCACATAAGGACCTTTCTCTAGGGAGGGGCCCCAGTTAAACAAAGGGAGGAATCCTAGGCCTGAAATGGGTCCAGGTGAGGACTCTGAGTAACCATTGAGGCATAAAAGAGAAAGAGCCATACCCCTGCTGTCAGCCTTGGAAGGCCTTTCAGAGGTCAACAGAAATGATGCCCCGAGTTCCTCCTCAGGAGTCTCAGATCTTGGGATTGTAGAAGCTGGTCTGAGGAGGTGGACTCAAGTCAGTGGAGGGAAGATCACCAGGTCCTGTAGGTGTCCAGATAAGAACCCTAATTGAGGAATTATGGGACCACTCATCCAAGAATGGTGGGGCTCTATGGAGTTCCATTCCTGGTATAATCCCTAAGAAGCCCCAGAACACCTTTCAGAGTAAGGTACAGCCTGACTTCCATTTTGGGTGAGCAGGAAAGTGAGGCCTGATCTGAGCGGGCTTGGCCTCAGATTAACTGAGGGGAAATTACCTAGAGTCTTCCAAGGGTCAAGATTAGGGCCCTGAGTGAGGCCTGAGGAGACTACCTACTCCAGAACAAAAGGGATCCTACCTCTGCTATTAGACTTGGACAGCTCTAGGTAAATCTATTATATTAAGATACCCCCTGACTTCCTACTTAAGGGTCTCGGAGAAGTGATTGTCAATTGGAGTGGGAGGGCTTAGTTCAAGAGTGGGAAATGTTCCAAGCAATGTCAAGAGTCAAGGTGAAGACTGTTAGTGAGGGCTGAGGCAATGGCACACCTTAAAACAGAAGGGATCCCACAGACCTAGACCTCACCTGTCCTACTGTCAGCCCTGAAAATTTTCACTCTGAGATGGCTGGCTGTATCCAGAGGAGCCTTTCTATTTCCTCTTTTGGGTTTTTATGGAACAGGTGATACAGGACAGGCCTGTGAGGCCCTAGAGCACTGCCTTGATGAGAAGACCTGTGGAGGCAGCCTCCATCAGAGCTTTATACTTAAGACCAGTAATATCTTTCTTCTCTCCCTTAGACTTTGGGCTCTCTTTGCCCACTTTCTTGCTGACACTCTTATCTGCTGCCACCCACACAAATTATCATGCCTAGTGATGAGGAGAGTCCATGCTTTTCACATGAGCAAAGATTTCAGGGCCACAGTGAGACAGACCCAGGGCCTGGCGGGTGCACAGGTTCCAGAGGCTGAGAATGAGGCTTCCTCCTCCACCTCTTCTTCTCTGGTACCCTGTATTGTAGAGAAGGTTTCAACTCCTGGAACACACAGTACTCCCCAGGCTCCTCAGAGTGCCTACTCCTCTTCCTGTCAGTCTAGAAGAGATAGAAAATTCAAACACTTTGCAACCCCTACCAGACACAGAGCTTGCCCTTAGACTCTCTAGATGAAAAGGTAGAATTATTAGTCAATTTCCTGCTGCACAAGTATCAAATGAATGAGCCCATCACAAAGGCAAACACAACTGAAGCTGTTATCAAAGAGGACAGGGATGACTTCTTTGAGATCTTCAGGAAACCCTCTGAGTACTTGGAACTGCCCTTTGGTATTGATTTCCAGGAATTGGACTCCACTATCCACTCCTATGAGCTGATTAACAAACTGGACCTCATCTATGAGGGAAGGCCTCCTATTATCTTGGGCACGATCTCCATGAAGGGCAACAACCATGCCACTGAGGAATAAGTCTGGGAAGTGCTGAATATGATAGACTTATATTCTAGGATGAAGCTCTTCATCTTTGAGGAGCCCAGGAAGCTCATCACCAGAGATCTAGTGAAAGAAAAGTACTTGGAGTACCTCCGGGTGCCCAACAGTGATCCTCCATGTTATGAATTCCTGTGGTCAGTAGCCTGTGCTGAAGCCAGCAAGATAAAATTGTTAGAGTTTTTGGCCAAGGTTCATGGGACCAGCCCCAGGTACTTTCCATCCCAGTATCAGGAAGCTTTGAAAGATGAAACAAAGAGAGCCCAGGCTAGAGCTGCAGCCAGGCTAGTATCACCACCAGAGCCAGGGCAAGTTCCAGTCCAAATCCAGTAGTTCTCCCCACCCCTAATGAAGTCTGAGGGAGAGTATTCGCTTTGTCTTTGAAGAGGTAAGTCAACATTTGAAATAGTAGAAAACTGGAGGGGGATCGGTGGGAAACCTGTAGAACACCTATTTATTCTTATTCTACATGGATGATTTGAAGATTTGTCTGTTTTTCAAATGTTATTTCTTTTAATCAGAGGTTTAACTAGCTTACGAATCTAAATTATAGACTGAAAGGAAACATGGCGAAGTGAGAGATGTCCCCAGATCTCTTCTCTTGAAACAACAATAAGCTGAATATCTAAAACTCAACAACAACAACAACAAAACACCCAAACTGCACACCAGCACGTCTGAGCGTGGGATCTGCACATAAGAGCTACCACAGGTCAGAACAGAACCCCGGCTGTCGGGTGGTGGACTGGGAGAAATAAAGAAGCTGTCTCTTGCAGCTGCTGGAGCTCCCTGTAGGAGGTGGGGGAGGAGAGAAGGTGCAGCGACTTCCTTGAACAGCCCCGCCTGGGAGAGTTTGTGAGTTCCACGCAGTCAGCGGCAGGGCCGAGTCATCAGGACAGAAGGCAAAGAAGCAGGATGGCAAAAAAACAAGAGGTGATTTTTACTGGCTGGTTGCAAAACTGAGGTTGAGTTGGAGCCCTCAACCTCCAACCCAGGGGGCCCAGACCCCCATACCCTCCAAGACAGACCGCCGTGGAGCCACAGGGGAATCTGAGCAAATGCTACCAAAACTATTGTTAACACTGACAGAGACTGAAACTGAGGGTAATAAGTGTGATTAAATATCTACAAGAAAATAAACGCATTATATAAAGGCATTTTTAAGGCTTTATATAAAGCAGAGGTCCAAGAGGCTTAGACGCCACCTACTGGAAACCAAAAGAAAAATGCCTTCTTTGTAGCAGGCTAAGCTTGTTTTACTTTCTGGAAAAACAAAAACAAAAAGCGGAATACACTTCTATTAATGCCCAGGTGGAGAAATAGTCCATTAAACACCATGAACAACCAAGGTGACAAGGCATCTCAGAAAGAAAGAGAAAAATCTCCAGAAAATAAGCTAACAGATACAGAAATATGTGACTTAAATGACAGAGAATTCAGGATGGTACTTCTGAAAAAACTCAGTGATTTGTGAAACGAGTCATATCAACAATTTCAGAAATTGAAAAAACAACTAGACAAGCAGAGCAAGGAGATTGAAACCCTCAAAAAGAAACAAACAGAACTTTTGAAGATAAAAAAACATACTGCAAGAGTTGAGAAATGAAATAGCAAGCTTGGGAAATAGAGTTGACCAAATGGAGGAAAGGATCAGTGAAATTGAAGACAGAAATCTAGAAAAAAATCAGAAGGAAGAACAGCGAACCCAAGAATGAAAAATCATGAAAGAGAAATACAAGACCTAGCTAATACCATCAGAGGGGGAAATATGAGAATATTGGGCATTATTGAAGACGAGGAAAACAATCAGGAACTAGAAAGCATTTTCAGACAGATAGTTGACGAGAATTTCCCAAATCTAAGGAATGAGCTAGAGCTTGGAATTCAAGGAGTCAACAGAACACCCAACTTCTTCAACCCAAAAAGGCCTTCACCAAGACATATTATATTATAATGATCAAAAATCAATGACAAAGACAGAATTCTCAGGGCAGCCAGGGAGAAGAAAATGGTAGCCTATAAGGAAAATCTATTAGATTATCCTCGGACTTCTCAGCACAGACCTTAAAAACCAGAAAAGAATGGTATCAAATATTTAAAATATTAAGTGAAAAGAACTACCAGCCATGAATAATGTATCCAGCTAAGCTCTCCTTTAGATATGAAAGAGAAATTAAGAGCTTTCCAGACATACAAAAATTCAGCGAATTCTCCACTACAAGGCCTGCACTACAGGAAATACTGAAAGGGGTCAGCTCACCTAAAACAAAAGGACAAATTAATCATCATCATCATCATCATCATCATCATCATCATCATCAGGCGTAAGGTGACTACCAGGCAAAGAGAAGCAGAGGAGTACAACCCTTACTAAGAACAGGGCATTACAAGCTTAAACAATAAGAAGAGAATTGCTATAGCAAGATAGTAATGAATGTTCAGTATACATAGAGACAAATTAAGATAACAATGACTGAAAAGGGGAGGATTCAAAGATCCAAATTTGCAAAGGGGAATGGAGATAAGGTACATGCAGAAGAAAAGGGATGACTGTATATCTATAACTATCCTTTACATATTCATAATGATAACCACACACAGAAGATTCAGAACTGAAGTAAATAACATAAAACAAGAATGACCAGAGGGAAAACCCACAAAAGCCAACCAAAATAAAGAAAACAGAAATGCAAGGACAATGAAGCAATGGAAACATCAAGCTACCAGAAAGCAAAAGATAAAATGGCTATAAGAAGACCTCATATTTCAATAATCACCCTAAATGTAAATGGACTGAACTCACCAATAAAAAGGCACAGAGTTGCAGAATGGATCAAAAAACAAAACCCAACCATAAGCTGCCTTCAGGAGACACATTTCAGCTCCAAAGATAAATATAGACTCAAAGTGAAAGGGTGGCAATGATATTTCGAGCAAATGGCTTTCAGAGAAAAGCGGAAGTAGTGGTACTAATATCAGACGAAATAGACTTCAAAATAAAGAAGGTAAAGAAAGATACTCAGGGACACTTCATAATGATAAAAGGAATCATGCACCAAGAAGAAATAACACTTATTAATATCTATGCTCCCAATCAGGGAGTCCCAAAATATGTAAAGCAATTACTAACAGAACTAAAGGGAGAAACAGACCAAAACACTATTGTAGTAGGGGACCTAAATACCCCACTGTTGGATATGGACAGATTATCCAAACAGAAAATCAATAAGGAAATAACATCTTTAAATGACACATTAGTCCAACTGGACATAATTGACATTTACAGAGCCTTCCATGCCAAAAACGCTGCTTATACATTCTTCTCTAGTGCGCATGGAACATTCTCAAGAATCGACCACATACTAGGACCCAGAGATAGCCTCAACAAATATAAGAGGGTTAAAATCATACCAACCATATTCTCTGATCATAATGCTCTGAAATTAGAGATCAACTGCAAAAAGAAAGCAAGAAGAACCACAGATACAAGGAGATCAAACAACATGCTACTGAAGAATAACTGGATCAGGGAAGAAATAAAAGGAGAGATCAAGAGATACATAGAAACGAATGATAATGATAGTACAACATATCAAAACTTTTGGGACATGGCAAAAATGGTCATAAGAGGAAAGTTCATATCATTACAGGCCTATCTCCAAAAATAAGAATAAGCCCAAATAAACAACCTGATGCTTCATCTTTAAAAACTAGAAAAGAAAGAACAAATGAGGCCTAAAGTCAGCAGAAGGAAAGAAATATTCAAAATTAGAGCAGAAATAAATGAAATTGAAAACAAAACAAAAAAACAATAGAAAAATAAATAAGGAGCTGGTTCTTTGAGGAGGTTAATAAAATTGACAAACCCCTGGCTAGACTCACTAAAGAAAAAAGAGAAAGGACACAAAGAAACAAAGTAAGGATGAAAGAGGGGAAATTATGACAGACACTGCAGAAATACAAAGGATCATACAAGAATACTATGAAAAAGTATATAACATCAAATTTAATAAGCTAGAAGAAATGGACCAGTACTTAGAAAAATACAGCCTTCCTGGACTGAATCAAGAAAAACTGGAAAATCTAAATAGACCGATCTACAGTATGGAAATTAAAACAATCATCAAAAACCTACCAAAATGTAAAAATCCAGGACCAGATGGCTTCACCAGTGAATTCTACCAAACATTCAAAGAAGGTGTAACACCTATGGAAGAGGAGGCAATACTTCCCAACTCATTTTATGAGGCCAATATTACTCTGAAACCAAAATTTGATAAAGATAACACACACACACATAAAAAACTGTAGACCAATATTTCTCATGAACACAGATGCAAAAATCCTAAATAAGATACTAGTGAACCAAATATAGCAACATATTAAAAGGATTATACACCATGATCAATTGGGCTTCATCCCAGGGGCATACGGATGGTTCAACATATGCAAATCGATTAATGTGATACACCACATAAGCAAATTTTTAAAAAAGAATCATTTGATCATATCCATGCAGAAAAAATCTTTGACAAGATACCGCATCCATTTACGACCAAAACACTTAACAAAATTGGTATAGAAGGAAAGTACCTTAACATAATAAAGGCCATCTATGACATATCCTCAGACAACATTATTCTTAATGGTGAAAAACTATGAACCTTCCCTCTAAGATCAGGAAAAAGGCAAGGCTGTTCACTATCGCCACTGCTATTTAATACAACATTGGAGGTCCTAGCGAGTGCAATCAGTCACGAGAAATAATAAAAATGCATCCAAATAGGAAACAAAGAAGTCAAACTGTCACTATTTGCAGATGATATGATTCTCTATATAGAAGACCCTAAATACTCCACAAGAACACTGCTAGGAACAGTAAGCAAATACAGTAAAATCTCTGGATACAAAATAAATGTTCAAAAATCCATAGCTTTCCTATACACTAATAATGAAGTATCAGAAAAAGAAGTGGAAAAATAATTTCTTTTGCAATTGCACCAAAAAGAATAAAATATCTAGGAATAAATTTAACAAAACAAGTGAAAAACCTATATAATGAAAACTACAAGACCCTATTAAAAGAAATTGAAGAAGATACAAAGAAATGAAAAGATATTNAAAAAAACAATAGAAAAATAAATAAGGAGCTGGTTCTTTGAGGAGGTTAATAAAATTGACAAACCCCTGGCTAGACTCACTAAAGAAAAAAGAGAAAGGACACAAATAAATAAAATCAGGGATGAAAAAGGGGAGATTACGACTGACATCGCAGAAATACAAAGAATCATGCAAGAATACTATGAAAAAGTATATTTAATAACCTAGAAGAAATGGACCAGTACTTAGAAAAATACAATCTTCCTAGACTGAATCAAGAAGATCTGGAAAATCTAAAACGACCGATCAGCAGTATGGAAATTGAAACAATCATCAAAAACCTACAAAAAGTAAAAGTCCAGGACTAGATGGCTTCACCAGTGAATTCTACAAAACATTCAAAGAAGATTTAATACCTATTCTCCTCAAACTCTTCCAAATAATCGAGGAGGAGGCAATACTTCCTAACTCATTTTATGAGGCCAATATTACTCTGATACCAAAACCTAGTAAAGATAACACAAAAAAAGAAAACTACAGACCAATATCTCTCATGATCACAAAAATTCTAAATAAGATACTAGTGAACCAAATATAGCAACATATTAAAAAGATTATACAAGTGGGCTTTATCCCAGGGGCACAGGGATGGTTATATAAGTGGGCTTTATCCCAGGGGCACAGGGATGGTTCAACATATGCAAATAGATTAATGTGATACACCACATAAACAAATTAAAAATAAGAATCATATGATCATATCAATAGATACAGAAAAAGCCTTCAACATGATACAGCATTCATTTATGATCAAAATACTTAACAAAATTGATGTAGAAGGAAAGTACCTTAATATAGTAAAGGCCATATATGACAAACCCTCAGCCAACATTATACTTAATGGTGAAAAGCTAAAAACCTTCCTTCTAAGATCAGGAACAAGGCAAGGCTGTCCACTGTTGCCACTGCTATTCAATATAACATTGGAGGTCCTAGCAAGTGCAATCAGGCAAGAGAAAGATATAAAAGCATCCAAATAGGAAACAAAGAAGTTAAACTGTCAGTATTTGCAATATCATGATTCTCTATATAGAAAAACCCTAACGACTCCAAAAGAACACTGCTAGAAATAATAAGGAAATACAGTAGAGTCTCTGGATACAAAATTAATGTTAAAAANAAAATGAAGCGTCAGAAAAAGAAGTAGAAAAAATAATTCCTTTTGCAATTGCAACTAAAAGAATAGAATACCTAGGAATAAATTTAACGAAACATGTGAAGGACCTATATAATGAAAACTACAAGACCTTATTAAAAGAAATTGAAGAAGATACAAAAAAATGGAAAGATATTCCGTTTTCTTGGATTGGAAGAATTAACATAGTTAAAATGACCTTCTTACCTAAAGCATTATACAGATTTAATGCAATCCCCAGCAAAATCCCATTGGCACTTTTTAAAGAAACAGAACAAAAAATCATCAGATTTGTATGGAAGCACAAAAAACACCAATTGCCAAAGCCATCCTGAGAAAAAAGAATGAGGCTGGAAGCATCACTTCAAATTATACTACAAAGCAACAGTAATCAAAACGGCATGCTATTGGCAGTGAAACAGACACATTGACCAGTGGAATGGAATTGAGAGTCCATATATAAACCCATATATACAGGCAAATAATTTTTGACAAAAAAGCCAAAACCATACAGTGGAAAAAGGAAAGCCTCTTCAATAAATGGTGCTGGGAAAACTGGAAAGCCACCTGCAAAAGAATGAAACTAGACTGTTGTCTATCACCACAAAGAAAATTAACTCAAAGTGGATTAAGGACCTGAATATAGGACCTGAAACAATAAAATGTGTAGAAGAAAACATAAGAACGAAACTCAAGGACTTTGGACGTAAAGAGGATTTTATGAATTTGACCTCAAAGGCAAGGGAAGTAAAAGCAAAAATAAATGAATGGGACTACATCAAACTAAAATGCTTCTGCTCAGCAAAAGAAATCGTCAACAAGGTAAAGAGACAACCATCTCAATGGGAAAATATATTTGCAAGCAACGTCTCTGATAAGGGCTTAATATCCAAAATATATAAAGAACTCATATGACTCAATAACAATAAAAAAACCAACGATCCAATCAAAAAATGGGCAGAGGACCTGAACAGACACTTCTTCCTAGAAGACATACAAATGGCCTACAAACATATGAAAAGATGTTCAACATCACTAGCTTTTCAAGAAATGCAAATCAAAACCACAATGAGATACCATCTCACACTTGTTAGAATAGCTATAATCAACAGGGCAAGTAATAACAAATGTTAGAGAGGTTGTGGAGAAAAAGGAACCCTCATCCACTGCTGGTGGGACTGAAAATTGGTACAGCCACTATGGAAACAGTATGGATGTTCCTCAAAAAAACTAATAATTGATCTACCATATGATCCAGCAATCCCACTACTGGGTATTTACCTCAAAGACTTGAAAATCCATATTCAAAAAGATATTTGCACACCGATGTTCATAGCAGCATTATTCACAGTGGCCAGGACATGGAAGCAACTGAAGTATCCTATGATAGATGATTGGCTAAAGAAGCTGTGGTACATATATACAATGGAATGTTACTCAATCATAAGAAGAGATGAAATACTGCCATTTGCAACAACATGGATGGGCCTCGAGATAATCATGCTAAGTGAAATAAGCCAGACAGAAAAAGTTGAAAATCACATGATATCATTTATATGTGGGATAGAAACCTAAAAGCAACACATGAACAGGACAAATA
This sequence comes from Pteropus medius, assembly GCF_902729225.1. NCBI lineage: Eukaryota > Metazoa > Chordata > Mammalia > Chiroptera > Pteropodidae > Pteropus > Pteropus medius. Next base: position 8,154,508 of record NW_024351073.1, read on the forward strand.
GAGACTCAGGGACATGGACAAAGATAGTGGTTACCAGGGGGAGGGGAAGTGGGGTAAAAGGGGTCAAATATATGGTAGCTGAAGGAAACTGGACTTTGGATGGTAATCACAAGGTGGAATATATAGATGTCAAATTATAATGTACACCTGAAAATTATATAATTGTATTAACCAATGTTACCCCAATAAACTTAATAATAAATAAATAAATAAATAAATAAATAAATAAATAGAATAGCAAAATTATAAAATAAGTTAGAATAGAACTAATCACAATGTACAATACTTATATAAGGAGAAATATAAAACTGTCCTAATGAATAGAAGCTCTGATTGAATAGAAAAACATAGTGTTTCTGTATAGACATCTTTAGTGTTGTAATTTGTCATTTCTCCCTTAATTCATATATAAATTTGGTGCAATGCTATTAAGAATTGGCACAGAGTTTTCATGTAACCCGATGAACTGATTCTAAAACTCATACAAAGGAACAAAATAAGGCATTGCCAAGATAATTTTGTAAAAATTATAAAACAAAACAGTAGGCTCAGGTAAAGTTCAGTGTGATAATTAACTGTGACAGTGGCATTTTGAGATATTAGAGAATAAACAGATCAATAAATTATTTTAAAATAACTGGCTATTTGAAAAATAAAAATACAAATCTGTAAAACACCGTTCACCAAAATAAATTAAGTTCCTGATGAATTTAAGGAAAAATAGGCAAAAAAAACTTTATTAGAAAAAAATGTAGAAAAATAAATTTATAACATTCAGTAGCAAATATCATCTTAGACACAATATAAACTGCAAAGCAAAAGCAAAAGTTAAATTTCATTGATCAATTATGAACTTCTGAGCCCCAAATAAATGTCATTTTAAAAGTTCAAAACCAAGAGTTTGATAAGGAATATTTCAAATATTTTAACAGGTCAAAAAGAAAAAAACAATACATCTGAATGAAAAATGAAGTAAAGAATGAGAAGTGACAGTTTACTGAATAGGATATTTTAAGTATTAATAATAAGATGAAAACATGTATAATTTTGCTGGCACTCAAGAAAATCACAACTAAAATAAGAAATGCCCTTATTTGGCAATCAGCATGACAAAAAATTGAAACTTTGAGTATAACCAATGTAGGTAAAATTTGATATAAATGTTGTTGTATAAATATTGATAGGCATTTTGGAGGGTTATTTAACAATACCTATTAAAATTCCACATATTTGTGTCTCTGCACTTACATATATGTTCAAAGCAATATTCACAAGAATGATGGTGACAGAGAGATTTGAAGTAACTTTAAAATTGAGATAAATGTAAGAAATTATCTGTTAAGCGATTAGTTGAGTAAACCACACAGACACATATTCTATGGAATCTAAACAATGGTTAAAAAAATTAGAAGATATGTACATATATTTATAAAAATATTATCAATATATTTCAAAAAGTTCTATTTGCTTCTATATGCCACACATTGACCTAAGAACATATTATATTAATAGGAGCAATCCTCTTCAAAATCTATGAAGCAAAAAATATTATACTCATTTCACAGATGGAAATAATGAGTCACAGAGAAATTATTTTCTAAAAAAGAAACAACATTATATTTTTTCTTTGATGTAAAGTATGTAATTATACTGAATAATCTAGAAAGAGAATAGTAAACTGATAATGGTCATTATCTTTATAGAGCAGAGCTAGATTTGGGTGTAGTACTTGTAGGAAATCAGCTTTACCCATACTGATTGACTATTTTTTTAACAAAATCACTTGTTTGATTAATAATTTTTAAAATGTATTTAATATAAGGGATGTAGATCCATGAAAAGTAGTTTACTAAATTGTATCCTAAAAAAATTCTTTGTTTATCTGGGAAATAATCTTAAATGTACACCTTATATATTTTAAAATCAATTAAAATTCATGTTCTGTGTAAATAAATTCTAATTTATTCTTGAAATAATGTAAATGTTAAAAAAGATAGAGTAAAATATATCTCAGGACAAAGGTCTCAGTACTTTTAGATATCCATATTTGCATGTACTCTATTTAAACAAATGAAGCCTAAATTTAAGTACTTGTAAGGATTAGGAAATAGCAGCTTTTGTTTAATTAAATAATTGGGGAAGTGCCCATAAAAACAAAATGATGGAGGTATGTCAAAGAGCTTCCAATAGCAGAAGCCACAACAAAACACATAACATACTATTGGATCATAACTCAAAGTATGAAATAAATATTTATGAGTTCATTTTAATATAAAGAAATAATCAAATAATTGAATAAATGGAAAAGAAAAAATCTGAAGTAGAAGAATTCCAAATGAATTATATAGGTACCTATCCCTCAAGGAAGTGGAACTTCATTCTCCATCCTTTAAGTGTGGATGGAGCTTAGTGATTTGCTTCAAAACAGTAAAGTAGGGAAAGGAGAAAACAAAAACAAAAAACTTTAGAGTGGAGAAACCTGGCAAACCCTATCTCAGCCAGGTGATCGGGTTATCATCATCAGTGTTAAATCATGTTGAAGTATTCACACTTAATCTGGTAAGATAAAAATGACACTTCCCCTCTGCAGTCTTAGTCCTCCAATCCTATACATTTATTTTTTTCTAACCATGAGACGAACATCAAACAAATCCGAACTGAGGAACAGTTTTCCTGAGTAGTACTCCTCAAAACTCTTAGTAATTGAAAACAAGGAAAATCTGAGAAACTTTCTCAGTCCAGAGGAGGCTAAGGACATATGATGACTAAATGCTATATAGTAATCTGGATTGGATTCTGGGACAGAAAAAGGACGTTAGAGAAAGATTAATGGGTAGCGTAGTGTTTATTCAGAATGTATCAATGTTGGTTCATTACGTGTGATAAATGTACCATGATAGTATGATACGTTATTTGTAGGGCAAGCTAGTTATGGGGTAAATGGAAAGTTTGCATGTCTTCACAACTTTTATATAAATCCAAAAGTATTCTAAAGTAAGAAGTTTATTTATAAAGTGGTTTAAAATTTAGTCATACTTTGGCGTCATCACCATCTGAATGTGTGTGGACTTGCAGTACACTTCATGGTAGATACAGGTGTATAAATATAAATGACTAGAGATAGGAATACTTACTAACAACAGAAAATAATGTGGTCATTTATTTTTAAAATATATCATTCATGTTTGTTTTGAGGTTTGCAAATATTTAAGATCAAAATAGGTGAAGTGAAAGTATTAATTGTGGGTTTGATCATCTGATATCTATTTTTAATTAATATTGTGACACATTTTGGAGTCTACAAGTGTTTACTCCTACTGTAGCCATAATATAATCTCCCACTAAAAGTCTATAAGTCTAGGAATTAAATTAATGTTCAAATGCCACGTATCGGACATTCATGAAATTGGTTACCTCATTAACCTAAGTAATTGTTTGGGCTGCTAAATGAGATTGTTAGAGACTTTAGATGCATTTGTCCATGTATTTGCTCTCAACTTCTGTGGGTCATACACAAATCTACTTACTTTTATTAAAATTTCTAAATGACAAAAAAGAGAGATAAAAAATTGTTAGGAAATAATGTTATTATTAAATATTATCTGAATGTATAAACATAAAACACAAATCTTCCACTGGAATGAATGATGGATGTTTTCAGAGAGGAATGTCAGCCTTTCCTCTATAACTGTGAAATTGTCCTGTAGAAATTGCTTGTGTGAAAGAGCTTGTGTATAATTTTTTTTCATTTACCTACTGTTAATCAAATAAAAATGTGAAAATAACGCTGAATTGAAATAATATTGAAATTAACAAAAATCCCACTTTTTTTCTCTCCAACCAGCCCTTCTCTTTTTTTTTTTTTCAGTTGTGTTAAGATCTGCAATATTTAAGTGGGTATCTACTTGTATATTCAATTATAATAAATATGGAGATATGAAAAGACACTGATTTTTTTAAAAAAATTATTTACATTCTCTTTATAAAATGGGAAGAGGACATTGATCTTAGGAAAGATAAAAGGTTACTTGAATTATCTCTCCTTTCTCTCTGTGTCTCTCTCTCTGTCTCTCTGCTACTTATGTGACAGCTACAGAGTTAATATCATTTTTTATTACCTGTTACTAAGGTGGTATACTGATGCCATAAATTCCCTGCCTAAAATATTTGTCCCTTACCATGACAGCCTACTCCAGTGGACTTCCAATTGCCAAGATATGCATCTGAGGGTTTTATATGAAATCCTCTCTCCCTCCATGGTCACACTGATGTGCCAGAGAATTACACTTCTTAGGCATAACAAACCCTAAGAGGAACAAGAGTTGGTATATAAATACACCAGTTTCTCTCCCCTTACCCCTAGGGATAGAAAAATCCCAAGACATATGTTTACATCATTTTTCATAATTTCTCCATGTGGTTAGATTCTAGATGATCGCTGTGGTTGCTGGCTTCCTACTCTTTCCCACATCAACTCTACACTATTCTGAGATTGTTTTCCACATTTCCCAAATAAACCTCTGGCATTTGAATCCTTATCTTGGAATCTGCTTTCGAGGGACCAGGCATTAAGAAAGTTTGTCTGGGTACTGTGGAAAAGAAACTAGATGAGAACAATAAAGTGGTTTGCTTCTAAATAAGTGAAATCTTAAGTCCGAGCAATTATTTATATGCTACCAATGAGAAAAACAAAACATTCACAAAACACTGTTTTTCCTTTGATGTGTCATTTGCTATATCACTATATCTAGATATTTCCTTAAAGTTTCTAACACTTGAATATTTTATTATCTGTCACCAGTAGCATCTTGTTAATTTAAACATGAGATATACTATACAGGAGCAATTAAGCAATTTACGTAACACTGTAATATTAATTGAACAAGTTTTCATGTGTCTTAATTTAGTATTTTTAATACTTTTCTGACAAGGAGTACTATTTTTTTTGATAAACTCAAAAGCAATACCTGCTTTGATGAATAAACAATAGACTACAATGGTATCATTAACTGTGTCACCAAATGTGCAGAATTTCTTGAAAGAGAAAAGAAGACAGAAAATACCAAACGGGCATGAAGCAGACCCTGTCCCTTAGAACTTCCAAGGGAAGGACTCTCTCTGAATAACTAGTATATTAATTATATTAGTCCTGAACTCACCACCAGGAAGTGGAGGAACTTATGTTCGAATGCCCAGTGAAGGAGGGCATATTAAAGCAATATACATTGGATCACTCTGCATTTATTCATTCATTTACCAAATATTTGCTAAACACACCTTTTGCACTTTGCTACTTTATGTAACTGCACTCTAATCTATAATTTGAAGTTTTTTTTCAGTGAGAATTTATTTATGTCTACTAAGTAAACTTTGAAAGTAAACTACTAATTTCAAAACTTCAAAGACCACTTATCCATTGCAAAGAAAAGTTTATTCTCCATGGGTTGAGTGGAAGCTGTATCTCTTCTGGATTATTGTTGTTGCAGATGATAATCCCCAGCATACTGGGGTTCATAGAAGTTTAGAAAATAATCAAAAAATATTTGAAAGACAGTTTCAGAAAAGTCTAAAGTGGATATTGTGACAGATGCAATATTTTATAATAATAATAGTGTTAATGATGTTATGCTATTAATAACTGTTTCTGCTTATTGTGCAGTAATTTTAGCCAGATATTCTTCAAGGCACTTTACTTATCATCTTATTTAATTCTCAGACTCACACTATAAGATAGCTGTTTTTAGACCATTTTATATATGGAAAAACTGAAGTTCAAAGCAGTAAAGTAAATTTTCTGAGACAACAGCAGGTCAAACACAGGAGCATCTAACTCTAAAGCCCATACTCCTTAACAGTTAGTGATGCCTAAATAATCATTTTGAGGTTTAAAAAAGATTTACTAAATGACATTAGCACATTTCTGAATAAATGATTAAAAAACTAATAGCAGACACTTGAAAATTCAGGATTTTATGGAGACAATTTGTATCAATATTGATAATAGAAAAGACAAAGGAATCTCTAAAATTATAAAATTATTTCTCTAACTTAATGATCTTCACATCCTTATTTTTCTTAGTGACACTTTTCTCACCTAAAAATTTAGTATTTTTTGCCTCTAGTATACATTTGCTATGGAAAAAAAGACGAAATGCATGGATTTTTAAAGAAGAAAGCACATTAGTATAATTTTCTGACTTGGCTGTGGGAAGCATCTATCTAAACTAGTATCTCAATATAAATTTGTTCCTTATAAATGTCTAACTTGGGAATCATGTGATTAATTTGAGTCAAGTAAGATCTCTTCATTATAAAAATTACTTCTTATACTTGGTGACATGAAATGACTACTTTTTTTTCAGCCTTCCTCTACATTTGCAGCCTAAACCAGATATTTAAACTGCACCTTCTCTAAGACTGTATTAATATTAACTAATATATCCTTATAATTCTTGTGTCACTGGGAGACATTTATTCACCATATTGTTTCTATGTTATTTGGCTATCTAAAGTTATTTGACATAATAAGTGAGTTTGTAAAAGTCTTTAGGATTGTATCATTTAATGGAATTTTTGTATGTTCATTTATATTATTTTATCTTGGCTGATTCAATAATTCATTAGGGAGAACTGTTTTTGGAGTTGCTAACACAGGAAAAGAAAATGAGAAAGATGGATCACCCCTGAGTAAAAACCTTATTAACAACTATTCAATGAATTTAATCCTTTCTGGAATGCTGCCACCATTTATTTTTTGGCATGCCGACATATTAAATTTTATACTTATACTTTTCGTGTACACACTAGAAACATTATTCTAATTATCAGAGCACTTGGGAATATTCAACCTGAACTGACCTGAGCTTCTACTATAAAAAGGAATGGGATATAACATTAAAAATTATCAGTCTATTATTAAGAGATAAAAGAAGCAATAGAGATACTCATAAGTGAGCTAAAATATGCTCATCAAAGATTAGGCAGTCTTAACTGCTACCAATGATTGTTGTTCACATAGTGACACTAGGAGGAAGATATGTCAGTTGCTTTCAGCCGAAATATTGAACTTTTCCAAAATGACTAATTAAGAAATTCAAGTTCAGAACTGAAAATTCCACTTGAGTAAGAATGTGCATAGTTGTAGGCCACTGAATTTGAATTCATAGATTTTTGTATGAAATACAAATGCCACAATCATAATTATAATTATGTATATTGAAACTGTACTTAAGAAAGATACTTGATAAAGAAAATAGTGACTGGATAAGTAAAATGAACAAGTAAATTATAGGCAATTTTTATATAGTTTAAATTATTAAGTACCATCTATTAACAAATCGAAGCAGTGACTAATATATTTAAAAATGTATAAAATGTGGTCTAGCTACTGCATTAAATTGGGGATTAATAAAAGTTGACATAAAATACAAGTAACAATAGAAAATAAAAGTATCCATAAAGATGTGCAAATACATTCCTATCCTTACTCAAATTTTTGAAATCAAACAGAATTTAAATTAATTCATTTACATCTTTATTAAACAAGGCAAGCTTATATTTAGTTTTAGAGAACAAAGAGGGCTGATCAATGAAAGAGTTAATTTCAGGTGGATCTGAGGGAAGGGTAGGATTCCAAAAGGAAAAAAATGGAAGAATATTCTAGGAAGAAAAAAATATTAGAATGACTCAATTCATAAAGATTTGCTGAGCCTTGTTGTATGTGTAAAAGAGTTGGAAATTTTTTACCTGCATTTTATAGCTGTATCCCATACATACTAATTTTTATTGTCACTTTATTTTCAAGAAAATCTCCAAATTTGCTTTGTATTTCTCCTTTGATTAAAAGGTTATTTTTATTTGCCAGTAAAAGGGCCTTTTCACTTCTGATATGTTATTAATATTGATTTAGTTTTACTGTGCTCAGAGAACGCTGTTTCTGTTACTTTGATTCTTTGGGAACTATGGAGGTGTATTTTTTTGTGTGTGGTCTAATGTATGGGAAATTTTAATGAATGTTCAATAAACATTTGAAAAAGTAGATTTTCATCATAGTTTAAATATATATAAATGTATATACTACATACTTTTGATTGTTTTTTCAGATTATCTACATTTACCAATATTTTGTTCATTTTATTGTGAGAGGTGCCGTAAAATCTCTGTGATCAGTGGGTCTCTGTCTAGCTCTCATTGCACTACCTGTTGTTTCTGCTCTGAAAATTGTTGCTGCATTTTTTTGGCTGGGGACATAATTAGCCATCACTTTTTATTTGCTTTATCCTAGCACATAATATACATACAGAAATGTGAACAAATCATAAGGGCAATGTTGAATTTATTTTAACAAAGTGAGCACATTGGTACAGTATGCAATCAATAAATAGACCATCACCATTTCCCAAGAAATCTCTTGGCCCCTCCTAGTCATTAATGACTGCCCTTAGGTGGCTTTGAAAATTGTTTAACTTTTTCTGTTTTTGAACTTTGTGGAAATTACATAGAATTATGACATTTTTTTCTTACCTAACATGATATTTGTAGGATATGTCTATATTTCATATAGCAATAATTTGTTCATTATCATCGGAGATGCAGTATTCCATCAGTTGCTGAGATGTTGAGATGGGATGCTCAGATCTTCCTTTAGGGAGGACTTGCTGCCACTGTAGGGAGCACTATCAGCAAATGGCCTCCAGCGATCATCTTCTACATGTTCTGTTTCAGCTGGAGAATTTTCTCACTTAGGTTATACATTTCCTGGGACAGTTCACATCCAGTTACTGAATATAACAGAAGTTACAAAGTCCTCACTATTTTCAATCCAATTTAGACAACTCTAATGGGTTTCCTCTATGCCTAAGATCCCCGTCTGTTTCAGACTGAGGCTTTGTTGTTCCTGCATCAAAGATCCACTTCTCTCTGTTCAATCAGTACTTCCTTTCACTTCTTTCATAGGTATTGATCCCTAGTAAACATCTTGCAGTCCAAATTCCATCTCAGAATTTCCTTCCAGACAACTTTAACTGTGATATCGTTATTGAATACTCTACTGTAGAAGGGTGTCTGGATCGTCCTCAATTATTGGCTATTACTAATGGAGCTACTAGGAACATTCCAGTATATTTCTTTTGGGTATATATCTAGGTGTGGAATTGTTGAATAATGGATTATTTGTTTGCTTAGGTTTAGGAAATATATTTTTATAAAATGCTGATGCCAGTTACCACTGGTGTATGAGAATTCCACTTGTTCAATGTCTTCACCAAATCTGGGTACTTTTAGTCTTTTATATTTTAGATTTTTTAGTGTAATGATATCTCGCTCTAGTTTTAATTAACATTTAATTATGACTAATGCAATTCAGCAAAATTTCAAACGTTTACTGGATATTTATGTATATATATTATATACATAAAATGAAGTAGCTTTTCAAATTTTTTTTCTTTTTGCCAATTTTAATTGACTTGTTTGTCTTTTTCTTATTGATTTTTAGAGCCCTTCATTATTCAGGATGTGAGTCTCTTTTTGAATATATGCATTGCAAATGTTTTCTCCTCACCTGTGGTTTACTTTTACATTCCCATAATAGTGATTTTAATTAAAAGAATTTTTTTAAATTCAATCTAATTATGTTTTTCCTTTAAGTTAATGATTTTTGTTTTTAATTTCACAAATGTTTCTCACTCTGAGGAAATTATGATGTTGTTCTTTTTTCTCCTAAAAATTTTATAATTTAGCTTTGTAAATACTATAAGGTAGTCATTAAGATCTATTATTTCCACACAGAAATCCATTTTATCCAACACCTCTTATTGACATTTTTCAATTTTTACCCACTGCTTTGCAGTGCAACCTTTGACAATGACCATGCCTATGTCTCTGTAACTTGTCTGACTAACTCGTTTTTCTATCCTTATACTGTAGTTTTATATAAGTTAATATCTAATTGTGTTAGTGTCCCAGGTTTCTAAAAGATTCTCTTGTCTATTTTCATTTATATATGAATTTTAATAAATTCTTCAACTTTGGTACAAGAACTGATGGTATTTTGATTGATAATAGATTTGGTCTATGGATATGTTTGAGAGGAATTGATATAGTAGAATTATTAATTGTTTAAAACCCTGAGAACTGTCTTCTTCCCTTTATGTAAGCTTTTCAAATCTTCTTTTTATAATATTTTGTATTTTTCATGCAGAAATTAGCAATTAGATTTATTTTCTACATCTCTGGTGGGTTTTTATTCTCTTATAAATCTGATGGTTTAAATAAAATCATTAGCCATTTTAATACATTGATCTTATATCTAGCAGCATTGATAAATGTATGTATTCTTTCTAAAAATTATCTTTAGAATCTTTTTTATTTTTCTCATACACAGTCACTTTATCTGTGAAAGTAACAGTTTTGTTTCTTTCCAACTCATTTGTAAAATTTAGATATTCTTTGTTTGGCCTTTCCCTTTTAGAATTTCTCCATCATTTTCAGTAGTCATGATTTTCCAGGCTTTGGTTTTCTAAACCAGAAAATTATTTTTCCACTTATACCCCTACTATCTTCTGTGTATACCACGCTGAGTGCATAGGCTAAATGCCACAATGACGAATCTTATTTAATACAGCCACCTCTATCTTCAAAGAATGTACTCTTTACTAGCATGTGTCTGTTTCTCTCCACTCTTCAGTACTTTTCAGGTAGTTGCTTTTGTATTCTGTCCATGTATGATAGTCATTTTCTGCAGGGGAGTTATCCAATAGACTTAGTCCGCCATTCCCAGAAAAGGAAATCCTTATTATCTTTTTAATGTCCAAAAAAATTTGTGGCGATATCTTCTCAATACTGATATTTCTAGTCTATAGTTTCTTCTTTATACCTTTACACTTGCCTGACTTTATATGTAAGTTTTTAATTTATAATTTTAAATACATCATTTCATTATTTTCTGTAAGGTTGTGTTTTTTTCTACTGGTTTGCTAATTTTCAGCTAACAGTGAAACTGATAACTTCATAAAATACCCTTAGCCTTATCTTTTGTTGTTGTTATTACTCTTCACTATTATTAAGGTTGAAATTATCTAGTAATCTTTTCTTTACCAAATAGTTCATTTCCTCCATAATTTAATTTGAAATATTATCATTTACTCTCAAATTCTATATGCAATTAGCAATTATATACCACCTTTGTTTGAAGTTCAAAATATAGGATGGGCAAAAATAGTGAAAAGTGAATTAATGCAGAAGTGTCTTAATTTAGTGCATGGGAGAAAAAAAGCTTACAATTGCTTGAACATAAGTTGTACTTAGAATAATTGCAATAGATACAAATAGAAAAATGGTTTAAGACCATATTATAAAAGGCACTGTGTTCTGTATTTTATGATTAAATAACGTATTTTAAGATCTTTGGTGGTTTTAATAAAGATAAAACTGAAAAATCTAGGTGGTTTTCTAGAAAAAAAAAATTGTAGATAACACTTGGTCTTTTCCTTCAAACTTCTCCATGTCCTATTTTCTCTGTTTTTAGAAGTTCTCTCTCTAAAATTGTGTTCCTCAGAAGCAGATCCTTAGGTTAGAATTCATTTGTATGTAATAAATTAAGGTAAGAGAAGGGGAACAAGCCAAACAAAAGCGCAGTTTTAGGCAACGTCCTAGCCTCAGAGATAAATTCCACCAGACACTTTTTCTTTCTGGCTCTGGAAACAAGAGCTGAGCTTGTACTGGCATTCGTCATTGATTGAGTAAAAGATGGCTGTGAGTTGCCTCTGCTCTCTGTGCTTATAAAAGAGTCTCCTCTGGTATCCACTGAGCAGTTTCTGAAAAACAGTTGCAGCTGAGGGCTTGCTTATAAACTGATACACACTATAAAGTAGAGCAAGTATCACTTAGAAAAGATACAAGGGATCTGAGGGTCCTGAGCTGAACACCAATAGCTTCTGCTATACTAATCTTAACTATCCAGTTCCCTCTGCACCAATGCTCTATACCCCCACTGAATCTTAGATATTTTAGAGTTTACTCTTTATGAATAGTTAGAAGTGCAAATGTTAGTGAGTCTATTTTATTAATGTTTTTATCTTTCTCATCATATATATGAAGATACTGGCTTTGAAGAGACTTAAAATGCTTAATTATATCATTATAACGAGTATAAATAATTTGTTATTTCAAGTTAATATTTTAACATTGTTAAACTGGGTTTGTTGTTTAATAATGTAACCAAAATTGATTTTACTATAAATAAAATGAAACATAAAGGTCTTGAGGATTTTATAAAACTCTAGCTTCTAAAAACCAAATAGTATCAGGATTAATTAGTTAATGACAGGCTTATATAAATTCAGTGAATAGGTCTTTTCACAATTCTATGCTGCAATCTTTCTTAATTCCAAATAACTATTGCTGAAAGCATCATCATCTGAAATCTAACCATTGGATGCTTTTGTGTGGTGCTTGGGAGCACAGAGGAACAAAGGAGAAGGTGCTTATTTCTAAGATAGGAATAAGTTTATTAATGCTGCTTATATTTTAATTAGAATAGATCTTTTTAGTGTATCTGTGAATTCCTATATATTATCTATGCTGTTCTAGTTCACTTTGATATTCTAAAATATAAGCAGCAGGATTCAATGGTTGTATTATTAAAATTCTTTAATCTACATGAACTAGGATATGATGGCTTAATAGTAAATAAGAGAAGTTCCTGTAAAGAGAGCAATCACTAAAAATTTAGCTGAATTTCACTAAACTATAAAAACTTTTAATTTTAAAAGTAGGCCAAAAATGTCTCAAGATTAGATTTTAATAAAGGGTTGCAAATACCATATTCCTCTAAATTTTGATGCAGCTAGCAAAATTGTAAGAATCTGAAAATGAAGAATATTTTCAAATAAAGCTATATGATTATTTGTGAACATGTAAGTAAAAGAAGTCTTGTCCTGAATTCATTTAAAAATCTTGGAAAGTATTTTATTTTACCTGAATCTGTCTACATATTTCTGGTTATCATTACATATTTCTTCTTATGTATGGTTCAAAGAAAAGAATATATTTATAACTTTGAAAATATACTTGAAAGGTGATATTAGATAACAGTTGTTGACATTGGTTTTAGCCAGTGCTTAAGAGCAAAAAATGTTCAAGCTCTCCATATGGTGACAACCCAAGCCAATGTATTCAAACTATTATGAAAAATATACCTGTTGTCTCCTATTACTGGACTCTACAGCTATGACTTCTGGGTACAAGAAAAGTTACTTAACTCTGTAAACACCTCAGTTATTTACACTGATTATGACTACATCAGTAGGAAATAAAATGACTCCACCCTATCCTCCCAAATATTGAACTTCCTAGCTCAGTACAATCTCTTTTACTGATGCGCCAAGTCTCTCCTTTTGAATTTTCAGTATTTATTTACTAAACAATCATTTTCACATCCCTCCCCTGTCCTTTTAAAAAGTTCATCTAATTAGACCACTCATTATTCTACATCTCATTACTATTTATTTCACATGAATGTGAGCTTTATTCTGTGAAAGAGAAGAGATTACAAACATTTGAGAGAATGATGGTGATGGTAATAGAAATCCAAGGTGAGAGATCTGCACTTTAATTTTAATAAGGTTGAGGAAAATGGAGGACACAAGATGGTAGGAAAAACACTCTTTTATATAATCTGGTTATGGGAAACAGAAGAACAGGCTTCACAGGGATTCACGCAGATGAGCCATATTGGAAAGATGCTCTCTGTCTGTGGAGTACCAAAGAAGGAAAAAGCCTTATGGTTATGTATTGCTCCAGCTTATCATTTCCACAGAAATTTTCTACAAATATGTGACCTAAGAAAATTCAACTTATTTATTAATTAAAGAAGAAAAACTAGTCCACGAGGGAAAATGTAGTAAGCCTCCTCAAATTGTATCAAAATCAATTAATACTGACCAGGAGAATGTTTCACAGAGAAAATGAAAATCGGAGACAAATATACTTATATAAATAGAAGTTAATTTTATGTGTCAAATTGGCTGTACCATGGTACCCACATATGTGGTCGAACATCAGTGAAGGTATTTTTTAGATGAGTTAACAGTTAAGTCAGTATACTTTGAGTAAGGTGGATTAACTTCCATGTGAGTGGGCCTCATCCGATCAGTTGAATGCCTTGAGAGAATGATTGTGGTCCCCTGAGGAAGAAAAAAGTATGTCTTCACTTTCAACCTGCAACAGTAACTCTTCTGTGAGTCTCTATTCCTCAACCTGCTTTGGTTCTACTGGCCTCCCCAATCCCAGGAGCTGATTTCTTAAAATCAATCAATCAATCAATCATTCTCTCTCTCTCTCTCCTCTCTCTCTCTCTCTCTCTCTCTCTCTCTCTCTCTCACACACACACACACACACACACACACACACACACACACACACTCTCCTATAAGGAAGAAAAAGGAAAGGGAAAGGACACATTTTCAAAGCTATATTGTATGATAAACTTTTTCTAAAAAGGAAGTTATGTTCTGTATTTGACTTGGACTTTTATTTTTGTCACACATTTCAATGAATTGAAAAATACTCTATGCACACAAACAAAATCATTTAAAGCTGATTTAATTTAGTCAACCAATTGTTGACAAAAGGATGTGCCACTTTTTAGAATATTGTTTCATGTAGATGTAATTGTTTTGTGCTTTGAGTGATTACAATATCACTGTATGATCTGAAAATATGTTTTGGCAATGTAAGATATTTCAACATTGCCTAATTTTTAATATGATAAACACTATAACTGATAAAATGGTTATTATTTCAACAGCAGAAGGCTTTTCAGAGTAGATATTAAACTTGTGAAAGGAAAGTGAAGAATTTGATAATACCTTAGGCTTCTTTTCTGCAAACTCTTTTTTTTTTTTTTGTATGAAAGGTACACATTTGGATAGCATAATTTTCATCCTTGGTTAGAAAAACCTTAATTTAATTGCAGTGTTTTTTAATAAAAAATAAATGAGTTTGAACTCCATTTAAGGAGTTGGATATTTATGAGGAAATGAGCTTTAGGAAGGCTCAAGGGGAAATGTCAGTACCTGATCAAGAAGGATGGAAATGTCATTTTGCATTTTAAAAAACATGATCACGACTTTGCTGTGAAATTCACAAAACCTTTTATGGAAAGGGAAAACTTTACTTGATTAAGTGGCACCAGGCATAAATGTATATCAAATCGTAACTACAGCGCCTACCAGAGAAATGTTCATTGACGTCCAGGGAAGACAAGCCTTTTAATATTGCAGTGCCATTTGCACTTATATTTGAGTGGAAATGCACCACAAGGACCACAACATTAAACTCTGTCAATTCTTGAATTTAAATTGTCTGCATGAATAAGCACCATTTTCTAATAATAGCTAGAAAGCCTGTTTTCAGTTGTAAACACTTTTCCTTTTGATGAAAAAATACTATTTATGTCCTTAAGAAGTGTGAATACCCCTTGTAACTCCACTTCCTTTAGTGTTTAGTTATATCAAGACTAAATTTATGGTCAATAAACTGAGCAGTTTGATGTAACAGTATGACTAAATGAGTACTTTTCACATCATATCCACTGATTACCTATCTGTGCACATATCATTGTAGAAAACTTAGCCACATAAACAAACACATATACCTGCAAGGAAGGTTGGAAAACACAGTCTTTATTATGGCTGCCCAAATGCTCTGCTAACATGTGTATAAGTTCAGAAGAAGAAAGGAAACATGAATTTCTTTAGAATAACTTGTTTTTCTGTTTATTTTTTTAGAGATATTGGTAATGGGTTTGTGAATATCATTTTAAAGATTATTTATATAATAATTTGTATAATAATTAGTTCCGCTAATCCAATCATGACCTTCTCCAGGTTTAGACTTGTATTAATCATCATTTTTTCTCAGTGCATTGTGATGTTCATTCATTTTAATACATGCTCAAAAATTCATTGACTTCTGTTGTTAAATATTTTTAAAAGTTTTATATGCACATGATGAGAACTACTCCAAAAAATTCTAAGATAAATAAATAGAAAGTGAAACATTAGTTTTAAATCTTTCTATTTTTATTTGTTTTGCTTTTTACCACCAAACTACAAATAATATGTACATTTATGAGAGATGAGGTACTAGCTATTTTTTAATTGTTTTTATTTTTCAATTACAGTTGACATTCAATATTACTTTATATTAGTTTCAGGTGAACAGCATAAGGGTTTAACATTTATATGATTTGTGAAGTGATCCCAGAATTGTTTGGTACCCAATTGGCACTATACATAGTTATTACAATATTATTGACTATATTCTCTATGCTGTACTTCACACCTCATGACGATTTTGTAACTACCAATTTGTACTTTTTAATCCCTTCACCTTTTTCACTCAACCCCCTCAACCACCCTTCCATTGGGCAACCATCAGCTTTTTCTCTGAATCTATGAGTTTGTTTTGGTTTTGTTTGTTCATTTATTTTGTTATTTAGATTCCACATATATGTGAGCGCATATGGTATTTGTCTTTCTCTGTCTGACTTACTTTACTTACCATAATACCGTCTAGGTCTATCCATGTTGTTACAAATGACAAGGTTTCCTTCTTTTTCATGGACAAATAGTGTTCCATTGTATATATGTACCACTCCTTTATCCAGTCATCTGTTGATGGACACTTAGGTTGCTTCCATATCTTGGCTATTGTAAATAGCAATGCAGTGAATACAGAAGTGCATATATCTTTTTGAGTTAGTATTTTGGATTTCTTCAGATGAATATCCAGAAGTGGAATTGCTGGGTAAGGTAGTTCTAGTTTTAATTTTATGAAGAACCTCCAAACTGTTTTTCATAGTGGCTTCACTAATTTGTAATCTCACCAACAGTGCACAAGTGTTCCACATCCTTGCCAGCATTTGTTTGTTGAATTATTGATGATAGCCATTCTGACAGGTGTGTGATGCATTTCTCTGATGATTACTGACGTTGACCATGTTTTCATATGTCTATTGTTCATCTGTATATCCTCTTTAGAGAAATGTATATTCAGGTCCTCTGCCCATTTCTTAATTAGATTTTTGGTTTTTGTTCCTTTTTCTGGTGTTGAGTTATATGAGTTCTTTATAAATTTTGGATATTATCCTGTTATTGGGTGTATCATTGGCAAATATCTTCTCTCGTTCAGTAGGTTGTTTTTTCATTTAGTTGATGGTTTCCTTTTTAGTTTGACGTAGTCCTACATGTTTATTATTTCTTTTGTTTCCCTTGCCCGAGGAGGTATATCAGAAATATTATTAAGAACAATGTCAGAGAGTTTATTGCCTATGTTTTTTTCTAGGAGGTTTATGATTTCAGGTCTTACATTTGTCTTTTTGAATTTATTCTCGTATATGGTGTAAGAAGGTAGTCGTTTCATTTTTTTGCACATATTGCTCCAGTTTTCCCATTTATAGAATAGACTATCTTTATCCCATTGTATATTCTTGTCTCCTTTGTCATAGATTAAATGAACATATGGACATGGGTTTATTTCTATGCTCTCTATTCTGTTCCATTGACCTATGTGTGTATTTTTATGCCAGTCTCATGCTGTTTGGATTACTATAGCCTTGTATAGCCTATATCATGCTAACTGATATCATATACTATACTTTGTTCTCCTTTCTCAAGATTGCTGTGGCTATCTGGGGTCTTTTGTGGTTGCATAATAATTCTAGGATTATTTGTTCTAGTTCTCTGAAAAATACCATTGGTATTTTGATAGGGATTACACTGAATCTATAAATTGCTTTGGGGGCATTTATTCTATTAATACTAATGGCAACCTCACTATTGCAACCAAGTTCTCTGAATTATACTTTAATTTTTAACTCTTTTATTAATATCATTGCAGATTGGGTTTTCTAGAAAGCATACTCTGAGATGGAGATGAGTGTGCAGGAAGTGTATTGGGATTTGCTCTGACAATCATAGCTTGCGGGGGAAGTAAAGAAAAAAGAATGGGTAAAGGAAAGTTAGGCTGCCATGAAGCCTTGACGGAAGCCCCTGCAGGCACCACGAAGAGCTCTGAAGCTGGAATGACCTTGACTTGTTGGAGCATTGAGGCTGGGGATTTATAACCCTGCATTAACCAGTCTCTGGATGTTAGTCGTTTCCAAGAAAGTGACCTTAGGTATGGTGATTCTTTTTTGGCAAAGGTCAATTCTTGGAGTTGGCAACAGCTGAAGATTACCAGCCGGATACAATCCCAGCAGTAAGAGGAATAAGTTCTTCAGTGCTGTGGCAGAATCTGAGCAGTATACCAGTGTCCACTATACTACATAATTTTAACTAAGGAATGAAACCTCCAGTTTTGTTTCCTGAACTTTTGATTACATTTCTGAATTCTTAATAAGTGGCTTAAACAAAAGATTATATTTTCTTTCACATAAACAAAGACAGAAGCAGAGAGTCATGGCATGGTTTAGTGACTCTATGATAATCAGGAATATGGACACCTTCTATCCTTCTCTTTCTTCCATATCTCTGGTTTCCATGATCCATCTTATTCCATTTCCGAGGTAGATGCGATAGCCCCATTCCATTCCACTCCACTCCACTCCAATCCATTCCATTCCAGGCAGCAGAAATAAAGGATCAAAAAGTATGTCCTAATTGACTATTACCTATATATTAAACTTGGATTTACCTACAAATTCTTCTAAATACTTTCGGGAAGTGGCAGTCACTTAGCATCCAGGAAGAGCAGGGAATATTAAGTTTAAGCTGAGTTTATTGCAATACGAAAATAATTTTGAGTCTGTTACTGCACAAGAAGGGGACATTGAATATGAGAAACCAGTGGTCTCTGAATACACACACACACACACACACACACACACACACACACACGCACGTCGCTTGGCTCTCTCTCTCATATATATGCTTTTATGTTTATATGTAATGTTCTTTAGCTCTGGTAAACAATAATTAATTATTCATTCTAATTGATTTTAAATATTGCTCTTAATTATTTGATAATTGAATAACTATTTTAAAAGTTATATTCAATACAGTTTTATAACACTGATGAAAATACTTTTAAAGTATTGTGTTCTATTTACTTTATTTAAATAGAAATATTTGAAACTTGTACATTTAGGAAGAAAAAAGATTTTAAAGCTCTGCCACCCAGATAACTCAATTTGTGGAAGAATGATCAAAACAGACAAACAATGCTCTAATATGTATTAAGTTTTCAAATATGTAATATTTGAAACTATTAAAATACTAAGACTGACTATAACTTGGTGAACTAGAGAGGAAATAGCCAAAGCATCCTTGTCTAAAAAGTACTTGATGATAATAGATTATAAAATATGTAATATGAAAAATACAAAAAGATGTTATCAAAAAAAGGAAAAGTTATCAAAAATAGTTTTGACGATGTATATTTCTTTACTTAACAAAACTTCATTGCTGTTCAGTAAGCATAAGGTTACCCCTCATTTAAGTAGGAATGTACTATAAGAAAAGTTGAAAAGTTCAACCGTACTTAGAAAATAGGGCAAGGAGGAAAAGGAAACACCTGCCAAAAGGAAAAACACACTGGCAGTATTCTTTTTAATTAAAACATGTAATAAAATATTATGTGCCATTTGTCAATTTTTAGAATAGTTAATATCAGTCGTAAACCAAAAGTATTCTCAGAGTACTGCAAATTTTTGTCAGATAAAAGGAAAATTCCAAGTTAGGAAAGTAAATAAGGAAAATATTCCAAAGAAAGAGATAAGTTGAATAAAGTATAGAACAATAAAAAACTAGGAATTTAACTACTAAGAGGAATTATTTAATAAATCTTTAAATATATGAAGGGCTTTGTGAAAGTATGGTAATCAATATTTCTCTTATATTGAAGACAGAACAGGGGAAACTAGGCTTATTATTAAGCGTGACAGATTTGAGTTAGCAAGTAGTAAAATATTTTCTGACAGTGAGAAAGTTGCAGTGAATCTCTTTCCAAGGTCCTTCAAACAAGAAATGGATTCTTTTCTCTTTTTCTGTAAGCATTGCCTGACGGATGATTGAAAAATTGATAATTCATTTTTATGATCTCATTATATAAATTATAGAATGTGTATGAAACATCCTCACTAACACCCCTCCACAAATTTTAAAGTATTCTTTTTATAGGAGAAAGTTGTCATTAAAATGACTAGGAATGTATAATTCTATTTGGTATGAACCAATCCTAAGTATGTCATTTTTTAAAATTTGGACCTAACAGAGCTAGGAAGAGACTAAAATCAAACATGAAAATTAAAAAAAACCAAAAACATTCTTTCATGTTTTGGAAAAGTTACTGAATATTTTTAAAGTCAACCTTTTTAAAGGTGAATGCCAATTAAAAAAAATTTACTTATATATAGATTACAATTGGTAAAGCGATTGTGACATAAAATAACAATCTGTATCTTTTTCAATTTTATTTAAGATTCATGGTTTCTTCTAAGTCAGAGACAATCTCATGAGCTATTCTCTCTTAGGAAGAAAACAGAACTTACTTTTCCAAATATCTTTCGTGTGCAAACACTCATCACGAAAGAGATTCTTCACTCCATTCTATGTCTTTTCCCACACCTGCCAACCTTGATTAAATTTTCTAAAATCAGGTTATCCCTGTATTTGTGAGTTTCAATAGGAAAAATGACAGAATAAAGTTTACTGTTACTCATCTAGATTTTAAAATCGCTTTTTCTTTTTTTTAACAAATCTTCATTTAATAAAATATGTCTTTCAGTCTGAGGTCATTGAGGGCAGAATAGGCTGAATGTGTGTAAAAGACAAGAAAATATTTCTTTTTAAGGCTGGTAGTTTAATTTAGTTTAAACTGATAATGAATTATAAGAACTTTCTAAAGTTAAGTTAGAAGCCTGTAAATTGAATCTTTGAAATATTTTTACATATCATAATTGCATGAAGCATATTTTTCAGACTGCTTGTAAAAAAAATCATTTTGTTTATCATCCCCAGGCTAAGACTTTTTTTTTTCCTTTGGTTGGGAAAATTCTCATAAGCCTCCCATTCTGACTGAAAAAGCTTTCATGAGATTTAGGTTTTGGGCATGATCGAAGATGCAAGAGACTGGATTTTAGAAGTCTTTGATAATCACTTCTGAAAAGCAATGACTTATTCTATCAGCTTTCCGAAAAGAGTGTAAATCTTGATGCTATCAGATATTTTGTGTGCTGAAACAACTAGGCAAAGATAAGCAACGAATCTACTTTTTGTCTTAGATTACTTAGTTGCACTCATGCATTCTCTCTAGTTTGTATCTGTCAACATAAGCATAAGGGACAAAATTCATTTAATTTTGTACTGTTACAACAATGTTATAGTCTTCAGAGTCCAAATAACATTTGGATTTGAAAGGACATACGAAAAAAATCTTTTTCAAAAATTCTATAACAGGAAGCAAGTGTAGAATGATGTCAGTGTTGAAAGCATAAGAGAAAAAAACAAGGAAAGAGAGCACTACTAGTAAGGTTCATAGAACTCTGTTAAGACTCACTTAGATTTACTTAGGAATAAAGAAATGTCTTCGTTTAACTAATAGGAATTCTGAAGAAGTATGCTTTGCTCTCAACCATAATTGACATGTAGGGAATGTTTAATTCTCATTTATTCTTTAAAATGTTCCTAAAATAAATAACTTGAGAAAATCATGATCAAATCAGGTAAATCATTTTTACATCCATTAAACAATGTATTCAACCCAAATTCATTTATGAATGACTAGCTGTGTTATAGGAAATGAGGTAAAGCAGTGAACAAAACAAAAATCCTACTTTCCTAGAATTTACAATCAAGATCATTTTGAGATGGAGAATTTGGGGAAATGATGAAGACAACAAAAGCAAAATGATCCAGCAAGAAGAAACTCATTTGAAATCTATTGTGGCTTGGACCCGTTTGCAACTATGTGAAAGAAATTATACCTAAACTCTTTATATCAATGCTTTGCAAAACTTTCGCATTCTGGCATGCTTAAAAAATGATAATACTCATATGGTGAACTGGAAGAGATCTGAAAAATTCTATATCGGGCCTGGTAAAAAAAATACATACATATATACTTTCCTTATGTTACATAATTATAAGATAAATTATCAAATTTTATGAAATATTAAATATGAAAATATTGCATTCGCAAAAAATTCCAGATTTTTTTCAATAAGAAAAGTTGAACTTCCATCTGTGAACATTACTTTTGTTATACTAGACTTTTTTTTTTTGAGATGTGGGGGCTTGGTGCTTCAAGGAGGGGATTTTCAGAAAGGGCGTGGGAGTTTCATGCCCTCCGACTCCCCATACCTTGCTCCATGTATCTCTTCCATTGGGTGTTCCTGAGTTTTATTCTTTTAATAAACAGGTAAACTTGTTACTTACCTTGCTTAATAATGAAACAATCCTTTGGCAAATCCTGTTGAGCGATACAACCTCCATCTATTTCTAGGAGAAACATTTTGTGCTGGTTCTTCCAAACAGCTTCTAAGCCAGGTTTATAGCCAAAATCTAAAGCAGCATTTTGGCTTGCAATTCTATAAAACAATTAATTTTAGCATACTTTTCAGTGCTTTTGTTGTAAAAAAGTAAACGTGCTTTTTAGAGTGATAAAAAATACTGTTATTGATCAACACTTTTTAATGATTATCTTTTCATGTAGTCTCCATGAATGACAAGAAGTTTTTACATAAGTCGGCAGTAGCAAAACTCTCTGACAGAAATTTGTTTCTAAGCATTAACAAAAATTTAGATAAAATTATCTTTTATATTGTATTTTAAGACTGTGACTATTATTTAAATTTACCACCTTCTATTTTTATTTAATAAATGTATTATTCAGCTTTCTTAGTTGAACTTTCCTGATCATGTAAATGTATTATTAAACTTTCTTAGCTGAAATTTCCTAATCATGTGAATGTTGAAGCCATTTGAACTTTGCATGCCAAATATTTTTAAATGATGATCAAGTTTTCTTAGAGTGTACACGAATGTTACTCTACTGGTTATAACAATTCTTCACTAGCATACAGATCACAATATTATTTAGATATTATTCATTAATGAGTGTTTTAATAAGTTTTTTTTATCAAAGTATAAGGTACATATTAAAAATAATCTCATAAACAAATCAAAAGTGTATAGTTTGATGAATTATCACAAACTACATCTACTTGAAAATCACCATCTAGCAAAAGGAAGATAATATTTCCAGCAACCTAAGTGTCCTCCTCATGCTCTTTTTTTCCTTCATGCTCTTTTTAATCACTACCTCCAATCTCCAATCCAAAGTATAAACAACCCTGGCCTTTAACATCATATTTTATGTTAGCTCTTTTGGAATTTTAAATTAATGGAATAATATAGTGCATATTCTATTGTGTGTTTTTATGTGTGTGTGTGTGTGTGTGTGTATACACATATTTTTTCCTTTTTTCTTTCACTCAACAAGACATTTGGGAGATTTATCCATGTTGTTTTATGTGGTCATACTTTGATCATCTTTTTTTTTTTACAAAGTATTCTACTGTATAAATATACTATAATTTATTCATTTTTCTGTTTACATATAAGTAGGGTGTTTTTAGTTTTTGTCTCTTATGGATATCTTTCTATAAACTTTGTGATACATGTCTTTTGTTTCACATAGGTATGAATTCTGCATACCTCTGTGAAATTTTTGGTTTCCGAGTATATTTGTTTGGCATTAGAAGATAATGCCCATTTTCCAAAGTGGTTATACAAATTTTCACTTCCACCAGCACTGTTTGTGAAATCCTGGTGCTCTACATCTTTGCTGACATTTGGTATTTTCAAAATTTAACCACTGCACTATGTGCATCGTGTTATCTTTATACCACTTAATAGAATTAAGTTTGTGGTTCAATTTTACACATAGATAGATAGCTTCTCAGTGAAGAAAACGACATATTACTTGAACCTCAGATTCCTGTTGCTGAAATGGTCTTGTGTCTCTGATATCTTATATGCTCTAACATATTCACTTACCATGCTGAATATTTTAGAACTTTATTTTAAATTGGTTTTTCTTGCTATATCTTTATGGAAAAATAATCTTTTTCTTACCATTTTCCCCAAGGATTTTAACTAATCTTATTATTTTAAGTATTCACATAGAAAAGGACTTTACTGATGATTACCAAAGAAAATCTAGTGAAGTAATAGGACTACCTGGGATGATTAAACGTTTTACTTAGAGGAGCTGTTCACTGTTGTAATGTGATAGAGATTTCTTCGGTGGTAGATGCTAAAAATGCAATTTAAAGGCCAAAATAATAATTTTAAACACAGGAGTTTTCAGGAATTAAGCTATACATACGGTGTTCAACTATAATTATACATGTAAAGTCTTGAATGAATATAAAAAATAGTCTAAATCTTCCTACTGATTTGTAACGCACTATGAAACACCATGACACATTGGTTGGGAAGTTATGCTTCTCCTATTCTATCCTAAGAAAAAAAAAAGATAGGAAGACAGCAAGAGAGAAAGAAGGAGAGGGAAAGAGAAGAGAGAGGGAAATATGAAAACAGATTCATTAATTTTTAATATTATAGAGTCTTATCTATAAGTTAAGTAAGATTAAGATATAAAACCATTACCAGAATTTAGAAAACAGTTTTAAGACTTCACTCTGACCATGAACTTCTAATTCTTCTAGTTAATAAACAATGAATACATTTCTTTACATATAACCAAGGTAGTATACTTTCTGAAATACTGTATTTTCATAGAAGTTAAATTTCACTTATATACTATAAATTTTATGTAGAATTTCTTGTATTAAAAATGTACTTTATAATAAGTGCCCTTTGTTTTTTCTTTTTCTTTCGTATTGTATACACATCTTCTCAATCTACCATAATTATGATTTTTATGTAATAGTTACATGCTACCATAGATTCTTAGGGCAGATCGTCTCTGGATAACTTCCTCCAGTGAACATAACCTAATAAAAATACTGTTTGTAATTGGATAGCTGCTTTGCACTGCACATATGCTTTTGAAGTTTATTCAACAAATGTGCTGAGTGGTCATTAGATGCTAGATGCTATTTTAGGTAGTGAAGATTTAACTATGAGTGAAACAGACAAAATCTGCACTGTCATGGCCACCAGAATGGCTTGACCGAAGGAGTGAGTGTGGCAAGAAATGAGATCAGAAAATCTCTTGTGGTCAAATCATGAGGCTTTTATCAGAATGGCAAATAGGCTTCTATTCTGTGTGTGATGAAGAGCTGAGGGGAGATTTTGTTTAGAGATTTTAAATGACCTTATATAGGTCAGAAAAATTTTACCTTGGCTACTTGTATGATTCTCAGGGTTGAATTCTATTAAGGAATTTTAAAAAGTTTTATGTAAATAAATATATGCAAATTATTAATTTCAAAATGTATGTATGTTAGTTATACGTAGTTATTTAAAATTATACCCACATACATATTTGTATATCAGAATTTTAACAGTGGTTGTATCTAAGGATGGAATTGAGAGTTTTTAGCTAATCTCCATGGCTATTTTACACAGATGTTGCAGAGGCAGCACAAGCCTACTACACAGCAGTGTCTTAATTCATGACTAATGCCTTCAGGTTGTCTTCATTCTATATTCATCAAGATGATCTTTCTAAAATAAAACTTTGTTGAGGTTACTCATTGTTTAAAATCCATCAGTAACTCTCTGTTGCTGTCATGTGAAAACTCAGAAATTTTAGGAAAACCTAAAAGCCATCAGCCTCATGTCTCCATTATTGTCTTCTTGATACAATATTCAAATTAGCACAATCTCCTTCCCGTCACTAATACCTAAGCTGCTTCTAGCCTAGGCACTCATCCTTTTTGAGGAATTTCCTTCCTGTACCCCTGGACAAAGCACAGGTGCCAGCTCCTTTGAGCAGACCTTCTGGTTCTTGCATGGGTGGCCTTTGTGGGGAACCTGTGGCACCCGCTGCTGACCTTTACTAAGGGAGTTGCTGGATTGCTTCATGGTTGTATTTTTCTCTGTCTTTCTTCCCACTAGGTTGTAACCTCTGTGGGATTAAAGACTGTATCTGTCTATTTCTGGCAATTTGTAAAGTTCCTAGCACAATATTTATTAAGTAAATGCCTTGTTTTCAATCCATCAATAACATGATTTTTAGGGTTCTATTTATAAGGTACCTTTCAGTAGGGGCACAAAATGTAATACTTCTAGAACAGGCAAAAGTTAACCTGATGAATAAGATATTTGGAAGGAGATAATTTTTAAAGCAATGGTAAAGATATCTTTGATGTTATAAATAATTGTGAACATGCATGTATTTCTGAATTGACCCATCTTTTTTTACCCCCGTTCTTACAATTCAACCTGCATATAATGCCAGCTTCATTTTATTTCTAAAGCAGAAACTTTTTTTCCCTGGATGGAAATATTTAAGGATTCCATTTAATCTACTGCCTCATGTGCAAATTTCTTATAGTTGCATTCAGTCTTCCACATTAGCTTCCTTATCTGTGATAGGAAAGAAAAAGAAATGACTCTGTAGAACTTACCGTCTGAATTTCTACTTCCTTCGGGAGAAACAAAATAATTCACTTGGGCATATACTCTTTGTTAAGGAAAATACCAAGGTGGGCTTTTTTTCTATGAGATAATAAATCTTCAAGGCAATGTGCAGAAGGCAGAAGTGAGATAAAATGAAGTGAATTGCTCTGTATAACATAGTAAGAAGATACTTTAGCTTATTCAGGCAAGTAAGAAGGATGAGATCCTGGAGGTAGCAAGGGTAGAAGAATCCCAGCAAAATACAAAGAAGCTACTTATTTTTCATATAACATGGTATAAGAGGGAACAATGCTTCCTTCTATTAGAAATGGAACCTCCTAAATTTTAGTGTGGCATCTGGATACTATAGCAATAGCTACATTTCTCAGGCTCTTGTTGCAGCTAGATATTGCCAGGAGACTAATGGAGAATTGGGGGGCGGGGAGGGTTTGACCAGAAGTAGTCAGCTCACGGCTTGTCTGTGTGAAGAAGACACCACTTTCCCTTGGCTTTCTCCTTCCCCCTTTCCGTGGATTAAAAAATAATGGGCACTAAAACTACCCTTAGAAAATAATGGAACGACCACACCAGCCCTGTTCTACTTATCTCTACTCTCACCTGACATTAGAGTAAAGTCCTGCTTTACTTGAGCCACTGAACTCTTGGTTTATTTGTTTCAGTAGCTTAGTCTATTACTAACAAAGATTACGAATATCTAATTTTTAAGGCCTTTCTTTTGCTTTTCTACAATTTCTTCTTCCTGTTACTCTAACACTTCGATAAAAGCCTCCTACATTTTCATTCTTACATACGTGATTAACATGTTTCAAAAAAAGGACAAATTGAAAAAGAATAAGACTTGAAGAAATTAAGAAATAAGGAGAAGGTCAACATTAAAGTGAGAAGTGAGGATGAGAAACATAAGTTCTCTTTGAATCCCTGGAGAAATGCAGAGGGAAAAATGCTTTTTCTTTTACATTTGCACCAGTCCATTAATCCTCCAAGGCCCCCAGGTGGGTCCTGAAACCACAGATAGTACTGAACCCTGTATATGCTATGGTTTTCCTATACATACATACCTGTGATAAAATTTAATTTATCAATTAGATACAGTAAGAGATTAACAGTAATAACTAATAATAAAATAGAGCAATTAGAACAATATACTGTACTAAAAGTTATGCAGCTGTGACATAATAGGTAAAATAAGGGTTACCTGAATATAAGCACATGATACTGCCACATTGAGTCTGATGACTGAGACAGCTAATTAGTGACTAATGAACAGGAGCTTATACATTGTGATGTTGCTGGGCAGATGTCCCTCGTGAGACAGAATGGGACAGCACAAGATTTTATTACACACTACTGAGAAAGCTGCACTATTTAAAACTTATGATTTTTTATTTCTGCAATTTTCCATTTAATATTTTTAAATTGCAGTTGACCATAGAAAGCAAAACCGTGGTAAAGAGGGGATAAACTGTAGTTTTATTTAAACCTTAAGACATATTATCATAGCAGAACCTGAGCTTTTCACATAAAAGACTCTTGGGTTACATTACTTTTCATATCTGAACTCTTACTATTTCTCATTGATGAGCTCTTTGCTTTGTTGAAAATAAGTTCAGTTCTCTGACTTCAGAAAGTCATGTTCTTAAGTAGACTTAAGTAGACATTTCCCTATTTTAGCAATTCGTTTTCTAGAAAGTTTGAAGAAAAGTCTTGTTTATTGATAAAAAAATTTCTAAGATATTCTAAAGAAACTTTACAGTATTCTTTGTTCATTTCATGACATCTGTTATTTAGTCTTTGATTTCAGTCACATAAAACTGAGTTGATGTTGGAATTTTGTAAAAAAAATTGCAAGAATTTTATAAAATTTCCCACACATAAATTTAGTAATGTTGTTTTTAAATAGTATTAGAAAATGAATGACTCAGAAAATGGGCCATGTACCTTGACTCTGTAGCCCGGGGAAGTTAATTACCTGTTATTATCTATTGAGCTTGGTATGCATAAGAGTGGCTAAAACTATAGGTTGCTGCTTTCCAACTCAACTCTACCTTTAAAATTTGTCCCTGAACCTACTTGCAAACTGTTACAGGCTTTGATCAGATAATTATCTTTATTTGTTTTGATTTTTTTCTTTTTTCACCATTATATGTAAAAATAATTTTAGCATAATCGTCCTCTTTGAATTTGCTTTCATCTCACAAAAATGAGATGAGTGAAATGATTCTTTTATTTATAGACAATTTCTTTTTTAATTAAAATCTTTCTGATATGCTAATAGATTCTATGTTAGAAGAATTAGTAGACATGTAAACTATGCATTATAATTAGGCAATATTTAAATAATATAAATTTTAGCAGTATGAAATTTAGCGTAAAAACTATGGATATATTTATTTTATTTTCTATTTATTTGTCCAAGCCTATGATGGTCCTATTGGTAGGTAGTGCTATATCTTGCTAACCCCCTTTCATTTACTCTAACTACACTCGATATTGGTTTACAGAGCCCAAAAAAGAAAGTCAGTCCACTACACCAAGCAGAGGGTCAATTGGAGTCTGAATTGTGTACTTCTGCCAACGATTCTTGATGCCACAGCTGTTGAAGTCCACCACACAGAGGCTGAAGACCTTGGGTTAGTGTCACAGTGACTTCTCACTGGTTCACATTTTAACCAGTGTCATAGTGGTTCTTCAGTGAGAACATAGTTCATCCCATTGCAACCTTCTACCATGTCCATGGTTGATCTTCCAAAACTACAGTCCAGATGTATGAATTTCCGTTCAAAGGTCTCATGTCACCTTGCCCCAACTACGTTGTTTCTGAATTTAGTGATGTCCCAACATCTGTATATTCCAATAGTCATGTCTTCCTTATCTCCCTGGCAATCCTCATTGCTTGGAAACTGGATTACTCTTTTATCATCCAAGGGAGGTTATCCTTGAATCTGTGACCCAACATTATTACTCTTCTCATGGACAGTACCTCTAGAAACCCAAAGATGATTTTATCAATCACCTAAAAAGGTTATCTTTAAAAATTGCTCAGTTTCTGTCTTCCTAAAGTAGAGAAAAATTTAAACTTCAATTTTAACTTCTGATAAGGCATCTCCAAACTACAATTATAATTGGTATTGCAGATTTGCAGGAACCAGTAGTGGCAGAGACAGTGGTGATCAATTCTAATTAACCAGATGGTCTCAGAAAAGACTTCATGAGCAACCCGATACATGAACTAACTATTGGAATATGAATATATGTTAGTTAGGCAGGTTGGACAAGGTGAGGCAGAATTTTCCAAAGTGGGGTCTGGGAGAATAGGCTCAAAGCTGAGAATATGGTAATTTTTGGAAGTATAAATAATTTAGTGTGGCTAGGACTCTGAATTTGAGTGTAACATAGATCCTAGAGGTAGGCAAGGTAAAATTAGGGACACTGTGAAGTGCCTCACTAAATTCTTTTGTCTTCATCCTACAGTCAACATAATGTTGAGTGAATTGAAAGATTTTATTCAGAACTTTGACGAGATCGTATTTAAATTTCGAATCATCGCTCACCTAGCAATAAATAGTATGGATGATATATTAGAGGGATTTGAGATTACTAAACCTCCAGATAAGAGAAAATTATTTTCTAAACTAAGGAGAAGAGTTTCAATTATATATGATAGTCATATTGGCAAGTTTTGGTCATAGGCAAGGCCTTTAATCTGCTTATCCAAGGACGGTTAGTATAATTTTATTAATTTTAGGCTTTTGTTTCTTAGACTAGATGGTAACTTCTATTTAGCATTGAAGTTATGTATTTTATTTTTGTCTTTGTTGATCATTTGCCCTCAGATCCATTCCTCACCCATCTGTATTTGCCCAGTTTTGTGGTGAACCGATCCCTTCAATCTACTTTTCTAGAGCTCCCTCGTCAACAGGCTTCTATGCAGTCTCCACCAATAGGAGGCACAGGCAGAAAAAATGAAGTTAGGACTTGCCTGCTTCAGGCAGCACCCCAGCATTGGTTACATCTCCTCAGGGTTCCAACTCCCAACCAAAAGCCCCTTTTTTTCTTAGATCTTCCTCCTTCTAGGCAAGCCACCGCCTCATAGTCCTAGATCCCAGGCTCTGTAACACCAGCTCCTCTCTTCACACCTCTATTCCTATAGAGTTGGAATATAGATAAATACTTCCTGATAATCTCTGGTTTGCCTCATAGTCTCCACTTTGTCCTTTCAGCTCATTGAAGACTTTAGCAACTAGTTTCCTATATTAAGTAACCTCTTTTGAACTATCGAGCCCGAGTTCTTTTTTTCTCACCAAACGCTGATTGAATCTGATCAAAAGTACTACAGGTATTCAGTGACCAGAACAGCTATCACCATTCTCTCTGTAGAGGAGATCATGATTGTATATGGTTTTACATTCTTTAAAGCAGTTCACGTTCCTATTTTCATTCTGTCCTTAAAACAAGCCTGTGAGGAGAGGTAGGGATCCAGATATATGCAGGGCCCGTCCTGAGTTTACAGCAGAAAATATTAGCACCATAAGAATAACTACAAGGAAAGAAAGTTCCTGATTCAGCATCTGAAACTACACTGCAGTGTTTTTCTTTAGTGGATTAATGTCTCTGACTCTTTCTCACTGTGTTGTTATATGTTGTCTTGCAATTTTTTAGACATACTTCTCTGAAGCCATACAACAAACAAAATTTAATATATTTTATCTTTTTTTTTGTTCACATAACTGATATCAATGTTGAATGTTTTTATATTAGACAATATTTGGCTACAAATCAGTTTAATGTGATCAGAATATTTCTTTCTGTAATTTAGAACTTTGGAAATTTTTCTGGTAAGACAGAAAGGAAACTTTGAATCTTCAACTCAGATTTAGTTGTAAATTAATTTGAGAAAAGTGAGATGTCCACCTTCTATTACCTACCACCATCACCATCACCTCCAGCTCCATCACCATGATTTCTGTCCTTCCTCTCAGAACCCCAGGAATCTTAGGACGCTCAAAATATTACAACAGGGCATAAGCTTGAACATAATTCTAAAGCATACTTCCTTAATCTGAGGCTAAAACTTCTCTAAAACTGCCCTAGAGCATCAGGTTGGGACTACTAATGCAGGAAGATTAAAAATTTCCCTGGAGTCACCATACAGTCTGAAGATTCTGGAATGAGTACAGAAACAGAAATTTCCTCTCCAGAGCTGCTCTGAGGAAGCTCCTGCTGGAACTGCAGTTAGCCTGAGGGCACTAGCACTCCCTGTTTATGGCCAGCTGTCCGTCTTGGTTTCCTCAAGGATGACATTATTCTAATCACCATGATCTGAGATCTTTAACTCCTCATCTTTCACTATTGTCTGGTTCCAAACAAAGAGCAAGTGTACCATTTTTTTCCCTAAAACATTTCTGATATCTTCCCCCTTATTTATCAATATCATTAATTCTTAAAACTTTAGTCTCTCATACCCCTCTGGGTATGTATTATTCCCTGCTTCTTTTATCTAACTAGTCCAATTATTCTTATACTCTTCCATCAGACCATTACTCTGCAGAAATAGCTTCAATGGCTCCCTATTGCCTGTGGGATAAACTCCAGATTATGCCTTTGGGATAACTGCCATTGTAAAGCTACTCACAATTAGACTTATCTTGTTTTTGCAACATTATCTATACATATAATATATTACTTCCCCTTTAAAATCATATTCTAGAAAGATAATATTTATTCAGTGACTCTTAAATGATTTATATGTGCATATATATGTGTAGTTAATTTTATTTTTACCCTATTTTCCATTCTCTGAATGTCCTCCTCCTTTTCCTAGCTCATTATTACATATCTGCCAAGTTTCAGTGCAAGTGCTACTTCCTTTTTAATTATTTCCTGATTATTCATCTTTTAATTTATGGTTTTTCATTCAATTCTTTTATCATATATGTGTATGCATGTATTTGTTATAGAGAATGTTTATGTCCTGAAGTCTCATCTCCTCATTTAAAATATAAGCATATTAGAAATAGGAACAAGCAATGTAGAATTCTTTGTGTGGTAACATCACTTAACCTGGTGCTTTGAATTCCTTAATATAACAGGAATCAAAGAACAATTTGTTTATTTCGTAGTAGCCTGTTCTGGTTCTAACCTCCCATAGCATTCTAACCCATTGTATCCTAGAGGACAAGTGAGCATGTAGCTTTTGCCGTTTTGGTTGGAAATGAAAGCAGATGTTTTATGCAGCATTAGTGTTTTTATATTCACCTACTGATGTTGATGTCCAAGACATCTTTGGACATTTTGAGTTTTTCAGTTTCCTCAACCTTTGCCATTAAAAAAAAAAAATATTGAAACTCCAGTTCATACATCCTTCAATTAGAGTGTACAGATGTTTATTTTAAACCTTATCTTTGTCATTTCAAATCTCAGATTTTTATATACAATCTAAATGCACTACTCTAATAAATGATTTATTATGATTTATTTTTTGGGTAAACTACATAGCAGATCCATATATTTCCTTATATTTCTAATAACAGAGTGGTGCTTAAAAAAGCCAAAGTCCCAGAAATGCACACAAAAACAACACCAAAGGTTTTTTTGTATCATTTATTTTCAATGTGCTTTAATTGCACTGGAACTTTAATTGAGCTGTAATTGCATTTTATTGCATGCATTTGTATGAATTTAAAAATACTTAAAGCTGAAATGTGGTGGATGAAACAATTTCATGCATATAGCTAAACAGTTACCATAAAGAAAAGTTTTATCATCTCTTTTTTAGTATCACTATTAGGCACTTTAAACATTAAGCTTGCAATCCAATCACATTTTATTCATTTTTGCTTTTTATTTTCTGATTATCCTTTTACTCAGCCCAAGTCCCCTTATTCATTCTTAGCTCCTCTCTGCCTCATTCTGTGCCCTGGGAGTTTGAACCTTTGCGAGTTTCCTTGTTCTCTGGCTTTATGTTGGATTCTGCCAGTGGGATTCTGCCTTTGAAAGAGATGATAGCTATGAGGAAAGGCTGGTGTGAGTGTTTATATTTACTGTTCTGGACTTGGCTCCCTTTCTCTATGACCACAACTTCTTATGGCTGTGCCTTTTTCACAGATCTAGCTCTGGGCTCTCATTAACACTGCACCTTCTCTTTGTCCCTTCTGCCCAGGTTTGTACTGGCTTCCTGCTGTTGCTAATTCTTGGGCATTTATCCCTTGGTGTCCTTAACTTCACCTTCACCTCTGTACACAGTTCCTTTATAAAACTTGCTTCACTTAAACATTTTGAAGACCATCTGTTTCCTGCTGGGAACTTAACCGATATGTTATCCATACAAATTTATAAATCAGTTTCTTTTATGTGTCTTGAATATACAAGAAGAGACATAAATGGTGTTCGACTAGGAAAAAAATTAACTGTCTACTAACTATAGTATGTGAGATTAGTTTTCAGACTAAACTTTTACATACTTATTCACTAAGCACCAATTAAAATGTAACTGTACATTAGTTTGCAAGTGTTGGGTTCAAATTCTCATTATTGCTTAGTCTGAATTAAGGGCTCTTCTATTATTGATTTATGTCAGTGTTTACTGATTGAATTAGGCTGGCATACAAAGTCTGTTTTTACACTAAAACAGACTACAGACAAAGTTAGATATTGCACATATGCCTAGATAGGAAAAGGTGCTACCACTGAGCTATGGCTAATTGAATCTAAATTTGATCTAGACCACCATAAATTTTTTTGACATATGAAGATTTTCAGTTTAAATATTTTCATTCCCATGGCTCTCTACTGAGTTTTGCTCAAATATACCTAAAACTTATCTAAAAATATAATTTATTTCTTGTTTCTTTTTTTTCCTTTTTGAATCTCACCACAACTTTTCAGCTGTCATGAATATACTCAAAGACCAGATTTCACAAAGTCTCACAATTATTCTTGTTTGTTCCCTCCATATTTATATATTCAGTGGGCCATTCAGCTACTTCCCATAGGTTTTTAGCAGATGTAGCATTACTTTTCCAGGTTCAGTATTTGCAAAGCAATAAACAGTTTATTGGCCATTTCTAACAAGAAACAATTCCTGAAATTTTTATACATTTTGTTTACAGAGTTAGTGGAGATCCTTTCAACATGCAGAGCCATTAACATTTTCACAGCCAGGCACGGATAGCAACTGTTGAAGAGTATCTGCCAAAACAGGTTATCTTAGAGTTTAAGAAATGAGACTTAAAATTGAGATAGCAAATTGCCTTTATTTAATATTAAGGTATTTAATTTATATTTTTATCTGCAGGCATTATAACCTGTGAACTATAATAATGATTGATGCTTTATTGGTGGCTTAGTATGTGTCAGGTACTGTGTTAGGTGCTGTTTAAACCTCCTGATTATTTTATGCTATATAATAATAAAATCCCCAATTATAGAAAAAGAAATAAAAAGTTAGAGTAGTTCAGTAACATGACAATAGTCACAGAGCCAGTATGCTGTGGAGAAATACCTCAGATTAAGTCTGTTTAAACTAGACCCTCATAGGCTTTCATAAGCACTTACTGAGAACTTTCCATAATGCTAGCAAGTAAATTTATAACATGATCACATATGTATTAATGCAATAATTTGGAGCATATTTTACCAGAGTCAAGGTACTTAGGCAGGTATTAAATATATTAGGTGTAAAATTTCTCTTTTGTTTCATATCTGACAAATTGGAGTAAAAGAAAAATGAGGAGGTTCTAATTAAAAAATAATTAGTATTCTTTCTATTTTTGTCAATTTTTCATTACTATTCAAATATTCTTTTTCAAATTATATTCTATTTCTATAGAAATGCAAGTTGCTGCTTCATTTTTTTCTCTTCTAGCTGTTTTATTTCTGGAATAAAGGTCTTTTGCAATATCAAGATCATCTCATATTCATTAGAAAAAACATATGTGATATTGTAAATGTCATTTATGTCAGCAGCAAGTTATTTTTTTCTATTCACACTTATGTGGGGCTTTAATTTATCATGTCATCTACCATCTGGTTGTCAGGAGAGATTTTTTATTACATTTTAATAAGCAGCATATTGAAGAAAGAAATTTTTGTTGCTAGGTAAAGTATACAGGCATTTATGTTTTTTCCCTGGTAACTTTTCATTGATAATTATTTGTCATTCCAAATTTTGGTTAGTCTATTTTATATGCACATGAAAAAAAAACCATATGAAAGCCTTCTAAGTATGTTTAGGGTCATCTTATGTATATAAAATACCATATTAGATATAATACCTATTAGATAAAAGCTATTTTTAAAATTTCAAAAATACTTTTCTCTTTATAAATCTTGGAGTAATTAAATACGTTTGTTTGGAGAAAAATGGAGGTAATGAGTGTAGTCCTGGTATATCTTCCTTGAAGCTTGAACAATTTTGTTTTCAGGTTCTTATTCAGCGAACAAATAATGCTCCTCAAAGAGAGGACCCTTTCCAAATCTATTACTTATTGTTCTCAAATGAGAATAATCAATATTGACTCAGCCCAAAGGAATCAGGATTAGATCATCCTTTTGAGGATGGAATTTCCTGTAAACAATACTTCCATTGTGAATAATCTGTAGATGGATTCATGAGTCTAAAGCAGGAGTTTAGTCACCCAAGGGCAGCCATATTTTATTAAAGCATCTTCCTCTATAAAATGTTATTGACTTAGGAAAAAATGCATTGTTCTAGTGTCTTTTTCTACTTAGAAAAATATTCGTCATATTATTTTTGGACCATAGTGCAATGCCATCTTTTCTACAAAAATGATAAGTCTGGCATCTCTGTATTCTGCACTTCAGTCTCCTCTGACTCTGATGTCAAAACAATTATCCGATTAAGAGAAAACACAAACAAAGGAAATATGCACAAC